>NC_134943.1:11238437-11548046 GCF_051020765.1 Lasioglossum baleicum | reverse complement strand
TGGACAACACCATGCCAGTGGTGGACACATGCGAGCGTGTACCCGGTGCAAGGCAGGTGAACGAACAACTATTGACCGGTCACGGAGTTGCCATAACTAACCGTAATGGTCGGCTCGTTTCGGCTCGCGTTGTCTCTCCTCTGCCAGCCACATTTGTATGTCCATCCTCCGACTCGTTTCTCTTCTTCGCTGTCTCCGACGTCGCGGCGCGGCGCGCAGCGTGATAGCTCGCTGTTAGGCTACCCTTGGAACATCGCTGGATGCTGGAGTTAGCTCCTTTTTCATTCGCTTGGACAGTTTTCTCGGGTCAACTTTCAGTGATGAATTTATTTATTTAGCCAGTGTTTGTAGAAGTAACTGGACTTTGGTGGATCGCAATTTTCCGTGGAGCTTTGTGCCCAATAAAAATTTCACCAATGTGCTTGTCTCGAATGTCTTAGCAACAGCTACAGATTATAAACAGTACAACAAACAGTTACAACTGATATTAAAGGTACACAATTCAGAAAAGTCTTCCATTAATGATTTTAATAAATTAGAAAGGGCGTATCAGATTCCAAGAACATAGTTCCGAGATACAAAGTGTCGATAAAGCGCCGTAGAAAATGTTTCCACCCCTGGGAAGGGGAACAACGACCCCCTAAAAACAGTTGAGCGAATAAAAGGAGCAGCGTCGTCGATAAAGAAACGCTCGGAAGCGAAGCGAGGAAATTAATAATCTGAGCGAGCAATGCGGATCACGTTCGAGATATTCCATGTTGCCGGCGAAACGTTGCTCGACCAAGATCCCGGGGTTGGCGCGGGAAGAGGGTAGCCCGGAAATTATGGTTACGCCTGACGTTTTAAACGGAGCGGCTGTGTAGAGGCGGTGGTAGGGCTCGGAAAGTTAGTCACCTTCTTTTCTGTCGGGTATCGTGCGCGGCGGGTCCGGCCTGGCGCAAGGTGTACCCGTCGTATCGCGAAACGCGGACTTTTGAGTCAGCTCGAATAAACTCAGGATTAATTACCACAATCCCGGGAAGCATTATCGTTATCTACGGTCACCCACCCACGGCCTTCGCGAGCCCGTATCTTTGCGATAAATAGTATAACGCGGCGAGCACGCAACAGGGCCACGTCACGCCGTTTATTATCATTTGATAGCGACTTGATTAATCATCGGACCGAGAGAACGCATAGGTAAAAATAGAAACGGAGAAAATCACGGGAAAGAAGAGCCGCGTTTATTACCTTTTCACGGAACCCTCTTCGGAATCTGATGTCGAGGGATACCAATATAACGTGGACTAATATGTACATCGAATAGGTACCAGTTACCGGATATTTAGTGACGACTTGGAAACTGTTATTAATTTGAAGGCTTTCTGTAATTTCTGTTGCATTATTTCGGATAAACGTTCGTCAACTTTTTTTTTATATCGTCAAATTTTTCTGGACGATTTTGCTAAAAAGCAAAATAAATATTATCGAAGTTTTGGTCCTATTTACCGGACACAAGAAATTTGTGATAACAAATTAATTAGTTAACTTTGTTATGGCGCAGCTCGATAAAGTCATTATGTTATGTAAAATCTAAAATGCTATATAAAATCGGAAACAACAAATTTCGTTGTAATACTTTTCACTTCTATACGAAGAGGAAACATCAATTTTATTTTTAAGAATAAAATAGTACTAGGCACTTCATGTTATTTTTATTAATTTCTAAAAAGTTTGTTTTGTGTTCGATGACCGGGTGAGGCATGGTAACTGGTACCTTTACCCTAAGTTGAGAGAATGGGTAAGCTGAAAAAATGGGTAGATTCAACTCTTGAAAGACTTCGATCAAAATTGAAGTGTGTTTACTGTTGTCAAGTTAGTGAATTCTACTAATCACATTGTAATAAATCATTAAGAGGCTAGACCTAAGCAGTCGCTCACCATGATCCAGCTCCCGGGCTGTGGTTATAGGTGAACAGAAGGCTCGGAAAGGACTTTCGATAGTCCGCGTTGACGATTCGCGGTGTCGACGGAAGCGTCGAATGTTTCGGGTATTTTTTGCACGACGAGCCCTGCTCGCCCACCCCCGTAAGAGGGACGAAAGGGTGGATCGACGGTGGCACCGGCGAATTGGTGGGGTCGGGGACCAAGCGGGGGTGCACACGGTGCTGGTTTTAATGAACTCTTTCACCCGCCACTCGTGCCACCCTTAAACCGCCGCTTTCACCGGCGGTTCTCAAACCGCGCATCTCCGCCCAAGCGATCGATAAACGTGCACGTGCGTCGTGTTTTTCTCTTGAAGGAAACACTCCTGTTACCACTCGGCGTTTCTCGAAAACAAACACACCCGAACTGCACCATCCGAACCAGTTAATCGTAAGCCGGACGCATAACAAATTCGACAAAAATCTCCCTAAGACTGCACCCCCGTCCTTAATCCCTTAACTGGGGATGACGAGTCAATTTATGCGAAATCAAAACAATGTCAATTGCGAAGAACCAATTTTCTCTTTGACCTATTCATTTTTCTCTTAAATTCATCAAATCCACAATTTAATTATCAACTTCCGAAAAGTTTCCAATCTGTTCTTAAGTAGAGTTCAATAAGCCAAATAAGACATAGAAGTCTGTCATTAATTTCTATGGAATCTAAATTGGCTGCCACTCTAGCCTACACATCCCTAATTAACGAATTTGCTAAAGTTAAAGGTAGAAGGGTGAAACTGTAACAGATCGTTGTAGTTGATAGTTGACATCATTATTTGAAAGTAGTTTATTTTCGAAGATTTTCTATAGCTTCTAGACCGGTAGTTTCTAGCCCACCCCCTTAAATGAAAGGTTAACCCTCTCGGTACGACGTTAAATATGTTACCGCAATCTGTCGGTGACTTTACAATGATTGGATTGAATATTGCCGGGTGAGTTTCAGGGGTTGTCAAGGGAAATATGATTTTCCGAGTAAGCTGCAGGGGTGAGATGGGATTAAGTTGCATCGGGGGATGAGAGCCACTGTCACCTGGACAGGTTGGCGATGTCGAGAGGGCGAGAGGGTGAAAGAGCGTGGCGAGGGGGTAGAGCCGGCTCGCTCGGTGTGACGAGAATAGAGGCATGTTATTGATTATGGAAAAATACCCTTGGCTCAGGGGAGGAAAGAGAGAGGGTCTCGCAGGGGTGGTCGGGCAACCCCCTCATCTTCGAACCATGGTTCCCAGCCGGTGTCATGGCTACTGTACACCGTGCACTCTCTGTCTGCCATCCCCCTTGTCGTGTTCTTCGCTCGCCGCAACACAGCCCCCTTGCCTAATCACCCCCCTTTTCTGCTCCCGGGGTCGTCTGACGATATGACGTCATAATAACAATATGTCCTTGTCGGCTGTTACCCTCTTCGGCGGCAGTCGATAAGCCAGATCGGCGTTCTCACTTATCGCGAGGATACACATCGTTATCCCGTCAAACGGAAAAGTCGATTTTACGAGCAGTTGCGTGGGCTCGGCACCGGGCTTTTCCACTAGCGAAACTGCCCTTCGGAGGGTTCATTCGCTCCCGCGGGCCAATTTCCGACGGTTTCAGCAAAATCTCACTGGCGCGATACCGTGTCACCGTTTTTCGATCGTCTCGGAATTTCCGGGCGAATTTTTCAGACGCCGGGTGGCCGAGGTTAATTAAGAACAACCCTTAACACCTCGCCCTGTCGACGCAGACCCGTGACGAAAATTTTAAACACACACAGAGTCTAATAAATATTTATGGTATTAACGCTTCACACACACACTTTGATTATTTCCACAGTTTGCGCCCCTTGCATTATTATCATTTTGTCTGCGGAGTGACCCTACTAACGCTGAAATTCATTATGCATTTACGAGTGGTATTTATGTATAGAATGCTCGAAATAATTCATCGTGTTCCATACGCTGGAAAATTGTTCAGACTGGTTCTCGAGTCGCAGGATAATGGCAGCGTCGTCTTTTATTCCAGTTTTAACGAATATTTCTCATCACGGTTCTATTACCGTACAAAGCCCGTGGGAACAAAGACTGCGGATACGTGATCTTGTTTTTAGAGAATGCAACATCTCCCCCGGACCGTGGTGTGTCCCGAGACGTTTCCCTTACTGTTCCGTAATACTTTCCGGCGTGCATCTTCCCGCTGTATAAAATATGAAAATAAGGGTCCAAAGGAATGATCTTGTTTTCAAAAAATGAGAAATGAGTTTTAGGTAACGTACACCGGCCGGTAGCGAGTTTCATCCCCCTTTCAACGTCTTCTTGTTAGCGGGAGAATATATTCTCCGTCGTATATCTCTTCCCCGGCGGCCCCGTGTACAAAAGATGAAAGTGAGAGTCTCAAATAAGAGTGTATTACGTTAAAGAAAGCACTTGCCGCGTCGATACAACGTCCTCCGAAAACGCCGGAACAAAAGCGAAAGAGAAACAATAGTTTACAATGGCGTAATACGCGTTTTTTCGTTGAAAATATGTATACCGGGGTAGGCGAGCCCGAATCTGGCCCGGAGCCACAGCCCTAAATCAACCGGATTACGAGCAGATAAAGCAGCGATCGTTAAGATCCTCGCGACGCAAAATTAAAAAGTCCTCCTTAGCGGACTTCTTGATCCCGTCGCTTACCCCATTATCACATTAAAGGCCTCTTCATTAAAAGGACAAGGAGGAGCCGGGTAATATTCTTAGACCGTGTTATTTTCTTAAGCCGAGCGACTAGCTCCGTTCGAGCGTTCCCTCGATGGGATTACCTCCACAGGTCGCCCTTGTTTCGTAAATAAAACCACTTGGTTAGATCCATTCCACCCCCGCCGACCGCCGACCGCCCACCCACACCCCACGGCCTCTTCAAACATCTCTCGATAGATTTCGCGTAAAAAGAAAAAAAAATGATCGCGAATACGTGCCTCGCGCCACCCCTTTCTTTCACTTTCCCACTAAATCTTGCAAGAACCCCGCCTTCTCACCCTCTCGACACCGTCGGCCTGTCCAGGTGACAGCGGTTCTCATCCCCGATCTATTCTAACTCCGATATTCGCTGAAAACTTTCAATAGAATCGCTTTAATTAATTCGCGTGGGGGTTGATGTATAGCCGCAGATGTGATCCTTAAAGTAGGATTAAAAGGTTGCGTGCGACTCGGTTTAATCGACTACGCCCCCGTTGCTGTTCTTCAACCCTTTCTGGGCCGGCTGACAGTTTTGACGTCATAACGCACCCCTCGCGGCTTCCACGCTGCGGGTCAACCCTGGAAGTTGGTAAGGCAGATCGATGTCTTCATCGACTGGCAACACATCACCCTCGACGATTAATTTCTCAGTTACATCGGAACTGTACAAGTTTAAATCTCGTCTCACCATGATTTCGCGTATTCTATTCTTGAAAACGATCAAAACGCTCCCCCTTAATCCAAAACTCAAATATTAAGTCGTTCGGAAAAAGTCATTTCGTTTTCTCAAGGGAAAATGAAAGCCAATCTTTCACCGTTTAGAATATACAGTGACTCCCACTAATATTTGGACACACTTAAAAACACCATAACTTTTTTAATATTGGACTGTGCGATTTGAACTTCTTCGGGATGCCAGAGCAATTAGTTTACTACAGGATGTGAAAAGAAATTTTTTCAAACATTGCATTTGGTCGGGATTGTAGAGAAAATACTAAAAGTTGCATTTCACAAAGATCTTATTCTATCAGCATAAAATCGAGTTATGTGATCTTTTACGACTTTACTTGTTATGGAATTTTCATAAAAATGTTGAAAAAAGCGGAAAAAATGGTAATTCACTGGGGTACATCCTCTCCTTAAACAGCACACAACTTTTTCTTTCGTGCACTGCATTTTTACCCTCAAGATAATAACTTTGATTTAAAAAATAAGGTTAAAATAACAATTTTCTACCTCTGATTTGCAACCAACTGGAGTGAAATAGAAATTGATAATCTTTCTAAGTATGTTCGATGGGTCGATAATAACATAACAGTGTTTCTAAATTCGTTCTAATATTTCTAATGCTTTTAAATTACACCTACTCATTTGTCTCATGAATAAATAAAATCCGCTGTCTAGTAATAACAAATAGAAGCAATGCCATCTCTCCACGAAAAACGAAATTACTTTTCCTACGACCTAATAGTTCGAAAACCAACGGACCCAAAAACCCAAACACGTACACCATATCCGCCTCTGATCTGTTTATGAGGGTTCGACGATGTTTGTCCGGGGGCGTCGACCCTCAAAAAAATTTTCTATTTTTCCGCCGGCGGAAGTCCGGGGCCATTTGTAGCTCGCGAAGAATTATCGCCCGGGGAGCCGCGAACAGTTAAAGGGATGCTTAATGAAGATTAAGGGGGTGACTCGTCTTGAACCCTCTCCCCTGGTTTCCATCCCTCGAACTCGACCCGTGATATTAGGAGTCGGGTGAATTCCGGAGACATCGGACACAGAGCATCGTTTCGAGGCTTTCAGAAACAGATTTAACCCTGTATCGAGGGTGGCGGCGGTGTTCCACCCCCTTCGACGCTGCGCCGCATAATAACGAGCTCGGAATTGGAGCAGAATCTTATTAAGGGGAATCGGACTTTGGATTTTCATGCGAGAAAACCAGGACCGCGACACACCGTTTCCACGGTGGAATAATAATTGTACGGCCGAGTTTCGGAAGGGTAAATTGCGCTTCGCGAGACTTCCTAGGCCCGAGAACCCGACACAATGTGCCCGACCATTGTAGGAGGCTAATAAATTCTGGACTGTTGATTAGGCGTATGTCAGCCGTGTCCTCCGGTCCCGACGAACATTTTCCTAGTTCGCGTGTCTCGCCGCAGCATTTTACGCCCCCGGAACGGGGTGTGATAATGCGCCATTGTGCCTATATTCGTGATCAAGCTCGAAAGAGATTGATGCCCTCTGCCCGGGGGATGTTTATGCAATTTTTCGGGCTCGCTGGAAATTTGCCGGAGCTTCGCACGCGATCCACACTTGTTTTCTTAATAGAGAGGTCTAATAGATTCGGGATCGCGCTCGAGTTGAACCTGGCCTTCGATTAGACAATTTAGAAATCCATCACGAAGATTTATTTTCTGCCGGACAGGTAGCCAAGGAAAATTCGTAGACTCTACTAACCTTCTCTCTGTGTCTCCAACAATTGCGACAACGTTGAACTCTATCAGTGTATTTTCAATTTTGCAGAAAAAATTGTAAATAATCGTCGACATTAAAGTAAACAGGGCAGAGGAAAATAATAGACCCAGAAGAAGAGAACAAAAATTAATTCTGCACTTTAAGTGCAGGTTTGCGATTTTTTTAAATATTCCACACCCTCAAAATTAAATCTATTATTTAATGAAGAAAGATTAATTTTGATTCTCAACAGTCAAGTTTCATACTTAATGACTTCGTACTACGTAGGTTAAGGGGAGACTTTCGACAAGACAGTCACATCTGTCAGGATCACGAAAAGAAAGAAGGGAAGAACATCCATCGGTAACTAAATTTGTTCTAAATCTTTATCGCAATTCCGACTGGATGTTACACGGCGAGAGGTTAATGACCAGCAAGAAAAATGTTCTGCCTACATGATAAGTCCGTAGCAACGCCATAACAACCGTCCCCGGTAATGCGAAAATAAAAATGGCCAGCTCGTCCCATAAAACAGAGTTCATACTTTTCCATTTCACACCCGCGGTTAAGGATCCCCGGTTTCGCCCAACGTTTATTTATAGTCGTTCCCCGAACAAATTGGATTTTCACCGTATAAATAACACTGTTCCGAATCCTGGTAAATAAAGAATCATGTTTGTGGCCGTGCAGACTTTACGGAAACACGGAATGCGTTTCACGGCTCGGAACCGAGAGGGCCGGGGCACGGTCTCCATATTCTTGTAAACCTGTAACCAGCTGTTTATGCACGAGCATAGGTTTTTATAGCGTGATTCAAACGCGCACGAAGTAAATAAAAATCTCGTGTTCGGCAGTATGACGGTTTCATTAAATTAAATATAAACGAACGAGGAGCATTAGAGGAATACAATACATAACAGCCGACGTGAATTTTTTACGGTTGCTGGTCTTCGTGTTTATGGAGTGAGAATAGCCCCGTAAAGCCGGGAACGGAAGACCTATTTCGCTTAATATTTCGAGAGCTAATGGGCAAGGCAAAAACGGCCGATGCATAAAAATATCGAACTTTTACGGGGATCGTAGGAAGCGCTGAATTTTTCCACATTTCCGGATGGTGCACCCGTTGCAAACGATTTCAACAGATTTTCTAATTGTCGCGATTTCTTAGTGAATCGGAGAACAATATCTAAAGATGAATGTAACTCACGATTCTCTCCTAAAGTACTTGTGTAGCGATAAAAAGCTCTTTCAGCGTACCAAATCGTTCTTTCGCGGCGCACCCACAATTCTTCATACGAAAAAAAAAACAGGCGACAGGACTTATCTGAATCGAAGCTAGGACGATCGACGTAGCTTCGTCACCGGAAATCTCGTCGTCAGCGTGACGTCCGACCTGATCCTCGGTCTCTCACCAGAGATTCCTGAAACGAGGACGATCAGAGTGAACGATCGCTCGATTCGGACACCTTTATCCAGGAGAGAACGTCTGGCCTTGATCCGACCAAGGTGAAAAGTGCGCGAGCAAAAAGAAACGCTGGATCCTTGGATCCGTGAACAAAAGCGAGCCAAACCACCGGAGAGCGACGGTGGTCCCTTTTCTCGACTTCGAGAACCGTTTACCGACATCTCCGAACCCGGTGGAACCCTTTTCTTCTTATCGTTCCTCTTCGGTGCCGGCCCTACGGTTCTTCTTTCGTCAGATTTTGTTCACCGTATTCCTTCTATCGTTTCATCCCTCTCTCTCTCCCTCTCTCTCTCTCTCTTCCTCCCTCTCTTCGGAGCCGTGTAACAATGGTGAAACTGGAAGCTCCAGAATGCAGCAGGGGGCTGAGTGCTCATTGCTAGAAGACACTTTCGGTGGAGTGATGCTGCGAGAAGCATAGAGAGAGAGAGAGAGAGACGCGGGGGACACGGGAGGCACGTTTCGTCGAACAATGTGCTTTTCGCGGCTGCAAAAAGGAGGGATGAAGCGCGGCGCGAGACTGAGAAGAGCCTGGAGAAAAATGGGGGCAAGAGAGGAAAAGAGAGAGGGAATGAAGAAGGAGGAGGTGGAGGGTTTAGGAGAAGAGGACGAAGGAGACATAGAAAGCCGCCGAAAAGGAAGCACGGAGACGACGGGCGTCGCGACGCCCGACTCCCAACGTTGCTAAAAAGCCGAGCCACCCCTTTCTCGCTCCCTTCTTTTCGGACTGCTCTCCCTTTCCTCGACATTTGCCTATTTGTCTAGCCGCGAGACGAGAGACTTTCTCTCCTGCCCTTTTCGGTCGTTTTTTAACCCCCCTTCTCCGGCGCCAACCACCGTGTTCTAGCTTCTCTCTCTCTCTCTCTCTCTCTCTCTCTCTCTCTCTCTCTCTCTCTCTCTCTCTCTCTCTCTCTCTCTCTCTCTCTCTCTCTCTCTCTTGGTGACGTCTTCCCGCTGCAAACTTTCTCCGATGTTTCTCTCTCTCTTTCTCTCTCGGGTCCGTTTGGAAAGGTTCTCCTCGTAAAGAATCATTAGGGACAGCATTAGTACACATACATCGCGGAGCACGAAAAGGGAGACGTCTCCTCGTTAACCATCGCGCTCCGAATAAAAGAACCGGGTCCCCAGGACGGGTCGTTACGCCGCTCGAAAAACCGGTCTAATGGACGACGGAGCGCGGTTCCGATAATACGGTCGACGAATTAATTCGCTGTCGTCGATCTCTCGTCAGTTCTTCTGCGCGTTTTACGGCGGCGTCGTCGCCACTCCGACGCTGTCGACCACCTTCTCTCTCTCTCTCTCTCTTCCTCTCTCTTTTGCTCTCTTTTCGATGCGGTTCCTCCCGGGAACCAAACACCGCTCATCCTACCCCCTAGGATAGCACCGGACCGGACCCATCCATCCCCCACACCATCGCGATGGAAATGAACCGACTTAATGCCGAATCCGCAGCCCCTTCACCAACGGCGACGTTTACCGGGAAACTGTGCTAACTAATGGAATTGAATGGCGGGTCGGACCCTCGACATTAACCCTGAAATGGTATCCTCCTTTTGCAGACCATGAAGTTTTACAATGAAATCTTTCAGAAAAAGCTGCAAAATTTTTATTGAACCCCTTGTCGTATTTTAACGAGCCACACTCGTTTTGAGGATTTTAAACAAAGTCTAACAAATATGGACGTGTAGTTCTACACTGAAATCTTTTGAGAAAGTCTGGAAAATTTTTATTAAACCCCTTGTCGTATTTTAACGAGCCACACTTGTTCTGAAGATTTAAAACAAAGTCTAACAAATATGGATGTCGATGTTTTACACTGAAATCTTTCGAGAAAGTCTGGGAAATTTTTATTAAACCCCTTGTCGTATCTTAACGAGCCACACTTGTTATGAAGATTTAAAACAAAGTCTAACAAATATGGATGTCGATGTTTTACACTGAAATATTTCGAGAAAGTCTGGGAAATTTTTATTAAACCCCTTGTCGTATTTTAACGAGCCACACTTGTTCTGAAGATTTAAAACAAAGTCTAACAAATATGGATGTCGATGTTTTACACTGAAATCTTTCGAGAAAGTCTGGGAAATTTTTATTGAATACCTTGTCGTGTTTTAACGAGCACTACTCGTTTTGAAGATTTTCAACAAAGTCTAACTAATATGTTACGCCTTCATTTTTAAATGAAATGCAATTTGATTCGTTCGTAATCAATGTTGAAGCATTAAAATAAATGTAGAAACTTGTAGGAGAAATTTGTTTATTACCACTTCTGCATTCAGACAGTGTATCAGCTAGTGGAATCGACACGAACATTAGCGGATCGTTGGTAACCACAGCGATATTAACATATTCTCTCTCTACATCCCTTGATTCATGCATGTGCGAGTTGTCGTAGCCGACTTTATCCGCACCCCGTAAGATAATGGCTGTTCGATGGAAATTTATGGCCAGTCGACATGCGCCGAAAAGTTTCGGCACTGTCTTAAATGAAATCAAATGTTTTTCGAACGTGGTGAAATTGTTTTCAAACTGCGATATTTTAGGTTTGAGTAATGGGCTTTGAATATTAATGCCCCTACTTTGTCGGTCTGTTATCGTAACGGGAGTTCTGTAGTCGATGGAGTGTGGACTTTTATGCACTGATGGAGCATGCGAATTTCTAAGGTATAAAAGAACGGAGAACGACGACCGTAAAAATTAGTAATATTCTCAGCTGAACAGTTCTCGGGAGAACAATTTATTCTTCCACAGTAGTGCAATTAAAATCTTGAATAATTAAAATCTGGAGTACTCGTGAATTCAGAAAACATTTAAAAAAATTTTCAGGATTCTACGTTAATTGATTAATGTGTACGATTAAAAAACGTAATCATTGAAAAATGGACGATTGATTCAATCGATTGATGAAGTTAATCGTCAATCGTGGATTAAAAACAGAAACCATCGAAAAATCGGAGACTGATTTAATCAATTTTTGAATTGACAGAAATATAACTCAACAAAAACTCAGTTTACATTTTTTTCATTATGCATACAGCTTTGATTCCGTATTTCATTTCGAAATTTCAGCAGTTAATCATTCATCGATTATCCAATTGACGATTACAATTGAAAAGAATGTAATCGTTAAGCGCAATTAACAACTAAAGCAGGAGTTTAACTGTTAATTGCAATTAACGATTGAAGTAGAAATTAATTCATCAATAGTTGATTAAATTTTTGCCCAATTCTGGTAAATAGTATACGGAGGAAGTAGAATTGGTTGGTTATGATCAGACGCGTCAGATTCTTCGGATGAGAAAACATAATACCGAAATTTTTTCTTATTCTCTTATAAACAGTACAGGCCCAGTCTGTATTTATAAAAATTCCGTGTCCGTTACACTTCGTAGTCTGGTTTTCTAAAACCCGAGAGATAGTAAATGAAACCCGAGCACAATAGAGTCATTAAATTTTTCAACTCTTCGCGTCGTACGTTAACCACTATGACCGAGTAAATCATCGGACTAGAACGCAAACACGAGAATGTTGCAACGATTCGTTCTACACGTAACCGCGTCGCGTATCTTTACCTCGAAGGTCGGAAGTAAAAGTAATCTTTGAAAATGAGCCTCGCATCATTTTTTCGTTTCTGTTCCTCTGGCA
The DNA here is from genome assembly GCF_051020765.1 of Lasioglossum baleicum. Lineage (NCBI taxonomy): Eukaryota > Metazoa > Arthropoda > Insecta > Hymenoptera > Halictidae > Lasioglossum > Lasioglossum baleicum. The sequence goes on along the minus strand of NC_134943.1, from coordinate 11,535,836 downwards.
AAATTCTACAGGCAACGCGATATCTACAAAACAATACACGAATATCCATTCAGTTGGAAATACAGCACCGATCATTCCGGTACCGCATAAATGGAATAAAATGATTTTCAATAAAACATATACAAGCCCGTGAAACTTATAAAACATGCCGGAGAATTGGACAAAAGTTGCGTATGTATAATACAATTATTGAATTTAATGCTTTTTTTTATTCAATTCAGCAGATTCAATGGCTTCCGTTGATAATAAAACAGCCTTAACGAGTTTATTTCGCTTTATTCGGCTGCATCTGCCGCAGCGACGCTCAAAAAACACGTTTTCAATGATCGCTGACAATATTTGCAGTTTAACGTCGAACATAACATGAAAACAAACCGCGACTGTTCCCCGCGACTTTATCGTCCCCGTTGCGGGTAATTAACGCCAGGTTTTTTTATTAGCGAAATATTAAAACGAAGTCCATTGTCGCGGTGTCGTTCCGTAGAATTTCAAAGTTGCCAAAGTGTCCATATTCAGCGCACAAAATTCATCAGACAGCAATAATTGAAGATTTTTTTTCTTTTTTTATTGAACCACTGAAACCTATTATAGGTTTATTTCAGCTTCAACAATTATACAGTACAGTATTAATACAGACTTAATAATCGCTAGAGATGTAAATTGCAGACGTCTAAAAACTGGAAGATATATTCGCAGGCTTTAACATTAGGTTTAGCAAAGAAAATGTCCGCTTTTAATGGCAGAGAAAACTTAATTTTGCGCAACTTATTTACTAATTTAATTCTGCGGGAATCATAAAGACGACACTGCCATAGAACATGATCCAAGTCCTCGGAGCTATAATTACACTTACGACTAGGATCACTAACAATATTTACTCGATACAAAGAGACAGCGAAATTATAATGATTGGCCCTGATATGGTTTACTGTGGATATAAAATCCCTTTTAATGTAGTCATCAAAATTTTGAGCAAACCAGGGAGTTTGATTTGGGTTGTAGATTTTTTGGAAATAATGTATACCCTTGATGGTGACTTGCTCAGTAATTGAGGATTGAGTATTGAGAATGCCTTTTAGTCTGAGGTGGCAAGTTAAATCGGTGAAAGGAACTTGAGAAATGTCCGCTGAGTTAGAAGATGTTCATTTCCATACACTCCTATGTGTGAAGGGATCCAGAAAAATTTTTAATTGAAGATTTCAAACGAAGTCTGACAAATACGAGTGTTACGCCTTTCTTTTTGAATGAAATAAAATTTAACTCGACAAATATAAATTGTCTTTTCTCCTCTACGACATTGTTAGGGATAAAGTTAAAGGCGTTAATAATTGATTAGATATTTAAAACAGTGGTACAACCATTTTTAGTGTCACCTCAGAGTCACCACTCGAGAGCAAAGGATTGAAAAAATCGATTTTTCGATGGAAAAGTGGATCGAATCGAGTGCAAATGATTTTCGGCAGTGACCGTATCGGCACAGCCATAACAAACGGTACACCAACGAAAATTCTCTCGAGCCTCCGCGGTCTAATGACTGTATCATCTGAAGCTGAACGATAACATTTCCCTTGTAAATGCCGAGGCGGGTCCAGCGGGCCAGGAGAAAGAGAGAGCAACGGGCTTGAGTCGGTCGCAACCAATAATTGTCGAAATAATTCAACTCGGAGGGAGCCGGTCGACCGAGCGTGGCCGTCTCCATTCGCCTCCTTTCAGCCGAATCACGGAAGAATGGAATATAAATGCGCGTGTAACTCGGTAGCCCGAAAGTTAGCCAACTGTTACGCGACTTCGTTGAATTTTGCCTAGAGAGAGAGAGAGAGAGAAGGGGCTGAAAGGGTGGCGAGGATAAGAACCAGCGACGTCGACGGCGATGAGGTTGTTGAAGAAAGAGAGAAGGGGTTGGCTTTTCGTTTTGAAAAGAGGAAAATGGTTCGCTACACCCCTGAGGAGAATTTATCTCGAGGAACGAGCCAAACGGAGGACGGACGACGGTCCTCGATCAATAAGGTTTATTGTTTTCGCGTGTTCACGATTTCGTTGGCAACGCCGCTCCTATCGCGACGGGGTTGGGGCTGTGTGTGTGTGTGAGAGAGAGAGAGAGAGAGAGAGAGAGGGGGGTGGGTAGTATGTCCGTTTCTTGGGAACGACGGTATTGGATGCACACGGTACGTGTCGCGTGTACACGCGGGAACATGTACTCTTTCTGTGTGCCGACACGGTCAATTGACCTCGTTCCCGTTCGTACGTCTGGGCACGACTGGAACGCGACAAGCGAATGTCACTGATTGTACCCCGTGGAAAGAGGTACATGTGTACGCGCGTTAAGTATCTGGTGCACTCGCGGTCTCCCGTTGCGTCCAGCTTATTTTTATCCTTTTCCTTTTTCTCTCGGCGATTTCCCGCCGAGATTCTATACCGGGTGGCCGGCCACCGCGTCGCGTCCGCCGAGCGTACCAATTTTATGAAAAAAGTTCAACCATTACTGCAACTACCGCCGAGCTCCGAATGCGGCCGAGTGGGAATTCATGTATCCGAATCGTCGTTCCCAGAACGCTCGTCTCATCGAACTCTTTACCCAGTTACCATCTTTATGCAAAATAAAAAATGTTTGCACTGATTTCTGGAAGAAGGAAATCTCTTTTTCAATGATTGCAGATAATTGAAAGGAACACAACGATGCCACTTACAGACGTACAGCGTCTTATTAATATTCGGACTTAAAAAATTCTGCCTTAAGAAGGCAGATCTACAAAACGTAAAAAAGTTGTAAAGTGCAGGTTTTAGTGTTTTCTCTACGATTCTCCGACCAATAGCAATTTTTGAACAAATTTCTTTTCATATCTTGCAGTAAACTAATTGCTCGAACTTCTCGGAAAATTTCAAATCGTATAGTCCAATATTAAAAATGGTGAGCGTCCGAATATCATTGGGAGTTTTGAAAGAAAGATATAATTGTTGGGTCTGGTTCAACTCTATACATATTTTCGCGAGAAAAATATTTTTGGGTCTGGTTTGGCACATCTTCACAAGAAAAATATTTTTGAGTCTGGTTTAGCTATGCACATCCTCTCAAGAAAACCATTTTAGGGTCTGGTTTAGCACATCCACGCAAGAAAAATATTTTTGAGTCTGGTTTAGCTATGCACATCCTCTCAAGAAAAATATTTGTTTGGTCTGGTTTAGCTGTACATGTCCTCACAAGAGAAATATTTGCAGCATCACCAATGGTGCTAATCAGCCATGATTTATAAATGATTTTCGCGACCCTGTTCTCGCGAATAACCGACACAGATTCGCCAGCGACAGCGGTTTCGGCCCCGAATTACCGGGAATAATGATTGGCGGCCGCCCAGTAAAACGTTTTATAAACGTCGAACGCGTTTCCGGTGTCCGTGCTCGTAATGCATCGATAGGAAAATTCGGAAAACGCGGCGAAAATAGCGGCGGTCGGAAAACAGCGAAAAAGAAGGGGCGAGCGGGGCAGGGGGCTTGTAGAGAGGAGGTGGGGGCGCAATCGAGATTTTGATTGCAGAAGTTATCGTCGACGAGATCATCGCGCCGCGCGGTGAAAACGTTAGCGTGTGAAAAATGGCGTCGTGTGCTAGTTCAATATACCGGGTGGTCGTCGATAAACGACGGATAAATTTGATTCGAGCACGTACCGTTCCGTTCTTTTTTTGGCCGGCGTGACCGTGCGTGTGTTTGCGGCTGCGAGCCTCTGTAATGGCCGCCGAATCGATAGGGTAATATGATAAATTGTGACCCTGGTTTATGAACGCTGACTACTGTGTCATCCGTATATTAACGGGCTGCTGAAAATATATCGCTTCGGAACCGCTTGCTCCATTTTTCTCGGTCCGGAGACCGATTGTTATTATTATTAGTAGATTGCGGATCTTTATGCGTTTATGGCTTGTGAAAATTTTCAAAAGATCCTAGTATATGAAATTCGATATGCAATGCTGTGAATCATTATAAACTCAACCATATTTTTATGTTTTTCATAGTAGTGACACAAAAATTCACGAAACCGTTTATGCATTATTATATTCTAATAGAAAACAAAAGTGAGCAAACAAAAAATAATAGTTTTGTTCCCCAGAAATCTGGAAAAAATGACATTTGTTCTTAAAATTGTGGTTTAAGCTGTGAACAAGTATAGACTCATTATTAGACTGCGGATCTTTATGCAAAATAAAAAATGTTTGCATTGTTGATGATTCTTGGAAATAATAACGAAAAAATGCAGGAAATAGCTGTGAGTTCATAATTATTCACAGCACTGTACTTCAGTACGTTTTTTATTTTACGTTATTTATTTTGCATCAAGATTTTATTCAATCCCGCTTCCTTCAAAGTCTACAAAAATTGTATAATTATAATTATTGGACTGCGGACTTTAAGTGAAATAGAAACAATCGAGAGAATAAAACAAAGTGATAAAACAATATGCCCATATATTATTGTCAACTTCACAAATTCCCAGAATTCGCACAAACATCCGCGGCGTGCAATCATAATGTATCGCTCTCGGAAGAAAAGCCGATTAAACGTTCCTCGGCGAAAGATCGTCGGGCTCTCCTTAATGAAATACGTTAATTAACAACCGGTGTAAAAGCTAGAAAAAAAGGAGTGGTCACGCGGCTTTCAACGCGATCGCGCGTTGATTATAATCGAATTTGTTACCGCCGTCGCCGAGGACAGAAACGCGGGAAAATTTATACGGCTTCGTTATTTATCTCCTTTTCAGGGGGCGCGCGGCCCGGCGATAATTGCGCGCCACGTTCCCCTTAATCATTGGAATTACTATGCTGCAATTTTAATTATTGTCAGCCGCGATTGTGCACGGCCGTAATCGATTCCAAATAATGGCCCCCGCACCACCGCCCCCCCCCTCGCGCTGACTAATTAATGCGACTACTCGCCTCGCCTCTTATTTTTCCGTGTAACATACTGTGCGCAACATCCCCCACCCGCGGATAAATTAGCAATCGGTGTACTTACCGTCAGGATTGCCGATCGATTGAGACATTTTTCACGTCGCCGGACGATTTAGCAGCAATTCGACGATCTGCCAATTTCTTCTCGAACATTTCTCACTTCCTGCTTGTTTCTGAAATGTAGAATAATTTCGAAGATTCAAAACGTTGTTCACGTCGTTAAATATGTCGGGATCTAACCAAACATTTAAATATTGTACGAGGTATTACATCAATTTTCTATCCACAAAATGAAACTAGCTCCGAGTGCAAAGGGTTTAACGTCTCGTCAAGTTCGAGTCGAGTTCTTCTAGAGTGGAAAATAATACAAATGAAACAGTGTCTCGTCGAGAGACGAGACAGTTCGTCTCGTTAGAAACAGGTTCTCCGCAAACGAGAGAAAAAGCTGGATTCGCCGATCTGCTCCGCAATCCTGCCATCGAGAAAACGTTAACCCACCGTGGACGGTGGCGGTCGTAATTTCCATTACGAAAAAATAGTCGCGCGAAACAATCGGGCAGCGGTCGCCGGTAAACAAGTGGAAACGCGGCGCACCTGTGGCCTTCTGTTTAATTTCTGCGGGCATTGAGAAGCGAAGGAAAGAAAACAGAGAAGAAGGACAGTTCGCCAGATGTTCGCGAGACGAATCTCGTCAGGCTCCCGAGGCTGTTTCTGTAAGAAAGCGAAACGATTCCGAACAGGAGAGGAAAGATAACTCTCGTGCGCGCGCGAGAGAGAGGGAAGGAGAAGATCGTGAAAGAAAGGAAGGCAATGAAAGACGGTCGGTTACGAGAGAATCCACGGTGCGCCAGGTATACACTTACGGGGCGCGCGGGTACTCTCGCTGTCATTAATTAATCTCACGTGATAAATGCTAAGTCGTCTGCCAACTTCGAAGATGTTAACGCTCGGCGTGGCCCAGCTGCGTGCCGCGATTGAATCAGGAACAGGAGAACGCTGAGACACCGGTGGCAGATGTTGCTGCATAAATTTCTGTTAATCCTTCGTGGCAGCGAGACCGAGTCGTTTGTTTCAGCTCGGCTCCGCTCGGCTCGGGCTTTGAGCTGCGAAAGATCGATTCCTGTGTGCCCGTGCACCGCGACACCCGTGTCAGAATCGATGAGACCACGTATAACCGTTTCGCCAACTTCTTGCTGAAATGTCTTTCGCGTGTCTTTCATCCGGAAATAAACGTAATTTCGCCTCGAATTATTGATGAGCCCGCCCACGGATCTCCCGTTGCTCATAACCACCACTCGTTCGGCTGTGATTCCATTCGAACGAGCGCTTCTGCTCGACACTTTCTGGGCTCTGTTGTGAACTAGCCTTAAGACTGACCTTTCCGTTCAGTGTCCGTTTGCCAAACATAAATGTTACGTTGCCAAATGAATTGTCTCAAATCGACATATACAAAGTTTGTATTGCTTCCATCTCTACCTCGAAAATAAATAAATTAATAAAATACAACGAAAACGGTAATCTTAACGAACGCTTAAAGTCGGACGTTTTGAGAATAGTATGTGTCTCGCAGAAGAAAGATGCTTATCTTCTTTTAAAACGAAGAGCATACCTGCAATGAATTTTAGTAGAAAATTCATCCCGATATCTCTTCTGATTCAAGAGTTATAGTTAGACAATGTAGAAATGTTTTACATTGATCGTGGGAAACAGGAATACCATAAAAATTCATTTCATCCCTTAGCCACTTTGTTACATTAAAGGCAAGATTACAACATTCTCGAACTTTTTAAATCTTCCAATGTCTTCATGAAAATGCATAAAGATCCGCAGTCTAGTTACAGTAGAACGTCACGAAATTTCCCGATCCAGCCCGCTGTGCGCCGCGCCGCGCCGGAAAGAAATAGAATTTCACGGTCTGTCCCCCGAAGTGTGTATTCCTCGGGGCGAGTCCGGGCCGGTAAATATACTCTGCCCGGTTAAAAGAGTTTCGAAGCTCATTATCGCAAATCGAGGTGAATCGCAGCGGGAAGAGAGAAAGAGTGAGCAAGTAGAAAAAGAATGACACAGTGGAAGACTTTCCCGTGACCCCGTAAATACAGAGCTCGGTCCCTTAGTCTTTTTATTTGTTTTACGCCCGGGACCGGTCGGTTCCAGCCCTTTTTCCGAGTATAGCGCAGGGGGTTGACTAGCTACCCCGTTCTGCGGGGGTGTACGTACATTTTCGATGGACTGGGAGCAGAGCCGAGGCGCCACGGAAATAAATTGAATCATGCGGAAAGTAGAATTACAAACACATCCACGCGGCGTACCCTCGGCTCGGTTGTGTTCGTGCCTGGTAGTTTCGAGAAGGGAAGAAGGGTGTGGGGGTTCACCGGGAGGGGTCTCCGGGGTTGGAGAGACTCGGTCTTCCAACTTGGACATCCTCGGGTATTATCTATCTCGGAAGTTCGTCCCTCAGGTTGCGGCTGCTCAATTGACGATGACGAAGACGACGACGAGGAGAAGTGGAGGAGAGGAGACTGGAGGAGGCAGAGCACGGTCACGCTAATCGCACCCGGCTGGAGATTGGCTTTTAGCACAGAGTTCGGGCAACTTGTATCGCCGGGAAATCGCGCGGAGCCCGTTCCCCGGGAATTTACGGGGCGACTCGTTTGCCCCGGCAACGTATTTATGGGAATGAAACCCCGCCGCGAGTGTGCCGCCGAGGAACAGATGGAAATTCCAATTGTTTCTCCGAGATTTCGGTCGCTCTCTTGCTTTTTCCTTGCCAGACGAACACGGATCGTTGTCCGGTGTACCGGTGTACCACCCTCGGAATCACTCCCTCCTGCCTCCTCGTTTTATTACTACCCTTACTTTTCAGCCAGTCTCTTTCGGACGTCCTGCTGGTTCCACGCTCTGATCCTCGCTCATTGATACCTCAACACATCGTTAGAAGTTAATACGTATTATGAGATATGAATTTTTTCCTCTATCATTTCTTTCGATTGTTACTTTGAATAAAATATATAAAAAGAACTTTTTAAATACCACGCTTATATTAAAATGCACTGAAAAGGAGAAAATAATTGTTTTCCTGTTTCTTCATGAAATATCGAATCCAGTTAAATGATTAATAATATTTTTTCCCGCAATTTTAAGCAACTAGTTCAAAATTTCTTCTGTTATAAAATTAGTGTTGGGATAGATAGAAAAATTGAATATAAATTTAAATAAAATCATATTTTATTACGTCAATATAGTTTAGCGGTCCATGTGTGTGCTTTTATTTTTATAGTTACCAATGTCATGATTTTATTTAAATTTATGTTGAATTTTTCTATCTATTCCGTCACTAATTTGATAACAGAAGGAATGTTGAACTAATTGCTAAATTGGTAAAAAAAGGCAGTAACTTCTCCAGTTCCCAGAATCACTGAAGAAATGGATTTCTAAATTAGATCTCGGTCAATTAATTTTGAGCAATCGACGATTCAACATTAAACAGCTGGATTAATATAGACACAGAAACTCGAGCTATACTCAGACATTATTTCAATGAAATTCTCAACGTTAAAGTAACTTCAAGACCTTCAATTTTGAGATTTTCAATTTTTGGATGAAGGACTGACTATCTAAAATGTTTGGAAACGGGTCGATTTAAATGTCAGCGTACAAATTAGCGAAGATTGATCTCCAGCGGGCGGTACTTAATCAAGTCGTTAACTTATCTCTTTCAGGGTAATAAAACAAGCATTAATTAATTGCGGCGTCGAACCCCGTCGGTTTACGACACCGTCAGAAGTTTCACTTGTAAACTGTCAAGTGATATTCAATATATTCCCCAGCAGAGTTTTATCACGAAACTTCAATCGTTACAGTAAAGTCCGCGGCAACTATTCTGCGGCCGGGTTTCCGGTTAATCACTTCCTCCGATCGCAACAATTTTCTATACAAATCGTTGCCCGAAGCTGCCTGTGCTTCGACGACGGGGCCATTATTAGCGGTCAATCGATGCAATTGGCCGGCAAGGTCAGCCATCAGTTTGCTTGTCCTCCTCGTTGCTTGCTTCGTTTATGTCCCTGTCCCCCTACTTCGACCACTATTCTACTGATCCGGCGAATTTCTATGCGAAAGAACCTGGTCGCGGGAAATATTCCTGCAAGTAGACGATCGTTCAACAATCATCATTTTAATACTAGTATATTGGAAATTTTCGTACAAATAAGAAAAATTTTCAAGACAACCTAAAAAAGTAAAAATTAAATATTTAATGAAGCCATACGCGTAATACAATTCTTATTTGTCGTATAAAAGAATAAGACAATAAAAATAAGATTCAATATTAAAGTAGGAAATCATGAAGGAGAAGAAATTAAACATTTTATGAAGCTAAACATGTATGTAATACAATTTATATTTGTCGTATGAAAGAACAAGATTTTTCTGAGAAATCATTTTTATGAAACAAATGTTTTCGATCAGTATGCAGCGCGCAATTTCTCGCTGCAGATCGCGAACTTGGATTAACTAGATTTCATTTGAAACATGCAGACGCACGTACCGGACTGTTTTTCCTGTCAATAATTTCGCATTAGTACCCCTTCGGTTTTACGCGTCTATAATGAATATAAATGAGCAGAGCATAACGACGAATTAACTGTAACCAAGTTTCAAGCGCTGGCTTCGTTTCTCTCTTTATCTATTAAAACCGTTCGTCGAGATAACGAATTCTATGGAATTCATTTTCTTATAAATTGTTCCTGCAAAATGTGCATATCTGCATATGCATCGACTGTTTATACGTCTTTTCCATTTGTCGACGCAATGTTCTTTGACTTTATTATACATATACTTCGTACTCTTTTACTGTACTCATTACTGCTACTGTTTTTACTGCGGTCATTCAGTTTTTCATTGGCACGGTTGCTGTCACTATCACTTATATTCGACGTCCACAACCACGTAGTCGTATATGAAGATAATTAAATAAATTTTACTCGCTGTTTCATGCAAAATAAAAATTCTCAAAACTAACAAAAAATAGAAAATTATTGAAAAGAATTCTTCCGGGATGGCTCTAAAAATCAACACACTAAGTGCAAGTTCAGGAAGCTGGATTCAAACGAAAAATAGAGAATAATTTCCAAAAGTCAGTAAAAAGGAATTAAGCAAACTGGGAGTGAAAATGAGAGAGAAGGGGATGAGGAACGGAGAAGAGGAGCATATGCGTACGGGTGTCGATGACTGAAGTGGAGATCTTTGGACTAGTGCCAATCTCCAGAGTAAGTTAGCGTCGGACGCGTCACCAATATGGCTCATAGACGTTGTTCTATGTGTGGCGGACACGATACGAGAGGGTGGCGCACGTGCTCGCCGCTATTGGCGCAGACTGTGTGATTTAAACCGCGTATACACCTGCGTTTTATAGGCAAATTTCCTGGCATCGGTATCTGACAACGCTATATCGCCGGCCTGGGAACCCGGCGCTATGCGTTTGGTTTCGGTCACGCGACAGCATTACCAGATTTAGAAGACGTTCAATCTTATGGGGGTTGTTTCGCCGGATGAGAAGGGGCTTGAACTCCGAATGTTTACGATTCCCAATGTTTATCTGCCTCTGTGGCCTGAATAACAGCATCTCCGAATATAGTCTCGTCTTTTATTTGTTCCGTCAGGGGGTGGGTTTTTGTGATTGATCTGGTCGATCATTCAATTAAATTAATCTCTTGTGTAACTTGTAGCTGAAATGCTCTAATTTCGTGTAAAGATTGCCGGCTTTCAGGGATCGTCCCAGAAAGATTTAAATTCGAGTCATTATTGAGAGTCTTATGGGGGTTGTTTCGCAGAATGGGGGATGAACGAGGTCTCCGAATTTTTACGATTCTCAATCTGTCTCCGAGGTTTTAGTAGTAAAATTTCGTGACAGTCTCCGCTTTTATTTGTCTGGTTAGAGGGTGAATAGCTTTCGCAAACAACCTAGGAATATTCAAAATAATTTGGAAATAAAACAATGGCTGTTGTACATGATGTTTCAGGAACATTCGTTCTGATCGATTGCATTTTCCCGAAACGAGAGAAGAGAAAAAGCAGGATGAGAGGAGAGGCACGACGTGTTCGTCGACAGACGAGCAACTTGTTTGTGTAACGCACAGGGAAAAATAATTTTAAATCTCTTTGAAGTCAGTCAAGGGATGGGCAGAGCATGCTGGCTCTCGAGAGAGACGGAGAGAGAGAGAGGGCGAGCTGTTTTGCGCGGTCTCTGTAACACGTGACAAACATGTTTGTTCTAGTTTTTTACGGCGTTACGGAGAAACGTGTTTTGAATCGAAGTATCACATAATTCTCCCTGCGGGAAGTCCGGGGGTGTTAAAGTTTTCGGAGTTCTGGCGCAATTTGTCTTTCCCGCTGCCGGGGCAAGAATCTGTTTCGGAAATCGATCCGCCACGAATATGCAAAGCACACACTATTCTTACGTAAGGGCCTGTCCCCTCTGGTTCGGATAAATTATTTAACATTTCTCCAAGCTTAACTCGTTGAATTTCAAAATTACACGCTTCCGAATTTTGATCGGTTTTATTTTCTTAAGAATTCAGAATTTATTCGATCCACCACGAATATGCAAAGCACACACTATCCTTAAAAATTGTATCTAATTAAGACAAGGGTTGGACGAAGGTGGAGAAAGATCCTAGTAGAGAATCAACCCTTAACTCGTAGCACTCGAATAGCGACTCAAAAAGTCGCCACTAACTACTGCTGTACCATTATTCAATATATTGTTTACATTATTAAATACTAAACGTTTGAGTATTGTATGACATGCGGTGTTACATCAATTTTATATTCATACAAAGAAAAATTGATTAATAATAGAATGGAATTATTCTAGGTCGGAAGAAATGACCTGATTTTGTATAATCAATTAGAAAGCATTGGTTTACGAAATGACATGCAGGAAAGATGTTCCAAAAATTATAATTTACAAGGTTACATGCTAAAATAAAAAAGGCATTTTTTAAAACATTTTTATTTGGGTCCTTAATGAAAATTTAAAATATGTGTTGTAGATCTATGTTGGTTATACACATGCTGAAAATTTCATTGAAATCGATAAACATACACACGAGCTAAAACCGTTTAAAAATGGTGAAAATCGTAGTTTTACAAATCCACAGAACAGTGCATCTTTCGATGCGTGTCGTTTTCTCCAGCGTCAATCGATTTCGATGAAATTGTCCCCATGTGTATAACTAACATAGATCTCTACAGAACACATATTTCAAATTTTCATTAAGGACCCAAATCAAAAAGTTTTAAAAAATGCCTCTTTTATTTTTGCATGTAACCTTGTAAATTATAATTTTTGGAAAATCTTTTTTGCATGTCATTTCGTAAACCAATGCTTCTAATTGATTATAAAAAATCAGGTCGTTTGGTACAATTACAAAACAGTTATTAGTTTTTAGAAGGTATACGAATACTTTGTACACTCACTGCAGCTCCGAGTGCAAATATCTTTTTTCATCCTCGGTCCACCGAGATAAGCAGCGTAAATTGAAGGGAAAGATCGACACGTCCGACGAAATTTAATAACATTCCTTGTTCATAGACTCCGTAACAGTTTGTTTGCGGGTTGGTCTCGGTGTTTTCTAGCGTCGGTGTTCTCCTTCCCCATTCATGTTCCTCCTTATTCGCGTCTACGTCCCAAATCCGCAATTCGGAGCTGATACGAAACGCAATTTGCCGACGGTAGTAAAACCAGATATCCCCCGCGCGTCCCCCCCCCCCCGTTCAACCACCGTCGGACCGGTTCACCGCGCTAACCTTCTCCACTCTTTCTGAAAGTGGGAAATATACGACGCGAAATCGGGAAAGAGGGTTCTCGCCCCGAGGAAAACTCGTTGACGCCGCCGGTGACCCGGAAACGGCGCGGCGCTTGCCGAATTTTTCGAAAACCGATAAAAACGCTCGAAAGTTCCGTCGAAAGATATCCCGGTCGTCGTTTCGCAGCGTCCCGGAGCGTCTTAAACGCCATTCGACGCCCGGTCGCGCGGAAATTCTGCGCCGCGATTGACTAGCCTTCCGTTAACTCCGCGATTTAATATTTAACCGACGTCCCGGAAAATCAATGGAAATTCTCGACCGACGCGCTGATTACTTCCGCGCACGGTCGCCAACTCCATTTCTTCCTCTTTCGAATTGGAATAGAATTCTGTGATACATAAAAAAAATGTCCATTTCTTGCAAGAAAAGATGAAACATCGTGCAGGGTAAAGGCACCAGTTACTAGAAAAACAAGCTTTTTAGAAGTTGATAAAAATAACACGAAGTATTGAGTACGATTTTATTGTGCTGTGGCATGAAGTTCGTGTGCATTCACATAAATTAAATGGAAAATTATTTCATACTTTTTGGTGCGTCTTTTCGAAGTCGGTTTAATTTTTTTCAAGAGAATCGTCCAGAAAAATTTGACGATACCGGAAAATTGTTGACGGAGAATGCCTTGAAATTAATAAAAACCTTCGAGATCGTCGCAAACTTGCAGCGATCATACGCGAAATAAATCATGTGACAAGGGGTTACCAGGCGAAACGGTCATTCGAATACAATCGCGGCCCAATTTCCCCCTCCCCAATCCCAGAAGACTTGGCGATTGGTCTAAGGGGTGGTTCGATTAATCGATCGACGGCCGCATTTTCGCGTGAAGAAAGTCGCGCGGGAATTGGCCGGATCAATAAACAACAATTAAGCGCAAAAGCTTCGGTTAAGAACGGTAAAACGCGATGCCTCTTAGCGACGCTTAATTACCGGGAAGTGCAACCATGGAGAGAGATAGAGAGAGATAGAGAGAGAGAGAGAGGGAAAAGGAAAAGGGATGAAGGAAGGGATGGAAGAAAGGGGAGAAAGAGGACGCAGAGAGAACCGGCTGAGAAAGAGAGAGATAGCTAGAAACGGTCTTGAATTTGCATACAAACGAGTTTGGGATTTCGTTCGGATCGCACGCGTGTATTTGCGCCATTATAAACATTTCATTGCGGTCCTCGATGCCCTCGGTGGAACGGGTACAGGGATACTCTGTTGCTCCTTCCATTCCGAATGCCGAAGAGATTGCGTTCTGAATCACACGGCTCGGCTCGTTTCCACTCGGATACCGAGAGTATATCCCAGTCAATGGCGTTAAGCCTACGGGACGCCTTCGAACTCGTATTAATTCCATGATTCTGGAGGGTATTAAGCGTCAGCGAATTGCCTGGCCGAGGCTCCTCGCATTGTCCGAGGCTGATGAATTCTTTGCTCCTTGTCTCCGGCAGGTGGGACGACGGGATATTATTTTGAGAGCTTCTCGGTAGGTTCTGCGCGAGAATTATTCACCTCGGATGTACGTGGGTTCGCCTGAACGTTCGCGTAAACGCGTTGCTCATTTCGAACGGCAGCATTCGATCATTCCTTCGTCAATGGAACACTGGAACAATGGATTGTGTGCGTTTCAGAGAAGAGTGAGCAGGTAGACCGATCAAATAGGAAGATACAAATTTAAATAGTCAAAATACACTGAACATTCTGAACAGGAGCATTCGATCATTCCTTCATCGATGAAATTGTTTGATTGTGTTAGAAATAAATTCTATATTTCAAATTCACCGCGTCCACTAAACAGTCTGCGCGCCCTCTTTCTATTCTTTTGAACACTCCATTACTTTTCTCACTATTCACTTACTTCTTCTTCTCCATCTTGAACGACCATACGTGTATATAATAAAGTGTGCAATATTATTTAACAAGTCTGTATTTATTTAAAGTAAGACTGATTCTGATCCCAGCTGAATATCCTGAACCACAAACTCTAACAGATTGCGTGCGTTTCAGGGAAAAGCGAGCAGGTAGAAAGATCAGATAGGAAGATAAAAGCAATTTGAACAGCTTATCAACATTATTAAAGGAAAAAATGAATTTGTAAAAAATTTCTATAGTATCAAAACAGACTGAAACATCATCGTCGAAGGGATGACAGGGATTCCTCTGTGAAAAATTCCAAATTGTTCGCACGGCGAACACTTTGTCGAAACTATCAGAAAATATTCCACGCAGGTATAATAGTAACGCAGAAAAAGGGATAAACAATTTCGCCGCGCTTTTTAAAATTTATTCATAAATGGAGGCAATATGTAGCACAGTTCCGGGATAAGAAAATAGCTCGAGCTTTGCCGTGGTACGGCGACGCAAAGGGGTATCCCTTTGCATTTCAGAGTTATGCGTGAGCATAGGAATCCCCTTCTCTCCACAGGACACAATGTTTATCGATACACAGAGGAGGTCTTCGTTAAATATTCATGCGACGGCCTAAGCTTTTTTACTCGTCTACTTTCTTCTTGCCGGGGCTGCGCGGCGCGACCATAAAAGAACGTAAAAATATTCGAATATTTTCACGGCGATCGTTTTTATATTTATGGCGGTCACTATAAAGGGCGCGAGTTAAACGTGTCATCGAGTCACTTAAGCCCGCCGCGCGCCGCCTACCATAGATATTTTTATGGGCAATAACGGTCGGAGTATCGCAAAACTTGATCGAACTATCGGAACTTTGAAACGCCCAGGCCGCGAAGCGCTCTCGGAAACGCTCGAGTTTTCCGTATGAAAACCCCCACAGGGGAACCGATTAAACACTCCTGTCTAATTAATTGCCGCCTGCCGATCGATGATTCACAAATTGAGACTTCCGCTTATTACAGACGCGCATTGTTAATCAATTGATATTTTAGTCGACGCTAATGAGCAACTATGCGATGATAATCGATCGACGTTGTTGGCGCACGCGAGACGTTGCGCGAATTCGCGTTTCCACACGCCTTCTCCCTCGCTATGGAATGTCGAAGATTATTAACAAATCTTACTTCACAATGAAAAGATTTATTTGAAAAGTTCAACAACAACTACTACTACTTTTAGTTTATTTAACGCGGAGTTGGACGAAGTAGGAACAAATTTTTCTTGTAATCTTAATCATAAAATTTCATAGAACGCAATGAGATTGCAATGAACACACTGGGAGTCACCCTAAACTATAACGAAATCATGAACATAGTCTTAGAATCAGGAATAAAATGACTGAATCGTTGGTTATCTTCAAATAGTAATAACTACAAACATGTATTGTTCCTCAGGTATTCAATCAACTCAAGAAACAAAAGGTTTAGAATTAATGTAGAATTTTAAAAATTCACTTTTCACTGCATTTTTATGGTTACGCCACGGGTTACCCCGTTCCGGTTACGTCACAGCTGGAAGGAACGTGAAAAATCGGCGAAATTTCGCAAGCGTCGCGGCGCATCGTCCGGGATCAATGGCGGATCCGCTATCTTTAGAGCGGCGCTTCGCAACAACGGCGTCGCGCGCGCTCGACCGACGACAAAAATAATTGTAAACAACCGGAGGCACTCCTTAACGCTGTGACGCAATAGCCCCGCGTTTGTTTGGCCAAGTCTGGTGCCGAAGATAAAGGGACTGGCGCGAACAGAGACAGGGAGGAAGAGTAGCGATGGGATCAAGTGGGCAGTCTGGGTGGTCGTGAATAACCGATCCTTTCCAAATTGTTTACAGTCGGTGGTACCACCAGATAAACACATTTCAACAGTGCTGTACGCAACTGCTTCAACAGCACTGTAGACAAATGCTTTAAAAGCGCCTGGTCGTAGTGTCTTAAACTGGGACCTTGATTGATAACCTAGGATCGAGTTAGATCAATGGTTTGGTTCAATTGAGTTTACGAGGTGTGTTCAAAAATCCATTATTTCTTTGTTGTGTGTGTGTGTGTGTTGGTAAACATGTCTGAAAAGTGCCTGTACATCGGTTGTCGTATTCGGTGTTTAGTTTATTGTCAGGTTTCGTTTCGGTACGATCAGCGATTGTTTTTCGCGAAACAATACATGCCTTTTGCACCTTTTTTTTTTTTTTTTTTTTGTTTAAGGGCGGTGGGGAAATGCTCTTACGCACACCCTCTCCTCCGATGGAGGTCGGAGAGGGTAGTGTGGGACTCGGCTTCCCCCTAAGATGAAAAGTGGGGGAATCATATGGACTTAATCCTTCGCCTATACCCACTAAAACCCCACCGCCCGGGACCTAGGGACCCTTCCTCTATCTGTAAAAGCGATGCTTTTATACCTTCGCTGTCCCGCTTTCCGCATTCAGCGGAGGTATACTCATCGCCCCTATGTCCACGCCTGTTCTTGGCTATTTATGCCTTTTGCACCTGCTCACACTTGATTGCTTGTTCGTGATTTTTTGGCCAAAACCAACACTACAATGATGCCCCAGCCTCCATGTTCACCAGACGTGGCCTCGTGTGACTTCTTTCTTGTTCCCAAAAATAAAGAGAAAACAGGTTCAACTCGATGTGCACAATGTAAAAAAGATTACGTAGAATAAAAATGATCTGGGTTGAAAGAAATGTCTTTAGTCGAAGCTGGAATCAGCTTTGTATTTAATTTTTAAGGGTGCCGATGCGCTTTCGAGCGAGAGTGTGGTGGCACACTCGCATACCGCTAGACACATATACGTACACAGAATTGCAAGGGTCCGGCATTTAACAAACCACGTCTCGCTAATGCACATTTGGGGCCCCTACGTAGTCACAATCGCTAGATAAAAGATCAATCTAACGGGGACGTATCCCAATTTGGCTTAGTCTTGCGTTTGCGAGGCGTAATTTACATTATTCGGTAGAATGTAGCGGAGCCGCGAAAAGCATTGGGCGGCGCGACAGTGCTGCTACATTTTTTTAAATATCAGTTATCTTAACAATAAATTAGTAGGTTGGAACGAAAGATCTCGTCCTTTGTTTTACCGATTACAGTTACCGACGACTCGCGGTGACTGGATCGGCATCCTTAATTAGAGCCAAGTCACAGAAAGAGACTTTAGACTATGATCGAGTCAATTTGATTAAGACAATATTCAAATGATTACGGACTCCGTGGTCGCGGGTTCGATCCCCGACGCCGCGCCGGCACCTCTGGAAATACTCCATGTGCTCTGTAAACTGTGGTGCCCAAGGTGGTTCGGAACCCACCTTATAAAAACTGTAGGTCTCGTCGCGAAATAACTCCTGAATAGGAGTTCACAGAGCGACGTAAAATAAGCAAAAAAAAAATATATATATTCAAATGAAATCTACGAGTACCTTACCCAGGTCAAGACCAGTTGCAAGACGAGTCTTGGCTAACCTTAGCCCAGGTCTAGCCCGAGTCTAGCTTACATTCTCTCCAGTACTATCTAAATGACCACTCAACCTTTTCCACATTTAGTCAGACTTGCAGCACGGTTGGTTCCATCGCTAGCCGCGAGTTAATGGGGAAAAAAGCGAGAGTGGTCTCTCTCCTCTCTCTCTCCCTTTGATTTCCTCTGCGGCCGGGTCCTCTCTTCGTCCCCTCTGCTCGATGGCTGTCTCTTCGTGCCGGTAAAGTGTGTCAGCGACCGAAAATAATCCCGGTGCGGTTCGTTAAAAATATTTTCAAGCGGCTCGGTGCTTCTCGCGCGCCGCTTCGAAACGACGCGACGCCTCGCGTCGCCACGATACACACGCCTTCGAAGGAAAACACCGTTATGTCAATGCTGGCGTCAGCGCAATAAAAAACATTTTTCTTCTTTACGACGTCAATGACCCGCCGTACAGGGATCCGCCTTGCGGCAGGAACGTCCGTTCGCCGACTGGACGGGACGCGACTGGATTTTTCCTCGTGATAAACGAAGCACGCTTTTAACCTCGGTCTCCGGGACAAACCGTGCGCTTCCGGTGATCGATGACTGCCTCGAGAAATTGATTCCGTCTAATGGCGCCGGACTTTACTCGTCTCTCCCCTCCCCTTGTCTCCATTTCTCCGCTCTTTTATGCTAAACGCCGTTTAGGTCTTGCAATCCCGTAAAGTGGGATACCGCAGGATTCGTGTCATTTTTCGGTCCCGCATTTCTTATACAGGTTAAACAGGTTGCTGAAAAATTTGCGGGACTATGGGTGTAATGTACTAATCATTAGACTGCGGATTTTTTATGGATTTATGACAAAAAGGTGTACGTACAATTTAAAACAGCGGACATATTAAAACGATTTAGAACCACCAGTGTATTAGCTTCACCTTAATAACGCAATTAAAAGAAGGCAGAAATTTTAATTTGGCGCCTGTGTCTTTCAGTCAGTGGAAACATTTTTTATTTTGCATAAAGATCCGCGCAGTCTACTAATCATCTATTCGACCAACAAGTGTAGAGGCTAAACGAGCTTCTCCTCGGATATCTTTGTAATTACTTGAGAGGATTAACCTAGTCTTTGATTTTTCCGATCATGTCTTGAAAGTTCTACAAATCGAAATTTTATTTTCGAGTTTGAACATTTTTCTGATCTTGGACAGCTTACTTTTACCTTTACTTAAGTTCCTTAAATTCTCATTAATAGTGAAAACACGAAAGCTTAACCAACATTTTGGTAAAGGAAAAAATTCTTTCGATTCACCTCGGCAATTATTGTATCGTATTGTATATTGTATCATAATATGTTATAATCAGAGTTCGGCAAAAATTGTATTTAAATGAAAATTTAAAATAGAATGGGTTTTTTCCATGTAGGTATTAAACCGAGACGAAATTTTTGTTTGAATAAAATTTTTGCCCAACTCAGGTTACAATATATGTATAACGTCATGCAGTGGATTCAAAAACCCGTTTCCTAGATAAAATTCCATTACCCAAAAACCACAGGTGATACGAACAAATGTTTCCGACGAAAATTCTGTTTGACTTTGCAGTAACCTATACATATTTGTGTCTATGTACTCTGTCGGTGACACTCTATTTACATTAAAATCCATAGTGCGGCCACGATAAAAAATGTTCCACCGTTTTCAGAGACGATTTTATCGAGAACGTTTTCTATTTAAAGAAGTAGCAGCGGACCGTGGGTATTTGCAGAGCAATTTAAAGAACCCATGCTCGTTTAACGAATTAAATGCACCGTCAACGAATAAAATACAAATCTTACATTGCCCGAACTTCCTATCCTATCCTGGATCTCGAAGAAATCGCGTGTGCGAGACCAGCAGTTCACTTGTAAGTCACGACATATCGGACCGGAGAGTTGTACTTGTAGCTTACTGGAATATCATGTAGGTTTAATCGAATCAACGATCGAGAAACTACCGGTCCGGCTATTCGTCAAGCCGCGATAAAAAAGGAAAAAGAAGAAAAGAGCCGACAATAAAGCAATCTTGTATTTTAAACGAGTGACAACACGTTTTGGAAGCAAGTCGGATCAGATAAACAGCCGAGCAATTTTCGCTCGTCGTTTATTATTAAAACGTAATATTCGGCCGGTCTCTCCGATCCGCGGGAAACGAAGCGAATTTATAACCGGCGGATAAGATACTCGCGATTTTCACGGAAAAAATTGCCTCATTTTTTGTTTCGAACGAGGCCGCGCATCGATAAATTTCCTGCCCCCTCTCCCGTTTACGTGCTCCATGTAGGGTACCCTCTCTTTGTTGAGAAAGAGAAACGATTTCCGTAGCGGCGGGAAGATTAAACTCGGCGTCATATTTACAATCCTGCGACCGGCCGTCTATTTTCGATTAATTCGACCGCGTATACATATACCGCGCTCGCACATGCTAAAGATAGTGGAATGTAACGCAGTTTTCTCGGACGTCAGCCGTCATTTCGATCCTATAATCCAATTCCTTGTTTGCCAACTAAACAAGGAATGTTACAATGCCGGATTTACTTGGTTACAATGAAAGATTATTCATTTGTACATAGTGTCGCGAATGCATCAAAAAATTTTTATTGCTTGTTTCCATTTCTTGTAATCGATGCAGACAATTTTTATCTTGCATAAAGATCCGCAGTCTACTTATAAACAAAATACTAATTACAGAGTTGAGCAAAACGTAATTTCAATTATAATTACAATTACTGTAATTTGAAATTGCAGAAATAAAATTACAATTACATGTAATTGATAATTGGTAATTGCAATTACTTGACGAATCACTGTAATTGCAATTGTGGTTCGCAATTACAATTACTGGTGGGGCCAAAGTAATTGCAATTACAATTAATGGTGGAATCAAAGTAATTGCAATCACCAATTACAATTATATGTAATTGTAATTTTATTTCTGCAATTTCAAGTAATTGTAATTTTATTTCTGCAATTTCAAGTAATTTTAATGCAATTACAAGTGATTGACAGGAGTAATTGCAATTAATTAACACGATTACAGTAATTGTAATTGAGTCTAACGATTACTTCAGTGTAATTGTTCTTTCAAACCACTAATTTTTATGTTTTGGACCATTTAATTTTTATTAATTTTAATTAAATCTTAATTGAATACTCATGTAATTAACTACTGCGCAACTCTGCTAATTAACGGAATACAAATCTGGTGGGGAGCATCCAGAAGTACGAAGGGGAGGACCCAGGCCCGCCTTAGAGTAATCTATCGAAGTTCGAAGCTTGTTGCGACAATGTAGACTTCAATTTGAATGGACAATTAAATTTGCGCCGTTTCAATTGAAACAAAACTAGCGCTAGTTCGCGGGCTGCAGATTCGAGGATCCCTCGGCCAATCCGCGTCCCGCCAGCTCCCCAAAGACAGTATCCCGTTATCACGGGCCGGCTCGCTGTCGACAGCGTTAACGCGTCAACGGTAGCGGCGAATTCGGCCGATAATTCACGAGCGGCGCGAGCGCGTACCATGGCCGACAATATGATAAACAACCGGCGGAGAAGGGGGGGGGGGCTGGCTCAATACGATCGAATAATTCGTGTCATACGGTAATACTGTTCGCGGGGCTTCTCGCGAGATAATTTAAAAAACGCAGGTGCGCGGGACGCGCGGTAGTAAATTGTAGATGCGATCAGACAGCTGCGGCTCATAAATATAAGCGGTAACAATCCCCGATTCGAAAGCGTCCTCGCGCGCCCCGCGCCGCGCCGCCGCGAATTCCGCTTCGGAATCGATATATCGAGCCGCGTTCCGTGACCGGGCACACACGCACGTGCCCCTACGGCCGGCTGTCCAATAACACGAAGCGTTGTCCAATTTTCGTATTTTACCGGATCCATGAAAGCGACCGTCGAATATTGTTCACATTTTTTCGCGCGCCCAGCTACGCCCACTCGGATCCGCTGATTTCGCGATCTGCTGGCTTAACGGTCCTCTCTTCCTCCTTCCACCCCCCCACCCCCATCCCACCGCTGAATTCTCCCGTACCATCGCAGTTTCGCCATTTCTATAATTGACAAAAAATACGATCTTCTCCTCCCTCCTTCCCCGGAAACCGTTCCGATAATTTCCTTCGGTTCCGAGGGAACTGTTCGCGACTCGCTGCACCGGACACACTTAGCGCCCCGGAGTTTAATTAAAGTAACACGGGAGCCCGGCTAGCAACGAGTGCACGCCCCGGCTTGTTTTTGCACGGAAGCTGCGGAAATGAACAGGTTCGCGGCTGTACGGCGATTCTATATTTAGACGGGACGTTCCACGGGATTTCGGAAGCTAGGAGGCTCTCTCTCTCTCTCTCTCTCTCTCTCTGCTCTAGAGTGTTGCAGGGTGAGAGGCTGGTTGTTATAACGCTTCGATTACTGCGAGATAGTGTCCATTTTTCTAGCCGTCCGATGCACTCGCTACGCACAGTGGTGCCGATCGCGAATCTAGCTGGACAAAATTATTCCAGCATTATTTTAAGACCCAAAGCCGTAGTTAAGTAGTCATCGAATTCTTCTTCTACAACAATCTACAACAATATGTGATAAAAAATACTTAGTGACATTTAAAAAATTAAATGCATTTTGCTTTTAATTAATATATATGCTCATTGACCCTTACCAACCGTTTCACTAGAAAGAAGTCCCAACATGTTTCGCGCTCTTCTGCGAAAATGTGATTTTTGATTGTTGTTCAACTACATTCGCGTTCGCCACCACTGTGCGTTGTTTCCACCGGCAGGGGTCTAGAGGTTCCTTCTCGAGGCTTTCAGCTTTCAAATGAGTCCAAATCGATTGTCGTGCAATCATTTTCTACGATATTATCAGCTTAGTTCATTGTATAATAGTTCTAAGATAGATGCCGAGGCTGTCGACACGAACGAGAAAGAAATGAGACCACGCGGTATGCAAGAATGTGCAACGCGTTTCCTAGCATCGAAACCCGATGCTCGATCGGTTAAGAGAAGGCAAGTACCATTTCGCGTGGAGGATTATTCATTAAGCGCCGAAATTACACATAAAGAACAGGAAGTTCAAGGGAGTGTGGCGGTAGGGGTCGATAATTGCGCCCACGGCGGCACTCGATATCCGCCTAGGCCATGAAAATAGTCGATATTGAACTCGGTGATCAGTGTCAGGATTAAATCGGCCCTCAAGGCGGTCTACGTTACCGTGAACACCGTCGGTGTAATACGTTTCTGAAATACAGGGTGATTCCACATTAAACCGGGTGATTCCACATGAAAAAATTCGTTGAGAATGTAGGATATAATTTCTTGCGTCGGGCTTCGTGTTTGATTCTACATTTTCGACGAATTTTTTCATTCAGAATTACCCGATTCTCGGTTGCGCCACCAGTTACCGTTCACCCTGTATAACCGTCGCCGACACCCACGCCCAGACTCGGTCTGCGAGCCGACGTGTATGCGTGCATCGAAAAAGGGCGCAGAAAAAGGGAGAAAAAGGGCCAAGAATGGTAGAAGCACACTCGTGACCGGAGAGAAAGGGACGCGAATGTAGAAGAGGAACCAGTCTAAAGGAGAAATTAAACAGAACGGAAACTGCGGGGACAATTCCGACGGCAGAATGGGGAAGAATAGGTAGAACTCTGAAATGGTAGTTTTCAAAAAAATTCCTCGTACGTTCAACGAAAAACTTGAGCGGTGCTTGTGCCCTGCAATTATTAACTACGACGGAAGTCGGTCATATATGACAATATGTGCAACAAAAATGAAGTTGGACATTTTCATTCAATAATAATCGAAGACAAAGATGAATGTTTGAGACCAGCCTGCCACAAATCAGAGTTGTGCTAATTCAATTACACAATTGAATTACATTGTAGTTCAATTATGTAGTAATTTAACTACGTAGTAACTGAATTACATAAGTATCTACTCAGATGTGTAATTGAAATATAATATAATTAAAATACAGCTCTCCAAATTATAGCCCAGAACTTTGCAGAAGTGCGATATATTTTTCTGCTTTTCTTTCATATACCTGTTTGCTGTCTATCCGGCATAGTTTCTATTCCTCGTCCTCGTTCATAAATACGTCACGCCATTTTATAATTGTACTCCAATTGCAATTACGAATTACATTGTAATTTAATTGAATGAAGATCTGCATTATACATTACGATATGACCGAATTACGATGTAATTCAATTACTTTGTAATTATAATTCCTGGAGTAATTGTAATTCTGCACAACTCTGCCACAAATTCAAGTGGTTAACTCAGTTTGGTGACTCAGAGAGTCGTCTTTAAACATTGCTGTACCATTATTCAAAATATCGTTTACATTATTAAATATATCCGTATCTAATCAAGTACTAAACATCTAAGTGTTGTATGAGGTATTATATCAATTTCATATTCATAAAAAGAAAAAATATAATATACATAGAATGGAATTATTCTGGATCGGAAGAAATGTTTAATTTTCGAGTGAATAAAAGATACGATTGGATCCGAACCGGACCAAGGTTCATTCTCGAGTGAAAAGGGCTCGCGAAGAAGAAGAATCGTGGAGGTCGACGAGGAAAAAAGTTTTGGCGGTGGCAGCGCCTATGCGCGGCCTCGCGTACGTATAGAGTATAGATCCATTGTCGCATCCGGCCGTCGTCCCGGCACGACTCGTATAAATTATCAGAAAGATTTTATCACCGTGCAGGTTTTACGGTCGCGGCTGCGAGCGAAATAAGAGTATATTTCGTTGGCTGTTTCGCCTCCTTAGCGTAACGTATAGCCGCGGGCCACGATGCGCGGCACCAATAAGAAGCGTTTCGTCGACGAACAAGCTTGCCCCGTCTCTCGACCCATGGAATCGTCCTCCTTCGCGAATCCACTCCCCCCGAACAACCCCCGATTTTCCCTCGGGAACGACACTCGCGACACACGGAACCACCACCAATCATCTTTCGTGCCGTAGTTTGTCGGTTTCCTAAGGGCAATGGGAAAATTTGTCGCCGGTCTTAGGATATACGAGCTTGTCACGGAAATAAGCGGTCGAATCTTGGGAATTTGTCCTGCCAGCTCACCCCCGGAAGGAGACCCGGGGCCACCGAGTCGCGAAACGCTTGCCCTCTTCCTGTAAATCATCGTTACCTCCCAAAGAAGAGACCTCGTCGACCGATTCTACCCGAAGCTAGTAGAACCCGGTGCGTTCGTCTGGAAACGCTCTTTCTGGTCAATTCGAGGGGCGGGAGGTTGTTAGACCGTCTTAGGGCTGGTTCGTTATTGGCCTAATAGGGATCGCCGAAGTTTTAGTGGTTTTTTTTTAGGACCGAACTTCCGAGAGAAATGTCGGATAATATATTTGATGTGTAATTTGTCTCTCATCCTATTGTCAGCATTGACATTAGGCTTTATACATGTAATTTAGATTTATACATGTATAATATAATGACTGATAGTTGAATTTGATAACCTCAACTAATAGTTGAACCGTGCTCGTTGGCTAGTAATCTTTTTACAAGTTTATTGTGAAAGGTTTCGCTGCTGGTATCGAAGAACCGTTCCAACCCCCGATTTAGTAAATGCTCGTGTAGATAATAGTTAAACAAGTTGTTCGTTAATTTCGTCGTTAAATAAACTTTAAGCATACGTAAGTTTTAAGTGATACTGCGTGCGCGTGTATCGTTCAGTAATGACAAAACCGAGAAGCGGCGCGGAACTTTCTTGAGTATCAAATACTTAGAAAGCGTGGGGGTGGAAGTGATCTTCGAGATTGGGGTGGGGAACGTATTCGCTAAAATGTATCAGGTAAGATTCGGTGAAATTAGCAGAATGAAATTAGCTTTGCGTTTCAAAACAAATTAAGTACATTCGCCATCTATTCCGTTAAAATTGAACGTCTTGAAAATTGTTTAACTTGCCAATTCAGTTTGAGTCTCCCGGGACGACACCTCGACCGCAAAGGTAACTTCGTGAACTACGTCACCCTGCCCATGTATAAAACATCTCGATCCCAAAAGCAAGGGACAAATTATGCCAGCCCATAGTCAATGACTTTCCAGCCAATTAGTATTGTAAATCGCTCCCGACTAAAGAGGAGGTAACTCGCCGCGCAAAAATTACATCGAATTAAGTCTTTTCAGTAAAAATTCTAACTTCTCTTCCTGCTTCTTTATTCTCTTGATAATGTGCTTCTCTTGCTACTCTTTTATCCCGTTGATAATGCACTTCTTTCGCTACCTTTTCATTCCTTCGATATTGCGCTCCGCTTTTCTCGACATTTTCGCGGAGAATCTTCTTTGTAATGCAGCCCTGCTTTATCTGTTTCGTTAAGATCGAGATTTCAAAATTCAATTAGAAACTCGTTTCTCAGTTGCTTAATCATTGAACGAGCTTTATCATTTCTGCATTTAAAACACAGTTTCGAGCAGGGCTGTTACTTTTCCGAAGCTTCGTCTCTTCGAAGATTCGAAGGAACGAAGGGAACTTCGAAGTGCACGAAGTTTCGAAGTGTTCGAATCGTATGAAGTTGTAACTTGATCAATCTGTTAGCTGTGGGGGCGTATTTTTTCGAAATGTAAGAGTGTCTGTAATTGTATCAATGAAATTTCGAAGTTCATAGCTTCGAAACTCCTTTTGTTTTAATTCTCTAATAATGTACTACGGAGGTCCGAATTTCGAAGCTTCGAAACTTCGATTCTCATCACCTTCGAAGTTTCAGAAATCGAAGGTCCGAAGTTCGAATCTTCGAAGCTTCAAAATCTTCGACCTTCGAAGGAAAGTAACAGCTCTAGTTTCGAGCTTTAAATCTCGCGTGTATCGAAGTCTCGAAATAATTTGAGGGTGGTGCAGAGAACTTACGGAGCAAATTAATAAAAGTATTCTCCGAAATAACGAAACGATGTGCAAAGTAAACCCTTCGAGAATCAAGGAGAAGCGTGTCGGATCGACAAGAGGCAGACAAATGTTCGTATAAAAAATAACTGGCAAGCAGGATAGTGCGCACAGGTTAAATCAGACGGGTTGGTAGGCTTCCAGGAAGGTAGTGTAGGGAAAACGTGCAATCAACTAACGAGTAAAGCATGGTGAATGCATCGCCGCTGGTTTTGGCGCGCGCTGTACCCTCGTCGAGCGTTTCTTACGTTTCGGAAGGGTCGTTTAAGGTGGAAGTAAACGCGCGGCGTCGCGACGGCCGCAAAAAGGAGCTGAGTTACCGAGTAATACGCCTTTTACCGGGTTCGCGGATCGCGAATCGCTAGCCGAGCCGAGCCGAGCCGAGCTGAGCCGCGGCTGCGGCCGCTCGCAAAAAGCAGCGTCGCGCGACGAGGAAAGCCGCAACACAAGGAGCGGCAATGGTATTATCGCGGTCGTGTAAATCAGCAATTTATAAGTGGGAGCGTAACAGCGCCTGTGTGAAAAAAGTCCGCACCGCTCCGCGCGACCGTACACACTCGCTCGAGGTTCAACGTACAATAAATCGAGTCGGCGCACACTGAAACGGTTACGGAAAATACCCGGAAACGCCGAGTATCTTCGTTGTTTTTTTACTGTATTCCATAAGAATTGTTTAGGAGAGAGCTAAAGTATATTCCAAATTTATATGATCATCAATGAAAATACCCGTCAATTGTCTCGCGAACGGCGAAAGGTGCAGAGCGCCGGTTTCGGCGGCGTCGCATCTGGCGGCGCAAAGGCGTGGGCGCAGAGGGGCCGGGCTGTATTTCACGGAGGCGAAAGTCGCGGATGTTTTACTGCGGCGGGTGTTGTCGAAGGGCCGATATTCTCTCGGCTGGGCCGGGATCCTCAATATTCCCGGTGCGGTTTTCGGTTCTGTGCCAAGAGGAAAGAGCGGGCGGGAGCGTCGCGGCGTTCTCTGATAAAAAAGTTTCGCCGGCTGCACACGCAACCGTAGAATTCGAGAACGGCAAACAATTTGATATACGCCTCGGGCAGCTGCCGGGGACATATCCGGCGCGAAAAGGTCGAAGGTCGCTCGATCGCCGCGAAACTAGTTTAACGAGACTTTGACGTGGCTCCTCCCGTTCCTCGCGAGTTACGATTCATAAAATCCCCAGACGAGCTCCTTTCTCCTCGGCGACGGGGAACGAGCATCGCTACAGGTCAAGGAGATGCGCGATAAGGGGATGCTGGATTTTCCTTTTTTCCTCTCTCTCTCTCCCTGTCTCTCTTTTTGTTCGTTCTTTCTCGACATTTTGCGAACGCGACTGGATAGACGATTTTTCCACCTTTTCTCTCGAACGCCCAGCACACAATCGCGACAATACGCCACTTTTAAGAGATGTTTTTACGAGATATTTTCTAAAGGAACTGAGAGTGATAGCGAGCTTTAGTGTATCGAAAGGGACACTGATCTTTCGGTAACGCGCTGATAAAGCCGCCGTTGCCAGATCGACACTGGGGTGACGTTAGGGGTTCTCCGCTGATATCTGACTTGAACGAGTCGACTCTTATTTTATGGAGGAGTTCGTTGTGGGACTCGGGAATTTTGTGTTGACATTTTTCTGATATTCAATTGTATATTTGCGCTGAATTTCATGGTTTCCCTCTTTTCTGTTACAGATGATGTAGACGTGACCGGTTATACGAGCAACCAGTCGGACACCGATGATCACAGCAGCGTGCAGAGCAGCAGCGACAGTGGCGTCGCAATGTCCACCTCCAGGCTGACCCTTTCCGAAATGATGGACAATCTTTAGGTGGGTGTATCATTAATTATTATTGCATAAGCTCGTGGTTGATTATCAAAATAAAATTCAACGGTTCAATTTTAAAGAATACAGTCGTCATTCTTTTCTACAATTAGAAATTTGCAACATCTATGAAAATCGGGCACGAACTTATGCAATCATCTAATATTATATCTTGAAGCCAACTCCACCTTCGAAAGCCTGATCTACCAATTTTCCCGTTTCCAAATCATTTTCATCCGCCAAGTCTGGTCAGAGAGGGTTAAAGAAAATTTCACGAGCTACATTGAATTCTTTTCAAAGCGCCGTGCAGAAAACCGAGAAACATTAAACATTTTCAATTCTTTTCAAAGCATTCTACAATTCAGAGCTAAAGTTCCTTTAAACAGTTGCGAAATAGTATAAAAGGGCACACTAGTATAAACTGCTATGCTAGTTTCCAGTCTGTGATCAGGGTAGGCGTTTCAACAGCGCTGTCGAAACCATTTCACCCCCGTTCTACGAGCCGAGGGTTATTTTCAGAACTATTCATCTCGAAGAACCATTCAAAAGCGTTCTACCAGCTTTTCAACTTCAAACACCAATACTTTCCACTCAGGCTGTTCAAACTTCATGCAGAAACGAAACGCGAGTAGAATTATTTTCGAACCTTCCGGCGGAAGAAGTTACGAGAGATGTTTTTTAAATATTCATTAAAATTTTAATGATCGGAGAGCTTCATTTTTCATTCGGCACTTCCGCGGTTTCGGGTTTCACCGGTTGCGGAATCGAGTGCGTGAAAACCATGCAAAAATTCTGCAGAGTGGAAAAGAATGCACGTAGAAACTTGACGAATCGTTGAATGTTTAATCCGAGTGCTAAATGAATTTTTTAATACCATTCACCGCGTTAACTTGCGTTATATTTTTCCCCCTTTTACGCGTCGTGTTTGGAAACGCAGTTTTTGGAAAATATTGGTTCGCATTCAGAGTACCGAGGGCTCTTTCACCGGTTTTTTTTCCACGTTTTTCGGAGCAATTACATTTCGAACGTCGTTCGGACAACGTGCTGCAGCCGATGATTCTTTCAGCTTCGTTTCTCCTCTCCCTCTCGCTCGTGTTTTACATCAACGAGACGCGCACGAAAGTCGCGGTCTAAGGTTTAATAGCGTCAAAAGCCCGAATTGAAAGAGCATCCTCAAGCAGCGGCTTCTGAATGGTCGCCATTTTGTAAACCGACGTTGCAGTTTACCGACTCCGGGGTTTATAAATGCGGGGATGGGCCGCGTACAAAGACTATTTTTAAAAGTCTCATAATGCCGGGCCTCAAGCGTTCGGATAATAACTTTTCAGAATTATTGCACGGGAAAATTGCCGCGTTTAACGTGTTCGTCTTAATTAACGAAGCATTTTTCGTGTCTTGTGCGAGGCGTGTTACGAGCACCGTTCTTTTACCGTATTTAACCAGCACGGAAACGTGAGTGACACTTAAAGCTGCCTGAACAAGCGAAAGAAAAAGGGGCAGCATTCACGCGAACTGAATGCAACATTTTGGAATTAAATATTGTCGGAAATTTATGCTCGTGCGGCTCTGAACTTTGACTATCAAACTGTAGCGTTGTAAAACATGATTTTCTTCTCTGTAGAATTTTTACTTTCTTGAAATGTGTGTGATGATACGTTGAATAGATTTTTGTTCATTAAAGATTGTTAGAATGTATTCATTGTTCATAATCCTTGATCCCGTGATCCTCGCCAACCTTATAACAAGACTGCGGATGTTTATGGAATTTTCAATTCTTGTGGACGAATTTTAGTAGTATATAATTTAGCAGATCTGAAATAAATAATTGTGTCTAAATCTATATTCTACCCTCTCTTGAACATTTTCAGAAGCCGTGAACGCATAAAGATCCGCAGTCTACTTATAACCATCTGTAAAACCTGCTTAATATTTCTACATTTTTGCTTCTCATGGTCTATGCGATATTAGGTTGTTGCATATTAAATAATTTAATTTTCTGTGATATTTAATATCATGTCAGTGTACAGGG
This sequence comes from Lasioglossum baleicum, assembly GCF_051020765.1. Taxonomy (NCBI): domain Eukaryota; kingdom Metazoa; phylum Arthropoda; class Insecta; order Hymenoptera; family Halictidae; genus Lasioglossum; species Lasioglossum baleicum. Next base: position 11,504,955 of record NC_134943.1, on the reverse strand, counting down.
TGATTCTGGGAACTGGGACAAGTTTTTTTTCTATTTTTACTTTAAAAACAGTACTACCTTGTCCAGAACCACCATGTAGAGAATAAAAAGAGGAGACTAACACCGATGAAATCAATAAAAATAGTTTTTGTAAACATTTACTTACATTTTGTATGCAACGACTGAACAAAATACCCTAACGGAAGAGAAAGAGAGAGACGAAATGATCCCTTATTGTTATATCGATACCGTGCAGAGTTGCGCAAACGCTAGTCACAATAATGATTATTGACTAATAACTTCATAAGCTCTACAAAAGTGACTAATAATTAATGACTAAATAAATACTTGAGCGTGACTATGAGTAATGAATAACGACTAAATTTTTATCAAGGAGGAATATTGAATACTGACTATAATGGCATAACTAATGACTAAATACGCAATCAGAATTTCACTATGATTAATGGCTAAAAATGGTTATAAGTTAAAATAAGACATAATAATAACAAAAAAATATCCTATTGGTTTATAAACATATAAAATACAGATTATGACACGTTTGGTCACTGCAAATTCCGATATAGTTTAAGTATACATATTAATGTGTGTTAATAAATAATGTATGATCAAGTAAACCAACTAATGATTAATCATAACTAATAAGCAATAACTAACGATTGCTTAGAGCTGTGACTCACTAGTGCCATGTAGTTACGACTAACTAATCAAAAAGTTTTAACTCTAAGTTTTTTTAAGTTTTGACTAACAATCAATCAGATCAATTAGTCACTTTTAATTATTAGTTGATTTTTGCCCAACTCTGATACCGTGTTGCAAGAGGATTGAGTGTACTTTCGAAACTATCAATGGCCAAAAGTCGAATTCAGAACATTTCTCGAATCCGCTAGATCGCAAAAAGACGATGTACAGTAAATCTCTCCCTTTTTCTCCGGCGATATGAGAAGGTGAGGGGTTGCAAAGGTAAGGGTTGGCCATGCTATAGTAAAATGGAACAGATCCTCGACAAATAAATTCTCACGTCCGTACCTCTGGGCTATTTGCAGACAAAGAGATGGCGCGGTGGCGGCGGAAGAAAGTAGAGGAGGAGCACTTGGGGGCGCGGAAGGAGACGAAGAAGAAGAAGAAGAAGAAGACGCGGAGGTTGAAGAGTATGGTGGCGAGAGCATACGAGGAGGGAGGGTGCCGGTGTAGCGGAAGAAACGAGTGAGTACGAGGAACAATGACGAAGAGGAAGATGAAGGAAGCTGTAGGAGCGTGCGAAGATCGACGGCGTGCGAACTATTGGCACGCACCCCCGTTTTTAAGCCTCGAAGAGAACCTCGAAGAGAACATCGGCGCGTATACGGTCTCACACGGGTGGTCTCCGCGAGGAACGCTGCGAAGAAGCGAGAAAACGACGAGGAGGAGAATAAAAAGACGAGTAAAAACAAAATAAGACCAAGGGGCGAAAATCTGACCAACCGGAAGAGTAAACTACACCCCGAAGAGAAGCCGGAGGAACAAGCCGGGGGATCCTCGAGGAAGAATCGCGAGAAACTTGGAGACGTGCGGAATACGATGTAAATTGACGAGTATTGTACATATTTTTAAGGGAGACCAAATTTATGGAGAAAGCGACGAGTAGAATATCTAAGAGGAAATTCCGGGCGTTTCTTCCTCGAGGGATACCCCCAGAGAGGATCAAGCTAGCAAACAGGATCATCATCCGATCGTTAGCAATCGGCGATCGTTGCTGTCCGAGCGGATCCGATCGTGGCGTATCGATCAGAGACGCGGCTCGTTGTCGATATACTGTAGATGGCTCTCGTCTCTGGCCGATGTCACCGATAAATTTTTTCGAGGATCTTTGGCTGTTGGTTGTGAGAGATCGCGATCGAGCAATGGAGTCCCCGTTGCTCTTTCGGCGATCGTCGATCCGTCTGGAACGCGACGATCGCGTGATCGTGTTTCCCGTTCTCCGGCGTCGGGTCGAAGGAACGCCGAGATCGTCGATCTTTTTCGTATTCTTCGGGACACTCGGCGATCGACGATCTTTCACCGATTCCCTTCGAGTCCTTCGACTAGGCGCCGCGCAGTTTTTCTCGTTTTCCCGGCCAATGGGAACACGTCGACGATATTCGCTGTTTCGGCTCCGCGATTCTCGCCAACCGAGTTGTTGATTCTACTTCAGTCTCGTTTATTACGCTCGGTTCGCGGGCGAAGATAGGAAGGGGGAAAAAATATAGGGAAATTCCGGGGGAAAATTCATAGCCGAGAAGAATCGTAATCGAGCACGGTACACCGAGGGATGGGAAACAAAGTCAGCTGATCCGGAACGTGGAGGAAATCAGGGCTGAAGGGTCGATCGTGAACGAACTCGCGGGAATTCCTCCGCGAGCCCTACGGTTTTTTAATTAGTCGAAGGAAAAAAATCATACACACAACACACACACGTACACGATCCGGTTGGGGGAAACTCGGAAAAATCACACACACACACACACGTATATACTGTTCGGACACACGCAGGTACACGGTTCTCGTCGCGGAACGTGAGGTGCGAAACCGCGGGAAGCATGGAGGATGAAAGAGAGACAGACACGAAGACGACGCTGTTAATTAAAGGGGTGGCCTCCGGCGCGAAAGCAAGTCTTATTAGTATATTATAAGCGGAGGAGTGGGGGGTGGAATCCAAGGAGGAAGAAAGCATCGTTTCATTGTAATACACATTCAAAGAGTACAAATTCTGTAAGTCCCTCGTTCGGCGTTTTCGAGGCTGCACCACCTATTGTCGCGCGGTATTTCTTTGCCGGCCGTTAGCCAGGCGAGCGACGCCGCCATCTTGGAGAACGACCACCGTAGTGATCGGTGTACACGCGGATAAGAAAATCGCGGAGAAGCGTTACCAATATTTCGGGGAGAGAGAGAAAGAGAGATGGATTTGAAGAAGGTCGTACAAGGGTCCAAAGAGCTTCGGGGAATCGATGGGGAAAAGTCGCACGATGGCCGACGATTATGTTCCACCAACCGGTTAGGGCATCGTTGGTTTCCATTTTGCGGCTCGAGTGGCATCCCGCGAGGTGTGCCTAACCGGTTAGGTCGTCACGGCCAATACGTCAGAATTCTCCCATTCAGTAGTTCGACGAGATTGCGACAAGATCGAGGGGGTGGGTAAGGGATGAAATCGATGCGTTTCGGTCTTTCAATTTCGAAGTATTATGGGGACTATCTTGTCTTTCGTTATTTTGTAAAATTTCCTCTCGTTTTTCGTTCTATCGAACGGCGAGGGTTGTGAGGGAACGAAGGCTCTCGGATCGGGGAGAATCGTCGGGGGGTGGTTCGAGAGGGCTAGGCTCTGCGCAGACCAGATAGACTGATTACCAAACGTAAACGAGTGATCTCTGAACAAAAAAAAAGTACACGGTTTAAACAAAGAAAAAGAAAACCACGGCGTTAGTTTGTAAGAAAACGAAAACGACAAAAAAATGTTTACCTTCGAGGGGATGGGGGGCGAAGAGAGTTTGAAAGAGGGGGATTTCTCGCGGGGAGGCGTCCTCGACGTGTGCCGTGTAACGAGCCGGCTTGAATGATGCTTTCGAGAAACACGATCGTGCGCGCTCGATCTACGGCGAAGAGGTGTGGCGTTTCTAGGAAATTGATGATCGGCGACGTATACGACGGTGAATTCGATTTTCAACGGGGTTTCGCGACGAGAAGATACGCGATTCCGAGCGACAGCCAACCGAGGAGGAGCACGAGGCGGTTCCTAGAGCAGTTAGAGAACAGAAAAAAAGAGGATGAGAGAACAGAGAAAACGTAGCGGAGGCACGCACCTCGAATCCCACCGAAAGAGCGACCAAGCCAAGTGAAATATTTTCAGCGAGGCATGCCGCGACTTTTTAATATTAAACGTAATGATACTCCCGGAAGTCGTTGTTGTATCAACAATCGACCATTTATCTATAGTTGAACGCAATCATATTGGTTGTTGCAGAAGATTTACCGCGGCCGACACATCAGATATAAAACAGGTGGGACTCGAGACTCGTATGATCCTCGAGAAGTTTGAATCCGGAAGCTCGGGAACCGTCTCCGACGAGAGAAAATTTCTGTTACTTCATTGTAGTCTTTCGATCGTTGTTTTGTATATGTATAGGAAATTCGATGGGTTCTCAAGTTTTCGAGGGTTTTTTTTCACGTTGTTTCGTCGTTTCGGAATTGTTGGTTTTGATCGAGGCAAGCGCGAGCCGAGCTGAAATTACTGTACCTCGGCGAGCTCCCATTGGCGGAAGCGGTTCATTCAACGAAAGACACGTCGGATTGATTAATCGTCGTCGCGGTGTGCATCCGTTCGTAATTATTCCCCGAGCATCGTGGACACGCGTTGGCTGTCGTTCGCGTTCGCTGGGACGGGGGCTGGGATTAAAGGGAGCATTCGTACGGGATGAGAGTGAGAGATAGAAAGAAAGGAAGAAAGAGAGAGAGCGAGACAGAGAGAGACTACTCCGTTGACTTTCGACACGAGAAGCGATCGGAGTCCTTCGAGTCGCGCGGGTGTTCTTTTTTCTCGGTTTTCTTAATTTTTTGGCAAGGCGATAGAGGATCGGAGAAGGTCAGAGATGGACAAAGGTGTACGTGTGAGATATAACGAGAAATCGTATTAAACGAGGGAACCACCAAGAACCACCACAAGCAAACCAAAAATTACAAAAAAAATCACACAAAAAAAGAACAAAAAAAATGGTAACATTAATTACACACAAGCGTCTACAAAAGTAAACGAGGGAGAGAGAGAGAGAGAGAGAGAGTGTGTGTGTGTCGTGTATAAGTGAGCGTGTGCAAGTGAGACTGAAAGAGAGCAAGGAAGAGAGAGAGAGGGAGGGACCTGTTTTAGAAGGGGTCGATTACGGGAGGGATAAACAAGAGCAAACATAATTAATATTTTACAGTGTAAGGAGTTTCAATTAAGTGATTTAACGATGAATGTCTCTTGAACGTGTAGATTGTTGATGAACGCACCTTCGTATGTTAAAAACGAAAAAAAGGTAATTCCTTTATTTTATTCTTTGTCCTTTTTGTCTCGTGAGTTTCGTTTTCGTTTCGTCGTTGCCATCCAAGTCGTTGTACGTGCCGTAATATCTCATAAACGATGGACTATTATCGTTTTTTCGATCTGGGTTCGTAGTACCTTGTAGCGAGATAAAGATGTATGTATTCTATATATTAACAGGGACACGCTCGCCCGATGTATTGCGCTCTGCTTTTCCCGCACGTGTGGTGAACGAGGAACAAGCCGAAAAAGTGAGAAGACGCGAGAGAACGCGCGAAACAAAACAAAAAAGAAAACGATAAACGATAAAAACGGTAAACAAAGACGGAGAACGGTTCCGAAGCAATTCTTGCAGAGAAAGTGCGCGCGACGGGACGTACCATGCGAACGTTGTATCGAATATCGAACAGCGACGTTCGACTTCCTTTTCGTGGGAGCTCGATACGTCGATTCGATGGCAAACGACCGAAAGAGAGAATTCGCCGGTATCAGAAAAGAAAAAAGAAAAATAAGCGGACAAGAAAATCAATTTGGACTATTATAAAATTCATTGTTTCGAGGGCTCGGTGATCGAGTATCTTTGGTAGCGATAACGAGGAAGAGGACGAGAGACACGACATTCGAAAAATTACCGATTCACTGATCAGCATATCCGGGTTCCGTTTCCAAATATATCGGGCCAGTCTGTTCCCATGAAAATGTGATATTAAAATTAACACGAAAGGGAAAAATACGGGAAGCCGCGACGGAGAGTAGGAATGAGAGAGAAAGAGTGAGAGGGGGTGTGGGGTGGGGGCACATTGAGGAGGAAATTTAACGACAGATTTCGGGGGTGAGGGATGGAGGGCGTAACGAAGAAGATCGGTGCACCAACGCATAAGAAGGCCAGACACGTGTGCACAGAGAGAGAAAGAGAGAGAGAGTGTGGGAGAGAGTGAGAGGGTGAAGGGAATAAGAGACACAGGGAGGAGGATGATGGTGAGAAAAAGGGGTGTGTATGCGTGGACACAGGGGTTTAATTGGGAACGACGGTTTGGGTACAGATCACAACAGCAGCAATATGAATTGATGCAGTACTTGAGCTGACAAAACGAATGACAAAAATAAAAAAAAAACTTGTTACTCCAGCCGCTAGAAATAAATGTAAGATGTAATTCAAACAGTGGTATGCAAAGCTGCGTTCATTCTGGGCTCGAGGGATGGTCGGGAAGGGGTTGGAAAGGGGTTGATCGTGTGCGGTCGGATCGTTAGGAGAAAAGAACCTGAGAGAAAAAGAAGAGAGACAGGGGGTGGGGGTGTGGGTGGGGAAGGGTGGATTTGCATGAAACGGGAGGCGAGTTTCCGAAACGAAAAGCGTCGGCCCGGTGTTTTGCACACCGGTCGATCCTCGCACAGGTGAAACTCTCTCCCGTGGAACCGGGGGGGATAAACGAAAATGGCGGCCGACGACCATGATATAGAACTATCTAAATGATCGATTCCTCCTCCCGGCGTCTGCTTGATCCACCGTCGAGCCCAGGTGTGCGCACCACGCGGCCCTCAGTCTAACGTTTAAGGAATCTTTTAAGTAATACTTGATCGAAATAAACTAAAATAAAAATAAAAAAAGAAATGCTAAGGAGAAATACAAATAATGAAATAATAATGAAAAAAATGGGTGTTATTTTTAGATGTCTATTAGATTATCAGAACCAGAAAACTAAAGGATAAAAAAATGCTTAAACATAAAAACGATGAAAAAAAAAAATGAGAAAAAACCTACTATTAATAAACTACTACTACTATTACTACTACTACTACCGCTGCTACTACTTCTACTACTATTACTACCGTACTTGTAATAAGGATTTAAAGGACATAGGAACTTAGTTGAGAAAAAAACGCGATTTCACAAAGATGCAACATTTTGAGAAGAGCGTCCCTCTTTTTACGAATACCTGCGCAGGACGAGACCGATCGTCCAGGTTGGCATTGAAACTTCGCTCCCACCCCCCCCCCCAACCCCACCCCATGGAGAGAAAAAACAACAACACATGTAACGAACCTTTTAACGATGAGAACACGAGCGAACATGTAGTGTACAGAACGAGAGGGATGTGTGAACGAGAGAACACCTTCTTTTTCTCACGTGGGAACCACACACAAAATGTATAAAAAATAGTTGCTCTTTCTTACACTTACAATTAGACTGGACGCGTCCCGCGAAGTCCTGTGCAGGTGCGGCTAATAATCGTGGGCGTGAAAGGGACGAGGACGACGAAGGGCTACCTAAAAACAAGCAAGCAAACAAACAAACAAACGTAATGAAGCGGAACGGTCTCTTTTATTTCTCCCTCCCAAAGAAAAAAAAAAGAAAAGAAATAAGAAGAAACAACGTTGCCTGCGCGCACGTTCACGTGCGCGTGTGTGTGTCGTCGTCGTCCCCTTCCGTCGCGCTCAGGGACACCTTTTTCCTCGAGACGTTTTGCCGCTTTCATTGTTTAGATGATTACTATTTAACGACATGCAAGAATAAGATGAAAAAAATCATAAACGATAAAAAAACGAATCGATCGTAACAAAAACGAGATCGACGGAGCCTGTTCGATGAACGACGTCGCCGTTAACACGTTTATTATTACGATGGTGGGCTTTTCTTTTCACGGAATACAAAAAAAATATATATACGAAGCAAACAAACAAACAAACCTAACCAACAACAAAAGACGAACAAAGAGAGAGAGAGAGAGAGAGAGAGAGAGAGAGAGAGAGAGAGAGAGAGAGAGAGAGAGAGAATGAGAGAGAATGAGAGTGAGAGTTGATTGACGGGGGCGAGTGAGAAACTAGTTAGGAGGTGACTCGAGGATCGTAGTCATGTTCGCGCGTTTCGTTGGCTTTTTCGCCGAAAAATATGATCGGTTCCTCGACGTGCAATTTGAAAGAACGGGATGGACTTTCGTTAAGCCATCTCTCAGGTTCGCGAAGGGAAACGGTTCTCGCATCTCGGTAACCTAACTTGATAGCGGACCAGGTGGTTAGTTCAAATTGGCGCCGGTTTCGAGCTAGAAACAACGCGAAGCGGTTAGTGGGAGGGAGTTTAATCGCAAGGAAAAACGAAGATAGGAGTTAGTTGGAATCGGCGGTGATTTGGAGCTTGCTAGGATCAACAGAAAATGGCGGAATACTATATTGTAACGAAAGATAGGCTAGCTAGAAGAAAGATAAGCAAAGGATAGTGTCGAAAGAAAGATAGCAGGGTGTCTGATCGGTGGCTTGGATGATTCGTAGCTAGCTGATAGCAATGGATCGGAAGGCAGGCTAGAAAGAAAATGGAAAGAAGAATGGCAAGGTGAAGCTGCAGAGGAAGGTTACACGGTGCCGACGTTGCAATCGCGCAATTGCCACGTGGCGATACTCCTTCAGACGAAAAGTGCGGTCCTTTTCTCGGTCGTTGTTGAGCCACGTAAAGCTGTCACGAGTATGGCACGTCTCCGGGTACAGAGGGGTCGGCGGAAAAGAAGACGAAACGCGCGACCCGCGGGACGATCCTCGAGGGGGTGAATTAAGAATGTGACTCGGTTGCCGGGGAAAGCGTCGTGTAGGGTGTACGGGGTGTATGGAAGAGACACGCGAAGACGTTTTTCGGGGAGGGTGAGAACGAAAGAGGCCCACGAGATCAACGGAGAAGTTTTTTCGTTGCTCGGAGCGGCAGATTTTCGCGCGCGAGAGAGAAAGAGAGAGAGGGAGAATAGAAGACACAGGGAACGAAGGTGATTTTAAGAAGGGGATGTGTTTGAGCCGCTGTTGAGCTCTCTTGTCGCGATGAGCATTTAATCAACGGTAGGGAATGCTTAGTGGACTTAATCTTAGGAGACGAACCGACGAAAACACGTTCCGGTGCGAACGGATGATACCGGGAGGGGCGGGGTGGGTTTATGGGGGAGTTGGACCGGGGTTCGTTCAAATAGACACCGACGTTGGGGGAAATTTTGGAGTAAAAGGGTGAGCAGAGTCTCGTGCTCGTCGATTTTTTTTCGGCGATGCAGGCGCGCACGAGATCTGGTCGAACGGGTTTAAGAGGGTTGAACGATGGTCGATGGTCTTCGGGAGCGGCGAAGACCCGCCAGGGGGTGGCTTTACGTGTTATTAATGTTTGAGGAGAGGAGTGGAGGGCGAGCAGGGGGAGGTTTTTCGGGTGCGTGTTTTGCACGGTGTGTACGCCTAAAAATCGCGCTTGAACAAGAACCATGCGTGTGAAAAAGGGGTGAATTAAAAAGGCAGGAGCTAGAGGTAGGATGGTAAATAGCGGTGAGAGGTCAGGGTGGCGAAGAGATGAGTGGGTGAAAGACACTAGAAAGAGAGAGAGTACGAGTGAGAGAGAGTGAGGATGGGGTGTGGCGAGTATGGAAGGATGAAGGGGGTGGATGAGAGAGAAAAGGTGAAATGGAATGCGAAGCAGGCGAAGAAGGCACGTTCTGTCAATTTGTCAATATTGTCATGATTCGATGGTCGATTGGTATGCCTACGATTGAACCTCCATTACCAGGTGAATGTGTGGAAGCAAAATATTCTTAATATTGATTCAGTACGATTCTTATAATTATTATCATTATTATTAATTAATTAATTAATTGATTATTCATTATGGATTATCATTAACAGTGCGAGAAGTAGGAATATACCAGACGAACACAACCGGAAATAAAAAGCCAGATGTTTAAAAGCAAAAGAAAAAGGCAAAAAAAATGATGATAAGAAAAAATAAACAAAATAAATAAGAAAGGCAACCACTTCTATATTATTGTACATATTTACTTGTAACTGCTATTCGTATTGCAGAGGTTTTGTTCTCTCAACAAATGATTTCCTCGATTCTGCGGGAAGAAAAAAAATGAATAAAATAAAATTTGTGTATTATTGAACCGTGTTCGCTCTCTTGTGCCTCCCGCTCCTTTCTGTCCGGTTTTCCTTTCCCGAACGAGACACGCAATGTTCGATTCCACGCGCTCCCTTTTTAATTTTATTTTTATTTTGCATCCCTCCCACTCCTTTCTGATACAGCCGACGTCATCTCCGTGTTGAGGCGAGAGAGATCGTTCCCGAAAGCTGAAACGAATCCCTGGATCGTTACGTCGCAGCATAGATTCTATACGTCGCAGAGATAAGTTATCTTTCACGTGCATGTCGATTTCATTTGACGCGCCCTCCCATCCCCGCAGCCGCGGAAAGATGAAACGCGATACGCGCGGTTCCGTCGCCATCTTGTGGATTTATGGCCGTATCAGAGTATTGATTTCTTACCTGTGGCAAAAATTACACCGGCACAAGACCCCCCACTTTTTCCCCAGCCGAAACACAAAGACGCTAATTTGTCGAGACCCTGATCACGGATCCGCGCAGATTAATGCTCGCCGATGGATCCGCCGCTTCGGGAAGTGGGTCGGCAGCAGTCGAGAGATGCTAAGGTAAAAGTATCCGTTATATCGTTTCCTGCTTAATTATTGAAAATAACAAGGTTCTTAATGATCCAAGAATTATTATCCCTATTAATAAGATATTTACTAAATTATTTACAAAATTCCATACTTCTTTCTGGCAGATATAAATTCGCGTGTCCATCCCCTGCGGATGTAAATCTGCGAAATGTATGTTAACATATTCCCCTAAAAACGCGAGTTCATCAACCCTTTCGAACCCAATCAGCGGGAAACCCTTTTTACTTCTGGTGAAAACTTCGGGTCTCATTCTCGGCGGAATGGAGCGTACAATCTTTTATGATTACTTCGGTGAAGTCAACTGCCGCGCGCAGTTGAAGCAGCATTTCAACTGCTGCCGAAAAACTGCGTTCGCGAGGCACAGTGAGAAAAGAGAGAGAGAGAGAGAGAGAGAGAGAGAGAGAGAGAGAGAGAGAGAGAGAGAGAGAGAGAGAGAGAGAGAGAGAGAGAAGGAGAAGATAAAGAGAGGAAGCGATATGAAAGCTGAAACAGGAAGCACAAGCGACTCGAACAAAAACGGGACTTCAATCGCAAGAAAGCATCCACATTCGGCCATTGTGCCGCGAAGCAAAAATGTTCTGCGTCTCTGGCTCGGTTTCTCCGTGTAAAGCCAAAAGAATGTCAACGACACGGGGCGCAATAAAAATCTGGAAATCGAGTGCTCTCGGGAACGTAACAGCGAGAGAGCGGGCGTGTCGAATCGACGAGGCGAGGGTGGATGAACAAGGTGGCAAACAGGGTAGCAAAGATGTGACGTCATTCTACTTGTTTCGAGGACAGGCTCGCGGAGACACAGTAGATTCAAAATGGCGTAACCGTGGTGAAGCACGCGTTGCTGCGCACCCTGCTAATTACAAACTGTGTAGAATCGACTTCTCCCTCTCTCTCTCTCTCACACACACACACTCTGCCGCACTCTCTATCTCTCTTTGCACTAGTTCAGCGAATTTCGTCAGCCAGCCTATAACATTCCGTTGAGATTGATAAAACTTCAAGTATTTCAGGGACCCGGGAATTTACAAGGCTTACCAAATGTCGGTCAGGCGATGAAGTTTGCGGACGCGGCACTATTCGCGAAGTTTTAATTACGTTAGATTTTTGCCCGCCAACTTTCCCCACTTACCCCCGATTTTTCAAACTCATTTTCGAGGGTTGCGTACACCATCCCTCGCGAGCTCTTCACCACACGATTACAGCTACATCAAATTAAATTTTTGATTCTCGAGTCGCAATATGAAATTCTATTCACTGTGGGCATAATTTGGCGAAAAAAATATTTGGAATACTATTTAATATTTTAGATTTTATTTTGCTTAAAGAAAATAGTATTTTAAATAAGATATAGAATTACGAAAATAAAATATTTCTATTTTAACAATCTGAACCTCAAAATAAAATATTTCTATGTCAACAATTTGATCCACGAAATAAAATATTTCTATTTTAACAATCTGAAACACAAAATAAAATATTCTACTTTTTGCATTGTTATAATACTCTGAGAAACCGCATAAACATACAATCTATCTTATCGTTAAGAAACGATTTACATTCATAAATGTATTGTGTACAATAATATTTAAAATTGTAATTGAAAATAAAGACAAAAAATACAAATATTTTCAATATTCTTCAAATAAAATACTATTTTCAAAATAATTACTGCCTCAAATAAATTATTTTATTTTCAAAAATTACTGCATCAAATAAAACATTTGATTTTCACATATTACAGTATCAAATAAAATATTTTATTTTCAAAGTTGTACACGCGTACTTTAAAATAAATATGACTATTTACTATTTACTATTTAAAATACTATTTTCGAATTCTACTATTTCGAATTTGTGAATTTGCCAGCGAATATAAAATGTAACAGCTTTCTAAAAATGCTTAGAGAGGTATTAAAACAAAAGAGAACTAACAAGGTACCGAAAAGTTGTAACTACCCTGGATTCGAGCGAAATTTTACTAAAACCCATCGACTTTCTCAGTCTGTTCCGAATCCTCTTATCTCGGAAGTACTTAACTAAATTTTCGAACCACACCTTTAGTTCCATTCATTTAAGTAGCTTCCTGAAATATTCGAACTAGCATCAAATTCCTAGAACGATCGTTTCCGAAACTTCGACGATAATTACGCTGGATTATTGAAATATACATACGTGTTCTATGAAGTACTACCATTAATTTTGACGATAATTGCAATTTTAACGCTCGGAACTCGCGGTAGTTCTTGTCAAGGAATTGTGTAAAGCGCAAACGAGAATTTGTTAAACGACGCTGCTCATTAATCCCGCATTTCAGAGGTCACGCCAATGACAAGTTTCTGTCATTGTTCTGTCATAGTTAGCTTCAACTTTTTTCGTATACTTGCTCGGACAATTATAATTAGAGCCACGTCAGCTCTAGAAACGAAAAGACTTCAGCAAGCGACGAACTCTAAAACTCCCACGACCGCATTGCTCGCAAAAATTAAATGGAAAACAAACTCCAAGAACGGTCGCCTAATTGCGTTTTATTTTCGCAAGTTACATCTCTCGTTTGCAGCGTTCGAAAGTTTTTCAACTGAGAAACTCTAAGGACAGTGAGCTCTAAACTAGAGCCTTTTAATTAAAGAGTCTAACTAAATATCCACGATAATAGGATATACACGTGGCCATACAATTAATTGTGTGGTAGGTTAATAATTGACAGCGGATTTTATGCGTTTATGACAAAAATGAATAAGCATATCAAGAAAGAAAATAAATTTCTGTTTCACTCCAGTTTGTTACAAATCAGGTAGAAAATTTTTATTTTGCATAAAGATCAACCGTCTAGTTGCTAATTTTGATTTATTCATTAATTATCAAAGTTTCCCGTCTGTTACTGGCAATATTCTATCATTCTTACTTCTATTACAATTGTATTTATAGTATAAAAATTCCCTGAATTTCACTGATTATTTACCAATAAATTTCGGTGACAAATCGATCGAAATGAATTCCACAGAATATCGATAAATTAAGAATGACTAAAAAGCCGTTTCAAAGGCTGCAACGTGCGTCAAATGAACAATTGAGAGTCGTGAATAAACGGTAAAAATTGACTCGAGCAGTGCTGCGTGTGATAATTAGTAAAAATAAACAATGCAGGAGGCTGGAGGAATTTTGAGTGTGATCGATGATGATTGTGTTGAGAAAAGTCTCTCAGTTGACTGACGTGGTACCGCCGTTTCAAGTATGGCTGAAACGTCAGCCAGTGTGCAGGTCGTCCCGTGTGTTTGATCGTTTCTGTGGTTCGTGTAACAATTTGTCTGGTGTTATTACGCGTGAACGCGAATGTTCGGTGTTCCGTCTGCACAACATTTCAAAAAGGAAGAATAGTCGGTCGAAGGGAGACTGTGACAGCACATGCAGCGTAGCAGAAGAAGAAATGGCACCAACGCGTGTTATTCTTATGTCGTGTGGCAGTTATAACCCTCCGACCAATATGCACTTGAGAATGTTTGGTACATATATATTATCGTAATCGATACTGAATCTTTACGTAAACAGCGAGGCCTCTGATTTATACATGACCACGACCTCGAATATCACCGTAGTCATCGTTGTTAATCGGTTAAACGAGATGTCACTTAGATAACACCGTGTAAACAATCGCGATTGACGTAATCGTCTATGTTTAAACTATTCGAAATTTCAAGATCCTCATGGATCTTCGTCCATCGACGATACTACGCTTTCCTCTATGTTTTTGAAAATTTACAGATTTTAAACGAATCACACTTATCCTATGTAGAGACGTAGACGGAAAGTGAGGTTAAGCGTTCATGAAATGTTTTCAGAAATTGCCAGAGATCATCTACATCGAATGGGAACGCACATTGTGCTTGGCGGTGTTATAACTCCTGTACACGATGCGTACGCTAAGAAAGAACTAGCTAGCGCCACTCACAGATGCGCTATGCTCAGACTGGCCTTACAAAACAGCGACTGGATTCGTTTGAGCAATTGGGAGACCAGGCAGAACGGATGGACGAAAACTAGGATTTCTTTACAGCATCACCAGAATCTGTTGAACTCTGTTTTATTCGATCCGAATAATTTGAATCTTATACCGACCGAGGATTTGGAGTGGATACCGGAAAATGTGAAGAACAGTCCTGATCGTACTCCTATTCAAATCAAATTGCTCTGTGGAGCTGATTTGTTGGAAAGCTTCGGTACCTACGATCTTTGGGCTGAGGAAGATGTAAGCTCTTATGTTTGGAAGATTAGTCTTGATTTAATAGATGTTATTGTATTCTAACTGTGTTATCTTTATTCGCAGATTGACGCAATAGTTGGCGAACATGGTCTCGTAGTTATTACCCGGGAGGGATCGAATCCTAACAAGTTTATATACGACTCGGACATCCTTTCCAGGCATATGGTAAGTATTACGTTGGAAGGAATGTTCCGTCGTATTTTAAAGAAAACTAAAATATGATTAATATTATTCAATGATATTCACTGGCAACATGTGTTTTTGATTTACAAGAAAAATTACCTGCTTACTTAAAATACGACAGAACTTTCCCTCCAACCTAATAATTATTAAATAGTTGCTGTCGCATAGATTCTGCGTGTTGCTAAATGATATTTGTTACTTTCTGTGCAGCATAATATATACATAGTAACAGAATGGATTCCAAACGAAGTTAGCTCAACTAGAATACGAAGGGCACTAAAACGAGGCGAGAGTGTCAGATATCTCCTACAAGATGCTGTGATCGATTATGTCTATAAGCATGGGATTTACGATGCGAAGACGTCGGCGTCCACAATGTGAGTCTGACATAATTTAACAAAAATGGTAGTTCAATTAACTAGTGACCATTTAATAGCATATCTTCCAGTAGATATATACACAAGACTTTATTTTTACATATTTTGAATGAGAAGTGTATATATATATTTTTATAGCACTCATATTCCACGTAGTTGGTGAGTTTAGAGTATGTAAAGCTGTTACACAAAGTGATATAACTTGTATATTTTGTGATAAAAAATTAACCCTTTTAGCACTCAATAATCGGTATAACACCTTTTGAAAATTGTACGAATGTACAATTCGTACTATAATAATAAAAGAAACCAGCAGGAGATGTATTTAAATATACAATTTTGTGAATGAATGTTTTAAGAAATAGAATAAAATATTAAGAGAGTATACGTTTCTTAATAGACATACATTCCAAACGGTATAAATACATTTCTTAAAAAAGAATATACAATTAAACAATTCATCTTGCTTACAATCTAGTACTTAAAACAATTTTTTTTTTAATATTTTGGAAAGCGATAGAGTTACGGCCAAAGTTTTTGAATGTTTAATAACCGCGGTTTTCGTAATACATAAGAATTTATTGAATCTTAAAAGGGTTAAAGTATCCTATGTTATACAGTGATAGATAATAGTCTAGTCTAAGAGTCTTCCATGTTATGTATATCGAGTCTCAAGAATCAATTTTTCACTGCTGTAATTACGAATAAATTTTCGCAATCACGTTATTTTATATTCTTTACACTGCATTTTGCTTCTGTAGTAATTGCGAGAGGGTATCATCATTTCAATCAATCTACCTCGGAATGTAACAAAAACTTCGATTCCGAAAGAGTTACCCAGGATATTTGAAATTGCAAAATCACGATACCCTCTCAACATTGAATATCACAATTAAGATACCGATTCACGGATAAAGGTACAAAATTCCCATTCCCGTAAATTTAACATAAAAATATAGAACACTTCTGAAGGGACACTGTAACCCTTAAGACAGCCATCAAAATGTGTAAATGAACTGTATAATTTTGAACTGTGCTGTCCAGAATGCCCAAAACGAATAGAATTGAGTACCGAATCCTTTGTGCCTGAATCGGGTGTACAGTGCACCGAGATTTTACCCAGTGCCAAATAAAACATAGTGTCTTGTTTTTCACGCTGCCACTCTTGGACAATGAAGTAAGTTGGAACTGACCTCGCCGAACGCGAACAATTACTTGACCATTGACTCCAAGTACCAAAGCACCTTTCTCACGCCGTCGCCTAGCGACGTAACCATGGAATCCCCGAGTCCGATCGAAATAATATCCATCGACGTGCCGGACGCGGTGCTGCGTAAGAACCTGCAGAACGCTAGCGGCGTTCAGACGGGTTCGACGCGGCACGTGGGCCTCGATGAGGCCCGTGAAAAGTTCATAAACGCCTTAGTCGCGGAGAACGGTAACGGCAAGCACTTAACCACTGCGAAGGCCGCGTACCCAGGTCTCGCAAAACAGATCATCGCCACCGAAACCGGCGAGTCGCAGATCCTCGACGAGGTAGGTTTCGTTGACGATGATAAGAGAGGCAGAAAGAAGGTCGTTAGAGTCCAGCCACGGTCCAGTCAGGTAGAACAGGCGTCCCCGAGCGCCGCCACCTCGTCGAAAATCGAGGAAACTGCGAAACCCGTCCCTAAAACCGAGCTAGCCGAGTCTAGAGACAGTTTAGACGATTGTAAACCTCGAACAGAGCCCGAGGACGACATGGAAGGTCTCACCGTTGGCAAAGATCCGGACCGGAAGTCTTCGGTGTCGTCCTCGGGCCTGCCAGTGTCTGTAGATGACAGCGGCCGTCACGAGTGCGCGTTGTCCGACTTCAGCGTAGACAAAGAGGATTACAGACTGACGCGGTACGGCTTGGACGCCTCGCTGGACGACGAGGTCCACGATCAGGATAAGGACGATGCTCCGAATGACAAGCAAACCGGTCACCAGGAAAGTATCGAGTTCCGGGAGAGTTTCCCGAACGATACTGTAAAATGTGCCAATACTCAGGTCCTGGTGCTAGTTAGCGCCATGATCCACAATCCCTTCGAGAAAGAGAGCGCCACTCTGATCCTGGACGAGAACGCGGTGCACGGTAAAGGAGAGATTACGATATACAAGGGTGAGTCTGATGGGAGTATAGATAAGGTATTGTTGATGCAGTCACCCGTGGCTTCGTCGATCAGCGACGAGAGCACCGTCAAGATCCAGGAGATCGTGGACGATCCTCTGGAGGTCGTGGAGCCGGCGCCGGAGGATCAGCCGGGCTCTGACGAGACGTCCAAGCTGGACGTGAACCCTGAGATCGATGGTAAGTATCTTAAGTCTGTGGTGAACTCCCGGAAGAGTCCTAGGAAGACCAAAAACGGTCCGATGCGAGTCTGTAGCGAGGAGACAGAGAAGGTAGACACAGATGAACACGATGCAGAGAAGAAGAGCACCGATTCGTATACACAGTCCGAGGAAACTTTCTATAAAACGGTCTCGGACGCTTCTTCAAAGGTTTCTTCCAGGACGAAGAGTCCCAGACGGGATGGGAGAACTTCTCGATCCCAAAAATCCAGTAGCGCTTCCAAGACCTACGAGTCTAGCGACGATAGATCAAAGATGGATTCGTCGATGACACAGTATTACACGCCATTGAAAGGTAGTTTGGACTCTGTGATCGCCAGCAGCGATTCGAGAACGACGTCCAGGCGGCGATCGAAGCCGAACGAAGTGTTCTCGAAAAAGTCGAAGAGCTACGAGTCGATCAAGAAGGTCCAGGAGCCGTGCTACGAGGATCCTTCGAAAGCGGACAGCACGTCTCAGCTGATCACGGCCAACGAGCTGGACATGCAGACCGACGAGTTCTGCTCGGTCTGTTGCTACGTGAACGAGATGTCCTTGAGAACTGAAGAGGGGATCGCTAGCCCTAGTCAGGACAACTTCTACACCCTGCGATCCACTTGCAGTTCAATCGCGGACGAGGATTCGACGGAGTGCGACATCTGCAGCTCCTGGAACCTGCAGGAGTCCACCGACGCTCTGGATAGAAGGCTGCCAGTTTGCGAGTGCGACCAGCTCTGCGAGGTTTGCGAGATCTGCGGCGAGGTTTGTACCACGTACAACCCTGACCAGGAAATCTTCCCTCCGAGGGATCCCAGTGAACACAGCCGGATACCCGAGTCTTCCTCTAGAAGTCTTCCCAAAAGATCCAGAATCACCGACAGCACAACTCTGACTGACACAACTCTGGAGGAGGATAGTTTCGAGATAGAGAACTGTGGTTTACCCAGCGGTCCACAATCGGAGAAATTGGTTCGGCCTGATAAGGAGAAGCACCTGTCTTCCTTTACATTATCCGAGGCTGGCGTGATCAAGAAGAAGACGAGAGAGAGGTACTTCCCGAAAGACGAGATAGAGATCCTAACTAGTGGCACCAGAAGGATCGGCCGCAAGGCTTCCTTGTTGAAGAAGAAGCCGGAGGATTCAGCGAACGTTGTTCAGGATAAGAGACGTTATTCGTCGGTGGACAATCTTCAGGTGGTCAAAGTGTCGTCGAAAAGCAACGACAAGGTGCTCAGGACTAAGAACAGCAAGCTGATCGGCTCCGCGGACAACATACGTGCCCCGAAGAGTTCCAGAAGATGCAAGTCCCTGCAGAGGTCCGCGGACAACGTCAGATACGTTGTCTCGTCCGCCGATAATCTGGACTCCCTGATGGAAGGCTTGGATAGAGAGGAGGAGATCCAAGATCCTGTCGATTGGACGGAAAAGCCGAAGATCAGAGACAACGAAACAGTGAAGATGATCCTGACGAAGTACGGTATTAAGATAATCAGCGAGAAGGAAACCGCTCTGTAATTGTCTGATGGAAAATCAACGGATTTTCTGGTCTGAGGAAACCGCTCATGCTAGTTCGAACAGAGTTAAATATATGTGACACAAATTAGCTGGAACTCTCGTTTAGGTCACTCGCAAACTTTAGCCTCTTGTGGTGACCGGTAACCTATCGCCTTCAAGAGATACAAGATTTTTCACGTATGATTAGAATAGCTAAGGAATACGTATATGTATTTGTCGATACGCGTTCGGCTCAGAGGAGAACCGGCTCTTGACGAGCGACGGAGATGCCAAGATGTTACCATTAATCCTGCTCATAGATTATATTCGATCATGCCTCTAGAGGTCGCGGCTGGTGATCTGACAGTGTCTTTCCGTAGAAGAATTTTTACAATCTTCGAACCTATTCCACATTCTTATTCCGCGTCTTGTAACAAGCTAAATGTAGATAAAAATTGATCTCTCCGCTGATCAAAAGAAAATAGGGAAATGTAACTTCGTCTTTGTTCTGTCGATGAAATCGCTTGGATTTTTATCAAACTTTTCTGGCCGCTGCGTTGATAGCAGGCGCGCCAACTAAATTAATTAACCGGAAACACGGGATACGATCCTGGAACGCGACCTCCAGTGGTGTGAGATCGTGTTTCGCGCGACGAGAAGAGAAACGGGAATCTCGGAGCGTAATTATTATGCCGCACGTTGATCGTCGTAAATAGGAAGAGTTCTAATTATAATATGCATACAGGAACACAGGCCTTTGTAAAACTCCTTTTAGAGAGCGCAGGAAAAGAACGAATATGATATAATATATAATAACCGCGTTGATGAGTAACGAATTAATCTAAGAGCCGCCACTGTTCAACCGTAATTAACCGATACGAGTCGTTTGACGCGTGCGTTGCAAAGAAAACACTCGAGGATGCTCGAATTCGTTTCGAACACGTGGTACGTGTTCCATTCGAGTTCTTTGCAACGCACGGACACGCACAGGGGGCGGTGCATTATCAAGACAATCCTAATAACGTGTCAATACTACGGAAGATCGTTTCAATTAAATATATTCTATTATGTAAGCGATACACGACGGGCTGCGGTACATCGATCAGGGAAAAACAAGCGTCCGTTAATTTCGTCGTCGCGTACGATCTGCCAAACTGACTTTCATTCGAAACGTGCCAATTGCTTTTATACTTTTCCAGATCGGGTTTTGTACTCCGTCGACCGCCATATCACCATAGTTTTTTAAACCGCCGACACTTACGATCGTTCAAAGCAGCGCCCGGATTTATTTACTCGCGACGGCCGAGTTTCGGAGGCTACGCCCCCTCGACCCAGCCGCGCGTCTCGCTCCCCGTGGCAGCCATAGTTCTCCTAGGCGCCACGAATAGCGAGTATGGAACGCGCCTGAGGAGCTTCGAACTAAGATCGCAACGGGGAGCAAGGCGCGCGGCTGGGTCGAGGGGGCGTAGCCTTTGAAACTTAGCCGTCGCGAGTAAGTAAATCCGAGCGTTGGTTCAAAGCACCGGGCCCTTTAATTTCATGAAGTCGAAGCGTCCCGGGCTGTAGACTTTCTTAGAAAACTGGCGGGGAGAGACGGGGATTCAAACTCGTCGATTCGATCCACTACGTTTGCTCAGCGATCTTGGGAGGACAGTTGCGCGAGCGTTTGTACACGAAAAGAGTCGAATTTATATAGAATCGAATCAGTGGGCGTGGCGGAGCTGCGTGGGCGTGGCCGAGCGCGACAATCTGGGGAAAATGTTGTTTCCCCTACGAGATACTGGAGGAATTTAATGTTCGCACAGTGTGCACATATCATTGAAGTACAAGTGACTCATTTTCATTCCATTGACAATTAGTATTTCATATTTTTCTCTACACGGTGTTGCTCAAAACGGTATCGTCACTTTCATTCATAGTCTGCCGCGTGCTTTGTAAATTCGGAGGCTGAGATTATGTGGATCGGAGACATTGAGATTGCTTATTAAGATCAGTTGCGACAGAGTAAGTGTGTGTGTGTGTGTTTGTTACAAACGCTCTAGCATCTGTCCCCGCCGAAAGGAGCGAATCGCTCGAAACGATCGCCGCCTCTTCCCGTAAGTATGGAAGTTTGATAAAAGTCTCTCTTTCCTTTGTATTTTGTACTCCTGTTGCACGGTGTCATGCGCCTCTGTCATGAATCTGGCTTGAGAAATCCCTTGCGGCGATTATTGTTCTCACGGCCGAGCCTCCAATGCATCTAACTGTGATGACTAGACTGCGGGTTTGTACGCGTTTATCAAGAAATTAGCTGGGTGAAATATAAAACGGTGAAGAAAAAAGAAAATCTAATAGCTTTGTTATGTTGTTTCGAACGTGAGAAGACTATTAAGGGATGAAATGAATTTTTATTTAACTACTGCTTCCCATCGATGCCAGAATATTGTTATTTTACCATTTGCAATTTTTGTAGAAGAGGATTTGGTAGTAGACTTTGTAGATCTGAAATAATTCCTGTCGTATTTTCTATCCCAGCATTTTTCGAAAATTTCCAAAAGCCATAATTGCATGAAGATCCGCAGTCCAGTGATGACTATTGTTCGTTATCTCGCGGAACACGAGTACTTCCGCAAGTAAAACTCCGCGAATGCTTTCACTGTTTTTTCCGTGTACTTTACACATTTCACACCGAGGCTGAGAAAAAAGAAACTCCGTCGGGATTCGCGGTTACGCTTAGGTGCAATGGAATTGAATCGTTGTGTTTTCGAGTTATGGCTGAGCTTCTTAGGCGTACACCTCTGTTCTAGTGCCTAATTTCTATTGTTCTGCCGGGGAATGAGACGTTCGAGGAGCATCATGTTCACTGGGAATGACTTATCAGCGAAGCGACTCCTTGTTTTTTTGTCTAATTTTTCAGAAGGTTGTCTTCTTTTAACAATCCGCCCGCCCATAAACCAACCCCCACACCCTCTGCCGTTACCCCATTGTTTTCTTAGCATTGGTACCGCAAGTCTTATTTGTTCACCCTTATACAAACTCTGTCCGCTCTTCTTTGTCATTGTATAGTGACGTAGATAGACGATGGTGGCGAGTAAATGCTCAAGCTGACGACATTGTACGCTTAACCCTTTGGGGACGCCGTTCTGTTTAACCCGTTGGACGCCATCTTGGATCTCTCGCGAGCCATTCAGAAAAGTTCAATTTTTGCGCGTGAACGTCGGTATCTTTATTGATCGAGATTGAATTGCCGTCAATGTACAATCGTATTGTCTTCCTCATCCGTTGGACATTTTCCGACGATCGTTGTTAAATTGTAGCGCAAGTGCCATGGGTTAAAACAGATTTTTCAATTCGATAGAAGTAACTACATGTGTTATTTATTTTTGCTCGAATGTCGACGCTCGAAGAATTGTCGAGATGAGACAGTCGCTGACGATAATCATGGTAACCTGGAGGTATCCCGGCCTTCGACCGCAAAGGGTTAATTCGCAAAGTGCTTCCTGAGTGAGACTGAACCGGCATTAGGCCGCCCTTGTATCTTTTTCGACCAATTCCGCTTCTTTTTCTACTCCTGTATACTCGTTACTTTGTGTCTCTATTTTACATTATTTCGCGGGACATGTGAAACGTGTTTGGCCATCGCGACTTCTATCATGCACTCGCTGTGTCCCAAGAAAAACTGTGTTTGCGGAGAAAATTTTTGTGCGCAGGTCTGGGACTGTATAGGAAATTCGAAATTTCTTAAAAGTATTATTACACCGTTCTCTTTTTTTCTAATATCGTAGCCGCATCGCAAGGCCTAATAACACGCCTACGCTAATCATACTAATCGAGGCTAGTAAGTAAGACCAGAGGCTGAGATGTTAGTAGAAATTCGGAATGAATGAAAATGTTTGAATTATTTCTAACTTGCCGAAATTCTTTTTTGACTCGGAGAATTTTTATTTCGCATAACCCAGACCTTGCCGAAGTTGGAATTTGTTAGAAGAAGGAGGATGGACGTTCGGAAATGAAAATGAAGGAATTCGATGGCGTGATAGAAGTCGATGTGTGGCTCGGTTCTGATGGAGCATGTGATATGTGTTTTCCAGGGTACAGCAAAACCTGCATGCCTACTGTAAGACAGATAGTTGACTGTCTCGTTGCTGCTCGACCCATGCCAATCCGATGCGGCCCCTGCCTTACTGCTAAACGTTCTAATACCGCTACTAACAATCGCGATAGTAACGCCGCCAGCCGCGTTAGCAGCACGGCTAACAGCAACAACATCGACAGCTACATCAACAACAACAAGAACGTACACGCCTACGAGAATATCCAAAGCTTTAGTATCCGCGAGAAACGGTTGATTAACCGTGCAAACAGCCGCGACTAGGATTTCTGTTTTCATTAGTCGAACGCAGTGCTGGGGAACCTCGTTGATACCCGTTCCTCACGAAATTCGTCCACCCCTGCTGGACCATAACTCTGTCGAGTGCCTACTTCTTCTACAGAAGCAGCAATTAGGTCCGAATCAATCGGAACACTGATTAACGATTTATCGATCACCTTCTTTCTCTCGGGAGACTTTGGATCTTTTGGGTCATTCCATGCCAAATCGATTTTGTTTTGAATGAAATATGTTGTAGTCCATGTGAAATTAGGCAGGGTTTAAGTCATCATTTTGCCGGTTTCGAATTTTTTTAGAAATGGCAGACCTTCGAAGTTTTCAATTTTTGCCCATTTTGACAAAATCGGGCCTCTCTTACAAATTTTTATCTCAGGAACTGTTTGTCCGATAGAACTACATTTTTTTTGTTTTATTCGGAAAGGATTGGGCTATTACAAAATAATTTTTTCAACCTCGAAAATCAACTTTATAATGTTAAAAATTTAAACAAATTCTTTTTTTTTCCTTTTTTTCGATGAGAGGCCAGAGTGATTTAAATTTTGAAAAAAATATGGCTATATTCCTTGAAGTTTCCTTTAAATGAGTCCTTGAAACAGATGGAGCCATAAAAATTGGCGTCACAATGAGCTGGTCAAGGACGCCGTGTATCCCCAATTCAGGTAGAGGCGAGTCGATCGCACCGCTCTATTATTCATTGTCTATACCGCTGGTCTCGAGAAATTAAATAACCCTATTTATACTTCGAGAACAATATTAGTAACCAATCAACTGTATAACAAAATCACTGTAGCCTCTCATCGAAGAAAACGTAAAAAAAGAATTTGTTTAAATTTTTCGACAATATACAGTTGATTTTCGAGGTTGAAAAAATTATTTTGCAATAGCCCAATCCTTTCCGAATAAAACAAAAAAAAAATGTAGCTCAATCGGACAGACAGTTCCTGAGATAAAAATTCGTAAGTGAGGCCCGTTTTCGGCAAAATGGGCAAAATTGAAAACTTCAAAGGCCTGCCATTTCTAAAAAAATTCGAAATCGGCAAAATGATGACTTAAACCTCCCATAATTTCACATGGACTACAACATATTTCATTTAGAACAAAATCGACGATGGTGCCTGCAAAAAGTTGATCGATTTGGCATGGAATTACCCTTTTACATTTTCGTTGCATATTTTAGGTGATTCATGCAGAGATTTCAAGTGTCATATGGTATGCGTATACTGTCTGCTTCGGTTGTCTTTGAATAAGTCAGGACTCAGCTTAAATTGTTTAATTCTCTTCTGTTGTTACAGGAACGAGGAATATAGAGTTTAAATGAATTAGGTCCTAGGTTTCTATTTTATAATTTTACTAGGTCACTTTGAATTCCAAAGGAACTTTGACGAAATCAAATTAATTGAAGTATATTTAAGTTGTATTATTGTAAGTTGTCCTTCTTACAAAGTTTTGTTACGTTTTACACGATTCTTGACACATACTATATTATACACGTGACTGTTATTGTTGTACGATTAAAGTTATGTAAAAGTCTTCCTTTCTATCAGCACAGAATGCATTTATAGCAGGAAAGAATGTTCGTTCATAGAACATTATACTTTCTATTGGAAACGTTCTAATTAGAATGGATTGTAATTATGAAACATAAAAATGTACCTAGCCCATGTGCAATTAAAAATCTTTGTCTCGCGTGCATTCACAACGTGCATTTTGTTGAAAAGTCTAGCTTTTACAACAAAAGAATCAACATCAAAAATGTGCTTGATACTTTAGCGTTTTCAATCATTCTCATGATTCTAGATATTTGGAGCTTTACGTGCTTAATAAATAAATAATTGAACGGTACAATAAACATATCGTACAGCATTTGCACACATCAGATCTTGGGTACCATTCCTAGTAACATTTTTAACAATATACGATAAACAATCATCCAGTAAACAATCTCCCCGGCACTGCTTCATTTACAGGGAAACATTTTATTCTTTTTATACAGATACAGTGTGAGTCTGCTAACGTTGAGATCTGAAAACACTTAATGAGTATATCAATGTTATGATTAGACTGGGGATCTCTATGCAAAATAAAAAATGTTTGATTGCAAGACACAGAAGTGAAATAAAAATTTATTTTTTCTTTTAATTACTTGATTAGGCTGAAACCGATACGCTGATGTCTTTAAATTGGATTAGATCTCTTTAAATCTTTTTAATATGTCGACTGCATTAAATTGTGCTTACCCATTTTTATCACAAATGCATAAAATCCGCAGTCTAGTTATGACGCATATATTAGTATCACGATCAATTGAAATGTTTCGCCTAATCTCTGTGCATTCTTCGTATATTTTTTGTGGCATAAATAATTAATGACATGTCTTGCATTTTAACGTTAGTCCACTTTCTGTGCTCAGAAGCTTGTCGAACAACACCTAGTTTGTTACTCAAAGGAATTCTGATGTCTGGCACGTGACAGTTACCAATCACTCTGTTTTTACTGTATGGGGAACACTCGAACGTACCTGTCCAATTCAACGCGAGACAGAATTGTAACTATCAATTTGAAACAGCGCGTTTCAGTTTCGTTCTTTAGGGTGAGCCACGTAACTTGATTACCTTGAGTCACTTTCGTCACATAGAACTATCGTAAATCCCTCTTATTAAAATTGTCACATAATTTATCATTAGATCGTTTTAATTTATTCCCAACGTAACTGTCCGCATACTTCAGCGTCAATCTGAAACGACAGCATCGAGATCATCGATGCCTCCTGATTTTCATTTAGTCGATTCATTATTTTAATCTTTCATTAACCCCTTGCCGTATTTTATCAAGTTACTTCTTAAATGAAATAAAATTTGATTCGCTTGTAATCGATGTTTCAGCATTAACATAAATGTAGCCATACAAAAACTATAAATTTTCTTTTCTTCTTTCTTGTTTTCATTTTCTTGTTTCTTCTTAAATGAAATAAAATTTGGTTCTCTTGTAATCAATGTTTAAGCATTAACATAAATGTAGCCATACAAAACCTATAAATTTTCTTTACTTTAATCATTGTAACTATAGAGAAAATGATACGGCAAGGGGTTAATTCAATTATTCGCGTTTTTAAACCGTTTGAACACATTTTTCTCCATACAGTACAATAAGGAATTAGCGATTAAGTGGTTTTCGTGATCGACATACTAGATCTCGGTTTTTCGGCGACTGTTCAGTCTCATCCGCGTTATCAATTGCACTTTAGTCCGTTGCGTGCCGTATCTGCTGTTCAATTTTGCAATAGCCCCGGCAGGTTGCAATCCTAGTTGCAGCGTGTGTGTATTGCGCAGAGTCTCGCGGTATGTAATTTTGCTAATGATTCAGCGATAAGCGAACGGAAATCGCGTTTCGTAGTTGGTGAGGACGTAACGAAAGAGAGAATGAGAGAATGAGAGAGATAGAGAGATACTATAAAAAGAAATCAAAAAAAGAATATTAAGCAATACATATTTTGTATACATTTGGAAAAGAGAGGATGAGAGTAGCGTGATCGAGAGTATGATCGTTTTCGTTCGACGCGCGCGGAAACCGTGAAGAATTTCAGGCGTGATCCACCGAATTTGAATATTTTTTTATCGTGATTTCGTCTTACCTGTGACCGGCGATTACGTACCAACATCGGCACACTATTGATTAAGGAGCTACTTGTTAGAACAACTCTTTCTTTCGAGCTATAGTTTTCGAGTTGCGTTAACTCTTTGCATTCCAAGTCTTCTTGAATTGAATTTTCGAGATCGAACTGTTTCAATCGGGAATCGAAGATCAAAGGTTTTCGACATTTTATGGAGAAGTGAAAATCGTCTAGAATTTGTTTTTACTTACAAAGAACTAGTTCACGCAGGCAATTTTGTATTTCACCTGAAAATCCACAGACTATTACTTTTATGTTAGGAATATTCCTTAATGTTTCAGATATTTTTGTTATATTTGTCTGCTTTAAGGATGTTCTGGAGGTACAATGGGAGACGAAAGTACAAGAAATTCGAAATCCATCAATATGTATATTGGCAATGAAAGCCATTCATGAATATATTTTTGTTTTTGAGTGTATCTTTTTTTGCAGTTTCCAGTTGCGTTTTTTCAAGGTTTAAATAAGATTTGAAGTGCAATTTTATGAATTCTCCATAACAAGACGTGTTAAAATGTGCAAGCTTTAAGTAAGTTGCTATAATTCTTAAACAGTGCAGTGAATCGAACCCAAACTTTGGTAATTGCATTAATTTAGTAAGAATTACATCTTGTCAAATTTTCAAAAATTTTGTTGCGTTTTTATATACCTCCAGAACATCGTAACGATATTAATGAAAATGTACACCATGCATTCAGGTCGCCATTATGGCGCTGAGACGCTAACGTCTGAAGAACGATGATTTATTTCCGATGTACGAATACCAAAATCTCCGATACTTTCGTACAAATGTTGAATTAGTTGTCGACTTAATTACACGTGTATTCTAGTACACTTCCGACGCGTCTCGCGGAACAGAATAATTGGATTGCAAAGGTTAATTTCCACCTATTTTCGCTTGACAATAGCGTTGTGTAATTCCATCCGTTGCAATGAATTGAACGTTAGCAATTTGCATAGCTGGCTAATAAATAGTAGTCTAGCAGAGAGAGAGAGAGAGAGAGAGGGAAAGGAACTACCGCAACATTGTCCGATTAATTTCCCTGCAGTCTTTCACCTAAGTGCCAGATAATTCTAAGATTCGTGATGAATTTATTTCGCGTGTCCGTACGCTGGATTTTCCAAGTATTATATTACACGACTGTATTGTTACAGCAATGGCTGTTCGGATACAGCGTTCCTACCTTTTGATTTGAACCCCCATCCCGGAAGTGCTCGCGTTACTTTTAGCCGCGTTCGCAAAGACATTATTGTCCCAGATGATCGATGATCGATGTGACGTATGTCCCACTACCGATTATTGATTAATATACTCCAGTCTTAAGAACGAGTTACAAAATATTTAAAACGAACAAAAAAACATCTATATATATATATAATATAACAAAAAGAATTGTTCACATAGTTCGCACGTTGTATATGTTTGTATACTATGTTAATCCGATCTAGTGAGTGTCGTAAACATGTATACCTGTGGGACAAGGAGACCACTATAAGAGGAGATAAATAAATCTGAAACGAAGAATTATATTTCATCGACGCCATCGTTGTATGCTCTCATTTCTTCGTTCCATCTTCTATCCACTTGAATATTTCCAATTAATTTTTGTAGAAATACAGAATTTGTCGCGCGTGTACTTGTTCGATTGCAGCGATTCTCACCTCACCTTTGCGTTTTGTAGATCCGTTTTCGACCTGGGGTATTTCGAGATGGTGCCAGATCAGTGAAACAAGTATTAACGAAGATCTATTTTATTAGGTAAAATCGCTTGAACTATCTGATCTCTCCCTACAGTCTCGACTATCTTACAATCACATCAAAAAATATCTCTCCCCACGCTACAGGAAGAGATCACGATAATTACAATCCTCCAATCAATTCAATACTGCCAGCATGTTCTTACAAAAATAATCGTGCATTTATTTAACAATCAACAACACGCTTTTCTCTTCTCTTCGCTGTATCTATACAGCAGACGTTGTTTAAATTAAATTCGCTTATCGACAGAAGAACTTGTACAATACCTAGCATGTATAAAAAAGAAAGAAAAACACACTAAATCCCCCGCGATTGCTGTAAACGTACTCGATAAACCTAAAGCGTATCGACCCTGTGACAGGCGTGAAAACTTTCATTCTCACTATTGCATCAACTGAAACGCAACCGAAACAGCGTTCCGTCTCAATTTGTTTTCCTTATGGTAATGGCTGTTTCCTACACGGACTTCGACCTTAGCTGAAGGAGACAGAGAATTATGAACGCCATAATCCAGCCGGACAGCACCAGGAAGCCGTTGTACACTTCCGGTTCGTGCACCGACGTTCCCTTCTCCAAAACACCCCTCAGAGAGATGCCCGGCACTGTTATTGGCAATACTAGGCTGATCCATCGCAGGAACTTTGGCATTCCTTCCACTGGCCAAATGAGTCCTTCAAGAAAAGCTAGTTTTATTTCTCTATTCAGCTTTTCGCTCAACGAGAGCTTTATCGAATCGCGTTGAATTATATTGTCCGCTGAATTAAAAATTTGAATGTTCAACACGTAACATTTTCTTGAGAAAATCAGTTTTCTTTGAATATTTTTCCACTGATCTACATTTGCAGCACAAGGACTTCTTGAACATTGTAAGACAAAATTTACGAGGTGTAATTTTCATTATTCAGTTGCATGTTGTAGCTGTAGGTGCTTTATGGAAATAGCTATTACATAGAATATAGTAATAAATGCGAATAATGCAAATTACGCTGCCGAATAATGAAAAATTTTATAAAAAATAATTAAACCAACTTTGAAAAAACGCACTAAAAAAATGCACTAAAAAGTATGAAATAATTTCCATTTCATTTATGTGAATACACGAATTGAGTAACCTCCTCCTTCTCCGAAGTCGGTTAAAAATTACGCCTCGTAAACGTAAAACTAGGAAATTTGGGGGCGACTACAGCCTAGATTGATCTTTTATCTAGCGCGTTTGACTACTGAAAACACCCCATTTTGCATTATCGAGAAACGAGAAGGAACATCCTGCACCCTTGCAATCCTGGAAACGAGACTACCCCCTTAAATCCGTAAATTACTTACCACACAGAAGAATCAAAGGAAAGAAAGTGCCCACGGCCGCATAATTAACGAGAGCGTGAGACGTGCACATCACCGATATGAAGAAACCTGTGATAATAGTGAAGGATAATACATACTCGTGTTATTGTTTAAAAGAGAAGAGTACACTCACCGAAAGTCATTCCGCAAATGCCTCCGAGTATCGCTAGCCAAATGACAGCGGTCAGCGACCCCTTGCACTCCATGCCAAATTGTAAGAAGCCGATTAACAACGACGTCGCAACTTGAACGACAATTACTATGACTTGAGTCAGCAGGTGTGTAATTAAGATTTCCGCTGTTGTAACACCTATTTTTTTTTTTCATCAACAGACACACGATCAGTCATCGGGAAATGGAATTATTACCGATGGTTCCTTTATGGAATTATGATTACCTTGGACTAAACTTCTGTCCCATACACCCGAGTGTCGGTCAGTTATGATTATACTCGAACAGATCGATGTCGCCAAGATAAATACTAATCTGGAATAATAATTGTTTCATCGAGACTGCTCGAAAATTCTGAGATTCGTTCCTTCATTTTGCAAGACTTACGAAAGTAGAAAAGGTGGCGTGATGAATGTGATGTACTTCTGATCGAGCGATCCATAAACTGGGTCTTCGAACTAGAAAATTCATTGATATAAACTTACTTTTCCTGATCGATTATCAAACAGATCTACGTATACGTACATGTATCGGTACGTCGGCGAATTTTTGAGCAATTCGACACTCTTTAATGATTTTCCGGTATTCCTTCACGAACACGTCGTATAACGTTCTCTCCACGAACAAACCTATCTGTCTGTCTAAAAATCAGAGAACATCAAACTGTCGTTGTCTGGATGTACACATTAGAAATTACAGTAAGGAGTAAGTATAACTGATTCCACACACTTTAAATCAGAACAACTTTTGTATGAATGGACCAAACGACTTCAATTTCTCTGTAAGGTTAGAAGAATTAGTTTAGTAAATGATATGTAAAAAATATGTTGAAAAAATGCATTTGGACGGAATTGTGAAAAACAATAGTAAAAATTGATTTTTACAACTTTTTTAGTTGGGCCAATAACGAAAATTCAAAAGATGTGTATGGTCGACTGGTATAAATAATATACTCTCTGAAAATTTCATTGAAATTGGTTAATTGGTTTGCGAGTTATAAACGATCAAAAGTGGTAAAAATTGCAATTTTTCAAGAATTTCTGTATTTTACCACTTTCAATCGTTTATATCGTATATAATTTATACAGGTTCACCAAACACATCTTTTAAATTTTCGTTATTGGGCCAGCTAAAAAAGTTGTAAAAATCAATTTTTACTATTGTTTTTCAAAATTCCGACCAAATGCATTTTCTCAACTTATTTATCAGACGTCATTTACTAAACTAAGTCTTCTAGCCTTACAGAGAAATTGAAGTCGTTTGGTCCATTCATATAAAAGTTATTCTGATTTAAAGTGTGTGGAATCAGTTATGCTCCTTTCTGTACATCACTGTGCTGGCTGACACATTACCTGGTGTATAAAGTGAAACCGTGATTTGACTGGCGACTATATCTGGCTCCGTAATCGAGAAAAAGTCGTCCAGCTTCGTTTGTACAGCGTAAGAATAGTTTTTACTAAAGTGCATTATACCGACGCTCTTCTGCCACGTTATTTCGCTCACTGCCTTATTATAATCGTCGTAATATATCTGCAAATACAAATTTCATTCGATTTCGATGTATTTCATTTGAATTTCGATTCGAAAGTCATTTGTTCCTTTCTATTATTGTTCTAAAATATGCACTTTGTAGATCATTAATTTTTTACCATCGTTTAATAAGTCAACAACTACCTCCGCATAAAATTGATGACAGAAAGCTGTTCTACCAGTCCAGCAAATATAGCATAAGAAAAATAGATTGTTTAATCGGACGCGTACCTTCTTCAGAACAGTCTCGTTGAATCCATTCGTGAATCTGCAGCTGAGATCGACGAAATTGCAAGTGAACTCCGTTTCGTCGTACGAGACGTTTCCTCGGTTCAATCCAAAACCACAATCGCCAGCTTCTTCGTTTACGACAGATATCACGAGTCCTTTCGGATCTAGGCCGAACGAGTTGAAAAACAGCACCATTTGCAGTATCGGCAAAATTATGGAGAAGATAACACCGCTGCACAAGGAAAGAAATAAAATTCTATTTCGGTTTTGTTAATATAAAACTACTGGAGAACATATAGGCACAAAATTTCTATAAATATGCTCCCCTTTTTTATGGAATTACGATCTACAGAAAAAATTCTAATCACTGAAACCGCAAGGGTTAGGGGGCAAGGGGTTAATAGTCAATATGTAATAGTTAATATATTGGAGAGCATATAGGCATACAATTTCTATAAATATTCTCCTTTTTTAAAAAATTACGATCTACAGAAAAAGTTCTAATCATTGAAACCGTAAAATAAATCGTAAGGCAAGGGGTTAATAGGCAATATTTTTTAGTTAATATTTTGGTTTTGTTAATATAAAACTATTGGAGAACATATAGGCATACAATTTCTATCAATATTCTCCTTTTTCAGGGAATTACGATGTACAGAATAAGTTCTAATCACTGAAACCGCGCGCGCGCGCAGAATGAATCGTAGGGCAAGGGGTTAATAGTCAACTATTGAAGCAATTACCCCGGATGACGGACGAACTGAAGCGCGTTCTTCGTGAGCAGAGCATGGCACCTCTTCTTCGCACTGCTTCGACAGTCCCAGTTCTGAAAGAAAACGAATATTTCCTGGGTAATCCCTAGATCAATCGTGTAAGCTAAACTGATTAAACAATGGAAGCTTCTCTGGCAAAGAAAATGTTCTAACAACTCAAGGATCGTCAATCGAACAATTGGTTAAATAACATCGTCTTGTTTCCTTTTAGATTTGACCGATCGTCTTCGTCAACATCAGCTCGTTTGACCAACAACTCATTGTCAAGCACGTTCCTCATTGTAATCTGAAGAACGTACGTGCTCTAACGATGTACAGAAAGACAATGTTTACTAAATAGCAATGAACAATTCTCTTTATGAAAAACGTGAAACAACGACAGAAGTTTCCAACAAAGAAGATGAAATATAATGGAAGACAATGGGGCTTGCACAGTATCGTAATAGATCATTATACATTTCTTCTGAAAAAGGTTAACAGAAAATATACAATCTTACGTAATCCTCTGTTTCGCAAGTTAATCTATGGAAATATATGTATGTCTTCCAGCTATAGAAAGAAAGAGAAAGGAATGCAGAAACGAGCTGCTAGTCATTGAACCGGTCGCCTAACCGCGGCCTGTACTCACTATAGTCGCGTGACTGGTCCCCGTGTAGTCGAACACGCGACCTGTAACTATACACTTCCATTTTTTAAACGGACAATAGCTGAATGTGCCTCTAGTCTCGATCATTTATTACACTGTCGAATAAGACGCTGTTGTTGATGGTTAGACTATTGTTGTACGTTAAAGTACATTGATCGGTTTAACAATCCAGAAACATGTACCAACTTTGCGTGAATAATTCCCGTCGTGGAAGTTGTCGGTGATGACGTCGGTGATGTTGGTGTCAGACATGTGCGTTTGCCTGACATTACCACTCCGATTTTGGACTTGCAGTTGACTCAAGCTCAGAAACGCTTCCTCCAAAGAATCGGTTTGACATTGTTCCAGCAGTTCGTTCGGCGTCGATTCAGCCAACAGCTGGCCGCATCTCATTAATCCAATCTGAGAGTTATAGCCGTCGTTAGCATACATCATGATTCATCCTCGCAATCGGAATACCGTTTCTTATAACGCAATGTTCGTCGAG
The DNA here is from genome assembly GCF_051020765.1 of Lasioglossum baleicum. Lineage (NCBI taxonomy): Eukaryota > Metazoa > Arthropoda > Insecta > Hymenoptera > Halictidae > Lasioglossum > Lasioglossum baleicum. Next base: position 11,470,817 of record NC_134943.1, on the reverse strand, counting down.
ACGGAACTCCGTAAATTTTACGAAGCTGCTATTCTTAACTATTCTCAATCATTCATTAAAGCTTATCACTGGACTGCGGATCTTTATGCAAAATAAGACATGTTTGCATTGACTACGAGTCGCAGAAGCGAAATAAAAATTTATTTCTTCTTTGAATTGTCTGATTTAGCTGAAACCACTAATGTTTTTAAATATATTTAATATGGCCACTGCTTTGTATTGTGCTTACTCATTTTCGTCATAATAACAATCAAAATCAAAATTGTCTATATAATTTATTACACAATTTAAAAGGAGAGGTTAAAATTGTAGAATAAATGAATAAATTTATTATGAAATTTAAGGGAAAAATTGAATATGAGTATAAATTAATAAATTTATGTAAAATTTAAAATTGAGGGAGAATTTTAAATTATAGTATAAATTAATAAATTCATTAAATTCATGAGAAAGATTTAATATTACAATGCATAAAGATCCGCAGTCTAGTTATCGCCAGACGTTTATGCAATTTGTAATTTTTGTGGACGATTTTCAAGAGAAAGTGGAATCAAATAGAATCTTATTTTCAGTGGTAGTAGCTTTCACAGGTCTGAAATAAATAAAAATCGTACTGAATTCCGTCAAATTTTATAGTCTAGCATTTTTTGAAAATTTCCAGAAGCCATAAATGCGTAAAGAACCGCGATAGAACGTTCGATTCGCATACCCTGTCAGCCTGTTTGGCTTCCTCGATGTAATGAGTGGTGATGATGACGGTGACGCCCTCGTCCCGCGTGATCTTCACCAAGTGCTGCCAGATGCTGCGCAAACAATCGTCGCTCATTTCAATGTTCTTCGGCCCTTTCTACGCGATCCAGAGGTAAACTGAATGAAATTGTACTTGCTTGTCCCTTAAAACTGGATCCAGACCGACGGTTGGTTCGTCGAGGATTAGCAGCTCCGGTTTATGGACGAGAGCTGCCGCGAAAGAAAGTCTTCTTTGCTGACCGCCGCTCATGTTCCTCACCAAACAGTTTCTTGGTGGCAGCTGGAGCAGATCTCTCAAGAATACGTACCTATCCTCTGCAATTGACATAGCAATTGTGGTAAAACACTTCATTAGGCCCCCAGAACAATTCTATATCATGATAATAGAGTAAAGTGCCCAAATATGGTATAGTCGCCTATTATGGCACTACACATTTCATAGAAATTGTTTAATTGGTTTGCGAGTTATGAACGATCAAAAGTGGTAAAAATTGCAATTTTTCAAGAATTTCTTCTTTCTTTTACATTTTCGTTATTGGCCCAGCTAAAAAAGTAGTAAAAATCAATTTTTACTATTTTTTTCGCAATTACGACCAAATGCATTTTTTCCAAATATTTTTTAGACGTCATTTACTAAACTAATTCTTCTAGCCTTACAGAGAAATTTAAGTGGTTTGGTCCATTCATAAAAAAGTTATTACGATTTGAAGTGTGTTGAATCAGTTATGCTCCTTACTGTATTAATAATGGCAATAGGGGTCCTACCGATCTTGTAGTCGTCCAAGCCATTGATCCTGCCGAAGTAGTATAGCGCACCGATTACAGAGAACTCGTCCGTCAAGGAGATTTCCTGTGGCATGTAGCCGACCCGTGGGCCCGGGACTCCGGACCCTTCGGTCCCCGGCGTGCCACCCAGGACCCAAATTTTACCTCTGTTCAACTTGCGGACGCCGACCACGCTGGAAAGCAGCGTGGTCTTGCCACAGCCGCTGGGCCCCAACAAGCCATATCTAAACGGAACCATTAACATATGAAGATAAATTCTCCGTAGCCAGTTAATGTAATCATTGACTGGGTCAGCGTTGCCCAGTTGATGTAATCATTGACTGGGTCAGTGTTGCCCAGTCAATGTCACTGTTACCATTCCACCGACCCACCGTTCGAACCTATTCGAAATTCTTCCGCCAGCCACCGAGGAAAGTGAAATACTAATGAACTGAGTGCTCATCTTTATGCAAATGGATGCTTTGCTGAACTGATTTACAGAGAACGCTATTGAAGATGTATTTCTTATTCAATTTTTTAAACTGGATGATTGAACATGGCTAATTAAAACATGAAGTAAACATTGTTTACCTCGTATTGAAATAGGTCAAGAGAAATGTAAATGTTCTGTTTGACATTGAACTTATTAATTAATGTTATTATCGTCTTTTTTAAGAAAGTGGTACAAATCGCATTGAACAATGTAGGTACTTGTGGAACAATAATAGACAATACTTTGAAGAAACGCATGCTATTTGAAAAAACGAACATTTAATTTGGTAACAATCACTGCTGGAATGACATTGACACGAGCAAGAACGTATTATCAGAATGTGAATGAGATTATAAAGTATTGAAAGAGAACATTGATTTTTATTCGCCTTTGTTGATCAATGAATTTTTTCACAATTCATTATATCGTAATCATTTCATCGACATTATTCCAGTAGTTGTTACGTAATTGTGTTTTGTACGTACTTGCTGTTCAATGCGCGAACTATAAAGTAAATGGTAACATTGTCAATTCTTTCTGTATTACGTTGTTCGTAACGCTGAGGAACATTACTCACATACACCCTTTAGGAACACGCAGGTTCAAATTATCCAGAATCGGCGCCGCTTTCCCGTATTGTTTCACAGCATCCCTGACTACGATTGCGTGTTGCTCCACCATTTTATGGAACGTTGATCACGAACAACCTGCAACAGACGTATCAAGTTAGTTTATACCGCGCGGGAATTCTGTAGAATGGAGAACCAGAATTATGTTTCCCGGTTTCGAATTTTCCGATTTTCACCTGATCGTCGATCTTAATGAAACTTTCAAGTTTACCGATTCGTTGATCGTCAGAGACTTTGGAATTTCTAGAATCTCAGACAATCCAAATACTCTCTACGATTTTGAATTAGCAAATTTTCCGTCAAACAATTTCAACGAATTAATCAAATGAAAAATATTTATGTACATACTTTCACAGAAAACTTTTTAATTTCACATAACTCACAAGAGCTCAATAAAAAATTTAAAAAAACATTCCAAATGTTCTCTACGTTTTTAATTTGCAAATTTCCGTCAAACAATTCCAACAAACTAATTAAATGAAAAACAGTTATGTATAATACTTTCACAAAAAAGTTTTTAATCTCACATAACTTACAAAAGCTGAATAAAAAATCGAAAAAGATTCCAAATGTTCTCTACGTTTTTAACTTGCAAATTTCCGCCGATCAATTTCAACGAATTAATTAAATGAAAAATATTTATGTACTTTCTCACAAAAAAGTTGTTGATCTCACGTAATTCACAAGAGAGCCGAATAAAAAAATGAAAAAAACGTCTCTAAAGTATTCTTCATTTCCGGGTCGATTTTTTCCCCACCGTATAATTTAGTATTGCGTGAACACCGATTTCTCAATTGTATCCTCGAAACGTTTCATTAAACAGAATCCGTTCTCATGCGGAGCAAAGTTCATCATTCCTATCTAGCTAGCTGTCATCGCTGAATAAGGGCCTCGCGAGTCCTTAAGTGTAAATTTCGCCAAGGCTATCAGAAGCGTTCTTCCACCTGTTCGCGAAACCGTTGTATGCAATTTCTTCTCGCAATAAATACTCCATTTTTTGCGTGGACTATACGAGACCCTTTCACTTTCGTCGATCGATCAGGTATAATGACCGAACTCGCAATGAGAACTACATTTGGCGTGGCGTCTATGTGTATATCTATTTGGAATGTTGACGCTATTAAATTGTTGCACAATTTTTCTACTACGCCGTTTACGTTTATTTGTAGAAATATACGCTGCGTCATAGAGACGATTAAAAGAAGTGTGTGATCGAAGTAGCGGTTACTATGTTTGATTTGTAATAACTAGACTGCGGATATTTATGAATTTATAGTAAAATTGAGTGGATGAAATTCAAAATTGTTGAACCGTTTTAAAAATTGAAGATGTCAATATTTGATTTCTCCTCCATTAAAGTCATTAAGGGAAGAAATAACATTCAATTTGGTTTCTATTTCTTGCAATCGATGTAGACAATTTTAATTTGCATAAAGGTCCGCAGTCTAGTAATAATAATGAAATTAACATGGGATGAAATCTTTGAACCACGACACGTTCAATGTTAAGGTTAAAAATGCAATACAGTTCGCCAATGATTCGTACATATCAACTTCATTCCGTATACATAATTAGGTATAGCTTGTTCGAAATGCGCATGATTATGCAAACTAAGGTCCGCGGTTGCTACTGGATAGACTGCGAGACTTAATAGAAATTTGCATTTTGACACAAAGCGGCGAAAAAGATTTATAATTTGGGCCGATATTGGAGTAAAACAGAAATCAAATTTATACAAGGACGAATAGTGAACGGTATATTGAAATGATAAATGAACAACTAAACACTTATGCTGTAAGAATTGCTGCAAATAAACACATTTTACGAAACACATTTTTAAGAAATACTTCTCTTAAAAAATTATTCGTGTTTTGGAGTGGCCAGCAAGATCTCCAACCTCAACATTATTGAAAATTGTTGTTGTTGGGGACATCTTGCCAGCGCTGTGTACCAAAATGGCACACAATTCCAAAATATGAACGATTTAAAGTAGAGCATTTTGGACGAATGACAGAATATTAGCCAAAACAGTATTAAAAAATTGTATAAATATTTACCAAACCGAATGATTAAAGTCGTTAGCTGTAAAGAAGGTCCTACAAAATGTTGAGCATTGATTTTTATCGATTAATTCTGTTATATTTCAAGTTTTTCGTAAAGTGTGCTATCATTTTGTATCTCTATATTTAGTTAATAATTCTACTTCATTCAATAAAAATAGATAAGTTAATGAAACTTTCGTTTCATTTCATTCATATATGTTAAGAAGGACACACTAACAATATGTGTATAAAAAAACTTGAATTTCTAATGTTTAATAAACAGAAATTACATTAATTTCAGTGTGCAATCTTTTCGTCCCGGAGTGTATACATGTATACTCGTATATCTGATTGGAACGTCTCTCAAAAACGTCATTAGAAAATGAAACAAAATTAGGTAGAGAAATATTTACATTGAGCCCTTGTATTAAAGAAAATTTTTAAGTGATCAACTACGGAAATCGGTTAATCGTCTGCCAAATAGTGCATGCTACAACTAATACACCTCTATCGAGATTCTACTTGGCGAGGATTGATTAATATTAGCAGTAATTTGACCCAAGTTTCCGCTCTGTGCCGCTCTGAATGCGCTCGTGAGTTCGTCGACGTTCGAAACTGTTAAAAACCGATACGAGCAGGTTTCTCGGGGTAGCCTCGGTTCATTACTAATTCTATGTGTATCGGCATTATGCTAAATATCGATCACGCCGGTGGTCTTGGCTATTTGTCATTCGGCACGTACTCCACGCCACCTCCGATGGACATTATTGCACGGCCGCGGCACGAATCTACAACAATGTTGTCATAGCGACTGCTATATCAACGCGTTTATAACAGTATCTTATCGACCGTGATTTAAACGGCATCCTGTAATCGACTGTCAAGGTCTCCTTTAATAATAGAATGACGTGCTCGATGTATCAGTTTATCACAGATACAGACATTACAGACCGGTTATTGAATTAATTCATTCTGTTTCTTGCGGTTTTTTAAGTGAAACTTCTTTGCCGAGGGGCTACAATTTTCTAGCGTTACGGAAGTCATGCGGTCGACCGTTCTGGAAGTGACGAAATTTCACGAATAACATGCTCTCCTCCTTTGCGTCGCACATTTTGATCGTTCATTATTTTTTTCTATGTTCTATGATTTTCTATGATTCTATCATTGAAACAATTGGCTTGTGATAGCTAAAATATGATATAAATATTCTTGATTCAATTTTGTCTAAATGTCTTACAAATACTGCATCGAGAGTTGTCCCTGATCTTGTTGTCGCTTCATTAGGGTTATTCACCATTTCCAAGAAGTTTTACTTCTGCCGCGCGTGATTTTCCACGTGTATGTTGTTTTTTTTATCGAACCGTTAATCATTAATCGTTAATCTTGCCGCAAAACATTGCAGCTCACCTTACGTGAAAATAGACTTAATGAATATTCGATTTATTTATATCTAGTATCAATGTCGAAGAAGGACAGATTTTTTATCGACAGTCACAGTTTATCATAGATACACACCGGTCATTGAATTAATTCACTCAGTTTCCTGCGATTTTTATCGAATCGTTAATCTTGTCGCAAACCATTGTAGCTCACCGTATGTAGGTGAGAAGGCTGATAGACTTAATGAATATTCGATTTATATGTATCAAGTATCAATGACGAAGACAAACAGATTTTTTATCGACAGTAAAAGAAAGTGAGTGGAAATAAACTATACTGAGCAATTTTTTTAAAAGTACATTTTGAAAGTTCAGATAAGGGTGATAGAGATGGAAATTCACATATAAAGGGTGAGTTTTCTCATTTCTACAAATAAGAACGATTTCATAATTTTTAAAACTATGATCCATGGGGGGGGGGCTAAGAAACTTTTTAATGCGTCAACAGTACTTTCAATTGTGAAATGAATCACCCTCGGTAACGTGATCTAAGAATTTCGTTTGTGATTATAATGTAAAAGAAACAGTCAAGCAATTTCATAAGATTTACTCGATGAGGAGTCTATTACAAGATAGGCCACTTTGTATTATGTGTATAATGCATTCATACTTTACATGCAACTCGTGTAATGTTTAATGCATGAAGACGAGAATAAATCCGATTTTTGTAATTGATGATAATGAATGCATTCTGGCGTAATTATAATTTCTTTAACACAATTGCATTGCATTACAACTTAATTCGTACTGAAGTCATTTCCTACTGTTGACAGGCGGACATTGACTCCCAATCTGAGCAATAGAGACACAAGTTTAAAATACTGCGACAACTGTGAATCTTTACAAATGAAATATCAATTCTAGTTAGCAAAGCCGTTTCCCCATATTTTAATCTACACCTCCAGGCGAGCATGCCATTTAACATGTTTTCGGTAGCGACGACAACACGCGAAACGACTAGAACGCTAAAATAAATTGTGAAAGCTGCGATAATGTATGCACAATTAATGTCGTTAAAAGTAATCGGATTCAGATCCGAGAAAGTGATCGTGAACACAACATGGTCTCGCTCCGTTATCACGAATAAATGGTTCTTCTCGCTTCATCTGAATCATTCGATCATGATCGACCGAAGAAATCGTGTTACGGCAGCGCCAATTGTTAGCTTTTCTTTTCCAGCGGCTCGTGAACCGGAAGTTAATATTTTCCTGTGCAACTACGATCTGCTTCCGAGAAATCTTGGTTTCTACATAATCTTCGTTCGTGCTCGCTCTCGATAAAAAAATGCTCGATCACTTCCTCGGTGAACGATGATCTTTTGCTTTTATTGCGAAATCAGTGAAAATAGATGCTGCCACTTTTGAGAGCCGTGGCAACGTGTATATTTTCACCAATTTTTTGTTGATCTCGAGATATATCTTTCATCGCGTTAATTAAAGAACGCGCATGGCAAAAAGCCACTGAAAATGAAGTGGAAAAATTAAATACGAAATATATTTATTTAATCATTTACCACAAGGATTACCTAAGTGATCGCGAACTTTACAAATTCTTGGGTAATGAGTAAATATGCAGATAACCAGTCGTAACGACCGAACGGAAACGGTATTGCACTTTACGAGTGTTGGTTACCTTCACCCAATCTCGATTCTCCGTTAGCGTACATTCTAAGCAAGATCGGCGGGATCCAGTTCCACACGGGCGACCACTACAAGTAGACATCTACCGTTATGAAGGGACAGCGAGGTGTGCGCTCGACCTATGATGCATCAGCCGGTTGCACCACGTGCATCCAGCCAGGGGAAAAGTGTAACTCTGGGTCAATGTTCTGAACTTCGCAACTCCCGATCGGTTGCCGATCGTTCGAACCAATCTGGACTGAATCTGCAGTCTGCGTGTCACCTGATTCAATTCTCAATGTCCCAAAAATATTTACAAATCATTGTAACGAATTATTGTAAGTTCACCAATGCATATTTTCAATCTTAATCCTTTGGACTCGAAACAATTTTAATTTCACATTCAACACATTTCTTTCAATCCATATCATTTTTATTCTACGTAATCGTTTTTACGTTATGCAACCAAAAAATAAGACAATTAGATCAATAAACGAAGAACCAAATACATATAAAAGCTTGTTTTGTTGATATAAGAAATTTTGTAACTGAGATTCGTCTGCAAAAATTCTTTTTGATCGTCTGATCTTTATGAATTGCAGCCAGAGTTGGGCAAAAATTTTATGTCAAAAATTTCGAGTAAAGTGGATTTAAAACCCACTTGGAAAAAAACAATTTTATCATATTATTATCAGACGCAGATGCGTCTTTCTAATTTTCGAGTGTAGATAGAGGTCGTAGATCTTCGTGTGATTTTTACTATTGTTTTTCACAGTTCCGTACAAATAAACTTAACAAATTCTTCTAGCCTTATGTGTGGAATTAGTTATGCTCCTTACTGTACATAAAAGATAATTACTAAATTATGTATACTATCGAGCATTAATAGAGTGCAAAAGATTTACAGAATCCACCCTATAGGAGCAAAGTGTCAGCGATCCCGTTAGCCGGTTATATTAAGGATCGTTCCAAGCCCGGTCCAATCATATCCATCAAGCTTCCCGCTCAAGGCTGAGCGTCACGCGGACGCTCGGATCCGTCTGAAACGATAAACTCCATAAATTTATGCAAATCCTGATAATGTCGGTGCAATTTGCGACGGGCTTGTGTGTCGTTGTCCCCGTTTCCCGTCGAGCGGTCAGCTGCGAGCAGCGGTTTTCCATCGGACCTTAGTTTCCCCAATAAAAACACCGATTTTCCCAGAAACTGTATACACGGGCGGGTCGGCTCTACCCAGCTTTCAAGGCTTCGCTGTTACGAAATCGCGAAGAAAGTGTTACGCACGACAATTTCGAGCTCCAACATATAACAGTGGACCGACGATGGTGTAACATGCTCTCATAACTTCCCGGAGATTGCACGATCCGCTTCGAAGGCCGCCATCGATCCGATCGATCCCGATTCCTTCGACAAGCAGACACTCTGTTCAACGGGACGAGTCAGTGTGGAGCAGCGGTTTTCAATTTTCATGCTACTAACCTTCCCCGAAAAATTTTTAGACACGTGTTTCAAATAATAAAAACTTTATTAGAAAATGTGAAAACTACAAATTAAATCCCTGCTTGGAAACCGCTGGTGTAGAGAAAAATATTCTGGCATTTCCGAAAGCATGCCTTCAGTATTCGTCATGCGGAAATACGAACGATTAATATTCCAGAACAAATGTTCGAATTCATTATTCCACTATTTCTTTCGACAAAATTATCATAACTCGGAAATTGTTCCCACAAATGATTTATGGAACTTTTTTACTGATTCAAATTGTCCGCTAATTTATACGTCGATTACCATTGATAATCGTGGGTAGATGTTTTTGTTGGATGACCTTACCGTCACCTTCATCTGTCTTCGAAATTAATTTTTTAGAGCTCTGTTTCTTTTGTGGCGTCATTCTATTACGTCCGCAAAGGAACAGTTTGATTAACTTCTCCCTGAATGAATTCTGGAGATGATTAATGGACTGATTCTTGATTTGCGGCTGAGAAAGAATGTTTAAATATGTTGTATTTTATAGCTGTAACAATGATAGAATTCGTGTGTTTTTAATAATTCCGTCTACTGTAGCGTGTTCCGTGCTGGCAAATGACAATCACAAATTTGTCTAGATTTATATAACCACGAAATGAGAAATCGTTGCTGTCCCGTGTAACTGACAATCTGCACCACGGTGAAATGTGCGTGAGACGCGGCATGTGTGTGTTAGCGAAAGTGTGAAGCACACATCCTCACATTATGTCACCGTGATCTAACAATAAGAAATATCTTTTCGATCATCTGATCTTTATCAGTCGTGTGTAGAGAAAGGTCGTAGATCTCTGCGTGTGATTCATGCATAAAAGATAATAACTAAATTATTTATAATATTGCATTTAACACTAAACCTATCGAGCATCAATACATACAGTCATGTGTGTTGCTTTAAAAGACTGACGAGGTTCAATGCATCCAGAGATTTCGTGAAATTAGATGAAAAGGTTGAATTTGATTTGCAAAACGGTGAAGTTGATTTGCATAAGGTTGAAGTCGACTTGCAAGAGGGTGGCTTTCGTGTGCAAAACCTGTATCAACAATTTTTTCTTTGATTGTAAGTGGAGTGTGCCAATATGTCTCGGAACCGCATCATACTGATCTCGTCGGAATCAGGAAACGAGTCCCGATAGTGTACCAGAATTAACTCGGTCATGCGAGAAAATCATCTTGCGGAGCCCCGCGGTGAGCAGTCCATATGGTTGCGTTCTTATTTCCTGCGTAAGTAAGACGCAGAATCCGTGCGAGGCGATCGCGAACGAAAATAGGCGAATGTAGAAAGTAAATTCGTCGGAGAGATTGACGTTGAGGGGATCTCTCGATTAGTTTTTGACGGTGTTCCCACTCGGCGCGGGCCCGAGCCCCTCATTTTTGCGTCACTTTCGTGGATCGAGCCGCAGAAAGAAAGTAAAACGCCAGCTGGAACGAGTTTTTGGCTGACACGTGATCCGTGGAGTTTTCGAGCGACGTCAAATTCCACATGAGATAGTATCTCTTAAATCTTAAACATCTACACAATACAGTGACTACCATTAACCTTTTCTTTTTGTACCGATATTTTAATGTACATACGTCATAATTATTTGTGAAATTCTATTGTTGTCCACAGATACGTGTACAATACTTGAAAAATTTCCAACGTGTCACAGATAGCATTTCTAGAACATTTTCGAAAATTTTCCATTCAAAGGTGTACGAATACTTTGTACACAGACTGTATTAAAAAGACAACTAACTTTTTAAATATTGGACCTTGGTTTTTTACTCCGTTTCTCGTCACATTTTAATATCGCAGCTTCTCTTTGTAGCCAAGTAATGATTTATTGTGATTGCCCGCGTTCTTGTCAACCTTTTCCAGGTAATATATTTTCTGTATTGGAGAAAGTCGGTTTTCAGAGTTGCAGTTCGTAATTGCAATGTTTTAATGGGTACCCTCCGCAAAACAAAGAGCAATGCGTAATGAGCTAGATTGATTTCTCGTGTATGCATAAGAGACAAACAACTGTGCTTTTAGAACCAGCTCCGAGGATAATAAAAAATAAGCATGGTAAAAAGAAAACGTTTTTGCGATATCCATATTCATTTTATGTTGATTCTTTTACGAGTGTCGCATTTCTTGATAATGTTCCAACGGAAAACCGGCTCGATAATCTGCGGAATGTGCGCATACGACAAAAAGGAGCAAACGAGTGCCAAGGATCACATTGTTTTTGTTCGTAGCTGTAAAATTGTTTGATTGTTTGATCAATGGTATGAATCATTTTCACCTAATGTTCGTGAAGAAGTAAGCATTTCATTAATAATAGAGAAGTGTTAGTTAAGATTTATTTGTCGACGTTTGTGGCCGAGATTCGAACGTCGATACCGATTGCGGTTGCGGTTTCGCTGTTTCACTTGGGTTGCAGTTGCGGCCGCACTCGTTGCAATTGCACCTGTGCTCGATTTCAATTCGAGAGTCCCATAAAAGAATAATACAAATTAGGAAGTTTTCTTTAAAAGGCAACTCAACCTTCGTGGATAATCTTTTTTTTCTTAGACATTCGCGAAGAAGTAAGCATTTCTCTAATAAAATGTTTATTCATCGAGAGGTATTAGTTAAGATATATTTGTCGATGTTTTCGCAATTGCAACTGTGTTCGATTTCAATCGGAGAGTCCCATAAAAGAATAATGAAAAAATTGATTTTAAAGTTGGATAAAGAAATTATGTCATACGACCATCGAGGCATTCAAAGTATTAATATTTACAAAAATAAAGAAGTTTTCTTTCAAAGGCAGCTCAAGCAGATCTCCACCAGAGGGGACTGTCGTTTTTCTTAGATCGAATATTGGCTGTACCCTAAAGAAGGCGGGAAATATGTAAATCTCGCAGCACACGTGCCACCATTAATGCGATCCCAAAGATTTACGACCGCGTATTAAATGTATCCTGCGATGCAAATCAAAACAGGGAGAAAAACTTGGCGGCAAAAAGTATATATTAACCTATGCCACAATAATCTTGGCGGCCCCTCTAATCGTTCGTAGTTTTTACCAAGACAATAACTTGACTTTGAGTTCGAGTACATGTGTCGTTTCTCGTGCCACGTATCTCGTTGCGCAACGTTTCTTAGGCGTATTTTCGTGAATCAGGCCCCGAACGAATCTTGCCGGTCATTGTGTAGCACCGACAGAGGATAATTAATTGAAACATCGGTTTCCTAGGACGTTTCACGGCTCTCAATGATGTTTGCAGTATCCTCCTTCACGTTCCATAAATTAGGTGGCCAGCTAAGTACCCTCTTCCTCGTTTCTTCTATTATGCAACGCTTCCTAATCCTCTGCCATCGTGCCACCATTATCAACAAGACTTCGCATTATCGCGGAAGAACAATTCGGCTACGAACGACTTTTTCAAAATTTGTCTAACTATCAAGTTAGAGGAAGAAGAATCGAGCAAGTTGCTTCGAAAAATTATACAGCCATGGGTACGGATGCAATTTTAAAGTTAAGATGATTGTAGATCAGAACTACATTTTCTACTGTGCATATATTCGCATGAATTATTAACACTAAACCCACCACTGCCGGTCAAATACCAATTTTATATTTTTCATTTTACAATTCTTGAAATTATGAAACTGCTTACTCGGAGATTCATTCGATAAATTTCTTTGTCCAAGCTCTGTATTGTAATAAAAATTGCGCAAAATATAAACGAGTAGAACCTTGTCATTTTTAGAAGTTTAGACATTTTATTCGGTTTTTATGCTCGGTTTTTCGTGTTCACAAGACGCAGCATTCAGAGCGAATTCGTTTCTTCATTGAAAGAAATATGTGCAACGGATCCGACACGAACTCATTCACTTCTGGCACGAAAATATTTCATTGCAAAGGCTTTAACCAGTCTACAAAGCGATCAGATGATCGCACGGAAGTATAAGACGAGTATTACGGGTGTGAGAAGAATTCGCTCCATTTAATGAAACACGCGAGCAAATTTCGCAGCTCGAATTTCGCTGTTCTATACGTTTCTCCACTTCCCGAAGCGTAATATTACCACATGTAATAAATAATACAAATAATCACTTCATTTTTCATTCATACCGATTGTCTTACTATCATACTAGAGTATCATGCTGTCGTCAATTTATTAGAATTATCAAGAGTCGAAGTGAATTTTTATTCAACTCCTTCGAATTCGTGGAAATAATTCGATCGACAAATTCTTTTAAATTTTTATAGGAGATGGTTGACTGAATATCTTAAATCAAGATGATCATACAATCATTATGATTAGACTGCGGATGTTTATGCAAAATAAAAACTGTCTGCATTTATTCAAAGACACAGAAGCTAAATAAAAATGTATTTCTTCTTTTAATATTTTTATTAAACTGGAATTAATACGTAGATGTCCTTAAATTTTTAAAATACGTCTACTGCTTTAAATTGTACATACTAATTTTTGTTATAAATGCATAAAATCCGCAGTCTAATTATGATAAATGGAATCTTGTCATTCTTGCATGTCAGTTACTCATAATTAGACTGCGAATCTCTACGCAAAATAAAATGTTTATACATTAATTCCAATCTACACACACACACACACACACACAGGAACTAAATAAAAATTCATTTTGCTCGTTAATAATTTTGATATGTTCGAAATAGTATATCGACACAGTTAAACTTTCTTAATCGTTTTATTGTTATGAATCGCACCTACCCATTTTCGTCATAAACGCATAAAATCTGCAGTCTATTTTTTTCTTTCTATGAATATAAAATTGATAGTAATCGATTAGATACCAACACATTTAATAATCTAAACAATATTTTGAATAATGGTAGCAATGGCGACTCCGAGTCGCACCACTCGAGTTGCAAAGGGTTGACCATTGTTTTAAATATCCTTTCGTTCTAAACGCGTCAAATCCACAGCGTTCGATTGCAGTTTAGAATTTCGCGAGACCACAATCTTCTCAGAACGAGCCACCTCTTCATTTCTTCGTACCGTTCGAAGACATTCACCGCAGCCATAACAGCCAACATTCCCCTCATCTTCGAATCAAAAGCCCAAACTTCCGGTCTACTTACCTTGCGGAATAATCCCCGAAAGTGAAACGCGAAACACGTATACGATCCGTCTTCGAGTGTCGAAAACAATCCACCGGATCTCCTGAAGATTGTTATAGATCACTGGATAGAGGCTATAAGATCACTCGCGGCACGGTACTTCCGGTGTGGGAACCGGGTTAATGTCAATGACGAATGTTGTCTCGAGATCCTGGTTCGTCTCTTTTTTTTGTCGCTTATCGTCGCGATGCTTGTCTGCAACTTTCACGGAGCTGCTTTGCCGGGAGCACGTTTCCTCGTCGTGTGTGCGGGTTGATCTAAGCGTTGACCTAACCGGTGGAAGTGTATATTAGGCGCGGAGACTTATCGAGAGCGACGCGTATCGATCTTAGAAGAGTTTTGTCTGGGGCATCATGAAGCACACGCGGACACGAAACCGCTGCGATCGCTCGAAACGTACTGCCAGCCGAGGATTCCTAACGATCGATCGTCGAAACCGTAAATGGACGCGCGGATGTATGTCATGACAGCGTTGACAGTTGAACCGAACACGCGTTGTCTCCCCCTTGCCAGTCAAATTTCCCGATCTCTATCTCGACGAGGTCTGAACGCCGCGCTGACTACCACCCGACTGCCGTTGCTCACTTTCGGAAATCAAGATCAAGTCTACCAATAAATCGACCGAGGTGGGGGATCTATCAACCGGTTAAATGACCGGGTTTACCTGTACCGAAAGGTTTGCATGTAGCAGACAGGGCTCGCGTGTGTGTTGTTCCAGGGGACCCGTGGAAGGGGGCTGAACGAGTCTTTCTCTTTCGAGTGGCGCGTTCACTCGAGCGGACTACCTGCCATCGAGTATCCGAAAATCAATGTTTTTTGGACTTGTTCACCCTTTGCAGTCGAAGGATGAATATCATGGCCTAGTATCATTGTTTGAAGCAGTTTCGGAATGATTAAATTCTTCTAGAAATTGCTGAAATTCAAATGTCGTTTGGGTAAACAGGTTCAATTTCATGTGAATAGTGTGAAAGAGATTATACAGAATAAAAATCTTCTACGTTGAAAGAAATCAAATTTTTCTTTTTTCTGAGCTACCACAGTCCATATATAGTGACTTCCGCTAATATTCGGACCCTCTCAAAAAACCGATACCTTTTTTTTAATAGTAGACTATACGATTTGAACTTTTTTGAAAAGCTACAGCAATTAGTTTACTGCAGGATGTGATAAGAAAGTTTTCCAAAAATTCCAACTGGTCGGAATTGCAGAGAAAATACTACAAGTTGCATTCTACGACTTTTTTATGTGGGCCTATATCGAAAATTTTTAAAATATATTTTGTAGACCTGTGTCAATTATATGCATTATGAAATTTTAATAGAAATCAGTTGCAGAAAAAACGACAGACATTGCAAGATGTAAGAATTCTTAGATACAGTAAGGAGCATAACTGATTCCACACACTTTACATCAGAATAACTTTTATATTTTATATGAATGGACCAAACAACTTCAATTTCTCTGTCAGGCTAGAAGAATTAGTCTAGTAAATGACGTCTATAATAAATAAGTTTTTTGAAAAATGCATTTGGTCGGAATTGTAAAAACCAATACTAAAAATTGATTTTATATGCTCTGAAAATTTCATTGAAATTGGTTAATTGGTTTACGAATTATAAACGATCAAAAGTGGTAAACAGGCCGAAAATCTTGGAGGATTGCTATTTTTACCACTTTTGATCGTTTATAATTCGCAAACCAATTAACTAATTTTAATGAAATTTTCAGAGCGTATATAATTTATACCAGTTGAGACCAGACACATCTTTTGAATTTCCGTTATTGGCCCAGCTAAAAAAGTTGTAAAAATCACATCCTGTAATAAACTAATTTATTTAGCTTCCCAAAAAAGTTTCAATCGTATAGTCCAATATTAAAAAAGTTGTCGCTTTTTTTAAAGCGTCCGAATATTAATTGAATTCGCTTTATCTTGAACGCTAATCTCCTGATGATGTAGGTTGATGTCAAAACCGAGGTCAGCAAGAGTTAGCGTAGTTGCAACAAAATAAAAAAGGGATCTGTTTTTTTGTTCTTGCGATTTGCTATTCCGACCACTTCAAAAGATCGAATTCTGCTCTTGTGTAATTTACTTTTTTTTTAATTTATGTATTGTAACGTTGTTTTTAGTGCAACGAAGTCATTAAGGGATGAAATCAATTTTTATTTCACTCCTGCTTCCCAAGATCAATGCAGAACATTTTTATTTTGCATAAACATCCGCAGGTTAGTTAGTATTAGATCGTATATGTATTATGTATGTGTCTGCGTCTGTGTGCAATGTCTGTCGTTGAATCAATACCACAGACGAGATATAGGAATAGACCTGACACCTTATGGGACTTGGTGTCCCATATATGTATATATATTTTCCCATATATATATTTTTTCCACATATATACAATATTTCCTATATCTCGTCGGTGGTCAGGTCTATTCCTATATCTCGTCGGTGCCAATACATGGCTATAGTTCTCTACGACCTCGATCGTTGATACAGTAGAAAATGATAAGGTCCTAGTCGCAACAAGAAAATGTAAAAATATGAAATTGTAAAACCGAGACAGACACGTTTTGTACTTCCTCAGCATTATATTACAATTTCAGCTTGCGAAAGGGGATTGTAATTTAACTTATTTTCAATTATTTCATGTACAAATGTACACAGATCTACAAAACGTATTTTTTAAATTTTCAATATAGGGCCACATAAAAATGTATTTTCTCTACAATTCCGACCAATTGCAATCTTCGAAAAAATTTCTTTTCACATCCTGTAGTAAACTAATAGCTTCCCAAAAGAGTTTGAATCGTATAGTCCAATATTAAAAAAGTTGTTGCTTTTTTAGAGTGACCGAATATTAATGGAAGTCACTGTATCTTGAACGCCAATCTGCTGATGTAGTAGGCTGATGTCAAAACCGAGGTCAGCAAGAGTTAGCGTAGTTGCGATGAAATGAAGAAGGGGTATGCCTTTTTGTTCTTGCGACTTGCTATTCCGACCACTTCAAAAGATCGAATTCTGCTCTTGTGTAATTTATGCGTGTAAGGTAGTTGCGACGAAATGGAAAAGGGGTCTCTGTCTTTTTGTTCTTGCAACTTGCTATTCCGACCACTTCAAAAGATCGAATTTTGCTCTTGTGTAATTTGCTTTTCTTTTTATTTATGTAATTTATTGGTGTATTGTAACGTTGTTTTTAGTAGAACGAAGTCATTAAGGGATGAAATCAATTTTTATTTCACTCCTGCTTCCCAAAATCGATGCAGAACATTTTTATTTTGCATAAACATCCGCAGGTTAGTTAGTATTAGACCGTATATGTATGTATCTGCGTCTGTGTGCAATGTCTGTCGTTGAATCAATACATTGCTGTAGTTCTCTACGTCCTCGATCGTTGATACAGTAGAAAATGATAAGAGTCTAGTTGCGACAAGAAATTGTAAAAATATAAAAATGTAAAACCGAGACAGACACGTTTTGTACTTCCTTATCATTATCTTGCAATTTCAGCTTGCGAAAGGAGACTGTAATTTAACTTATTTTCAATTATTTGATGTACAAATGTACACGCAGTGTTTTAAAATGAATTTTTGTATTTTTTCGATGATATTTCAGGGAGAAATTCGTCCTTTCTCACGGTCCAAATGATGAGTTATGGAATACTTGGTGATACATAATTGCAGACATGATTACACTTTATTTTAGACTAGATTAAAACAATTTCTTGTGTTGCAGTTTACAGCAATATTTATTTTCTGTCTCGTGTGCAATGCGAGGGTGCACTGTACTGCATTGTATTACATCGCTCTAAATCATTATTAAATGTCCGAACAATTAATTAATGTGCATAGTAAGGAGCTAGTTTAAGGTGTTATTGAATAGAATGTATTATAATAAATGAAATAATACGATTTGTTGAAATATAAAAAGTAATCGACGAGGATGGGATTCGAACCCACGCGTGCAGAGCACATTGGATTAGCAGTCCAACGCCTTAACCTCTCGGCCACCTCGTCTGCTGGTACACGAAGCAAAACTGTCCTTGGAACAGGGGTGACTACCCTTAACGAATCAAACGAAGCATTATCATTGTATAATGCCATAAACTTCCAAAGATTTATGCGTAAATTACACAAGATCTCTAAAATTTGAAAAACTAGCCAACACATCTCACATTCGAATCAATTTTAATAGCTGCCTCTGTTTATTGAATAAACAATAATGAATACATTCAATTTAAAATATAATTAACGTACAAATTAATAACTACATTGTCTGAAGCACTACAAGAGATTCTGATAAGGATAAATTACGTTTTGACAGTGAATGGAAAGAGAGAAATAGAAAGGAACAACGAAACGCTACACGGTAACTTTCTCTTTCTTTTATTACACAAATACATTGCAATCTATATATATTTGTCGTCTGTGTAAAAATTCGTGTCCCAGCAACGAAAACAAAATTCTATAACAAAATAGGAATCCGTCAATTGGATTCATACGTCCGCTCGATCAACATCGTTTCATCTTCCCTTCCGTAAAATCTTGAACAACTCGCCAAAATGGTAATTAATCATCTGCCACGCTTTTCCATTGTGAATACAAATTTCCTACACACAAATTTCTATAATTCAACGATTCGAATTTCCCAAAAGTGCCGAGAACAGACATACTATCGAAATCTCCATCATTCTCACAACGAAACTATCATCTTCTACGCTTTTCAACCATGAATACAATTTTCTTACACACAAGTCTCTATAATTTAGTGATTCGAATTTTCCAAACTTGCCGAGAACGGATACGCTATTGCCGATTCGATCTCCATCATTCTGACACGAAACTGTTCCAACACATACAACATTTTTTGAATTTGTAGCGTGAAGTACTGTCAGTCCACATCGGCCAAGGCGGCGTCCAAATGGGAAATGCCTGTTGGGAATTATACTGTCTGGAACACGGCATACAGCCCGATGGCATGCTTCCTCCACAAAGTTGTTCCAGCGACGATGGCTTCCAAACTTTCTTCAGCGAGACCGGTGGTGGAAAATACGTTCCGCGAGCTGTGTTTTTGGATCTTGAGCCTACAGTCATAGGTGAGCCTCCGAAAAGAAATTCTGTCAGCTGTGGGTCGGGTTTTTTGGAAATTGCATGAACATCCGCAGTCTATTAATAATGGTACAGCAATTGTTAGTGGCCATTCGAGTTTGCTAAAAATTAAAAGGCGTACAAATATTCGCTGCATCTTCCCAATCCAGCACAATCATCGTTCACCAAACCAACTAATTTTCTTTAGACGAAGTCCGCACTGGGACCTATCATCAACTCTTCCACCCAGAACAGCTAATCTCTGGCAAAGAGGATGCTGCGAACAATTACGCGAGAGGTCACTATACCTTAGGAAAGGAGATCATCGAGCTTGTTCTGGACAGGATCCGCAAAATCGCGGATATGTGCAGCGGTCTTCAGGGTTTCTTAATCTTCCACGCATTCGGCGGTGGTACCGGCTCTGGATTTACAAGCTTGCTGATGGAACGACTATCGATGGACTATGGGAAAAAAGCGAAACTGGAATTCGCCATCTATCCATCGCCACAGATTTCCACTGCTGTTGTAGAACCTTACAATGCTATACTAACCACGCACACAACATTAGAGCACTCGGATTGCGCGTTCCTCGTGGACAACGAAGCAATTTACGATATCTGCAGGCGGAACTTGGATATTGAACGACCGACCTACACGAACTTGAACAGATTGATCGGACAGATCGTTTCCTCCATCACGGCATCGTTGAGGTTCGACGGAGCCCTAAATGTTGATCTGACAGAGTTCCAGACGAACCTGGTACCCTATCCAAGAATTCATTTCCCTCTGGCGACGTACGCGCCTATAGTTTCCATCGAGAAAGCTTATCACGAGCAACTGACCGTCATGGAGCTGACTTCATCGTGTTTCGAACCTGCCATGCAAATGGTCAAATGTAACCCCCATAGAGGGAAATATATGGCTTGTTGCTTGTTGTATAGAGGGGACGTGGTGCCTAAAGATGTTAATGCGTCCATTGCTACAATTAAAACGAAGAGAGCTATTCAGTTCGTGGATTGGTGTCCCACTGGGTTTAAGGTACTGTTTGTTTAAATTGTTTCTTTTTTGTTGTAAATTCGGGGCAGAGATTTTCGAATCTTCTTAAGGGGCTAGACTCGTCTCCAGAATTGCAAGATTGGAAAGGATTGCTAAAAATAGGAAATTTGGGGGCGATTGCGGCCTAGATTTATCTTTTATTTAGATACCTTTTGACTACTGCAAAACCCCATTTCTGCGTTATCGGGAAATGAGAAGGCGCATTCCGCACCCTTGCAATCCTGGAAACGAGTCCACCCCCCCTTAAGATACCGAAATTACTTTCTTGCTAACACAGTAGATAGTTTTTGAACAGTTTGTAATTTAGTAATCTAATTTCCAGGTGGGTATCAATTATCAGCCGCCAACCGTAGTGCCAGGAGGTGATTTAGCCAAAGTCCAAAGAGCAATGGCGATGCTTGCGAACACAACTGCGATCGCAGAGGCCTGGACGCGGCTGAACAGGAAATTCGATTTGATGTTCGGAAAGAGAGCATTCGTTCATTGGTAAATTTTCATCCGTGACTTTAATTAATTTTCGTGACCATCTCTCGAAATGGAGTGAAGATGATTTTTTATTCTCTTTCAATTATGATCAGGTATGTTGCCGAAAGTATGGACGAAAGCGAGTTCAACGAAGCCAGAGAAGATTTAGCTGCCCTGGAAAAAGATTACGAAGAAGTTGGCATGGACTCGACAGACGCAGGCGAAGGTGAAGATGAAAATTAGATCTCGTGTTATATTTTCTGACGAACATTTTTGTTTGTCATTTAACGAGATCTAGTTCGAGGGGCGAATTCATTCTGTATAACCTATACACGGTTTTGGTCCACTTTGTTTATATTTGTCCTTGTACATTGTTTTAGTATGCAATATTGTTTTTTTTGTATCTGTGTATGTACAGGTGTCAGCGCCTTTTTTTATAGTAAATAAATCTTTTTACTATTTTAATGTGTGTGGCAATTTTTACCGGACAGGGCTAGATCATTCCCGCTGTTAGCATGGAACAGAATCTTTTTTTTTATAAATATATTGTTATTGAGAGAGTAACAACAAAAATATAGAAGGGTTGAATCCAGGAACAGAACCTATCTGTAACATGCTAACAGTGATATCTACGGCAAAATGCCTAAGCTATTCGCCGATTGGTTCAAGCACAGGGTGGTTCAAGCACCGACGAGATCCTATCAGAGAGGAAACGTGAGAGTGCTCACGTTCGTGGTTTGGCCGTGCCACTTTTGTCTCCACATCATGTTTAGCCTGGAACAGCTCCTACATCATCTTTAGCATGGAACAGAACCCACTTTACTGTTATCACAGACGAGATATAGGAATCACGACTGCCAGCATTATGGGAGTTCGTGTCACCCGAAAATTTCGGTGTTCTCTTACGCCCTCTAAGATATATTCTGACTGGAGTGAGAAACAGAAGGCCGTCGACATGATCTCGTCGGTGCAGAAGGCTACTGAGGAGATTCTCGTCGGTGAGAAGTGAGAAGGCAAATCGACACGGAACCATATTGATCATCATGAATTGTTACGTTCTGTACCGAGCAGGTATTTCAGACGATGTTGGTTTCAATATTAAAAGCAAAAACTCAAGGACAAAGAAAATTCCGAGAAATATATTATATTATTGAAGCATAATTTTAGGAAAATCAACAATTCCTATTTCAAATTTTATACGAGACACCTCAGTTTGTAATTTCGAAACATTTCATAAACGAGAATTATTACCTTTCACTTTTTTATACATAAATGTTCCAAGAATCGATCTGGACAGGATAATCAAGGATAATATCGATCTGGACAGATTTTGAAAAGACTTTACTTTTTTGAATAAATTAATGCGTGCGAATGTTCATGGTTTAAAAGTTATCCTATATTTCGAGTTTTATTGTCTATTTTTACGAAAAAATTAGATGGCAAGGTGGTCAAGGGAGTGCTCGTTAACATCATTAGAAAAAGGAATTGTTATAAACATTAAACAGCCAGATATAATAAATTTATCTGTGAATTGTATCGAATAAATTAATGCGTGCGAATGAAGACAATTGCAGAATGGGTAATGTGAGCATTCTATACTATATCATCATTCATCTTCTACTTGACGAGTATCTCGTCGGTGGTAGAACCACAGGAATCATAGGTGTCCATAGGAATCTGTAGTTCCGACACCTTAAAAAATGCCAGTAATTATATATTATTATTATTATTATTATATTATTATTATTATTATTAATATTATTATTATTTTATTCCTATATCTCGTCTGTGCTATCTCGTCGTTGGAGCTGCCTTATCATTTCTGTGTCACATCCTACCGTATCGGTCGGAGCTAATATCGTGCGCTACCGACGAGATACTTCGTGCCGTGCACCGACGAAATAGCACCGTTTAGCAGTTTGAACGTTTTACCACGGATGTCAGCATTATACCAAAAATTCATATGAAAATATTCGGACTATCCATTACGACCATTATTATAAAAATTATTTTAAAAGAAAGTTATTTCAATTCTGAAAAATGAACAGTTCGAGAAATCTGAATTTAACGTGAGTATTTGCAGTACTATAAATTAGAATTAATATTTTTGTGTATTTTCACTTTTATCTCACTTTTGTGACTGATTATCCCCAAAAATAAGTCTTTATTGATTCTCTGGTATGCTGGCCTAAAAAGCTCAATTTTCTTAGATCTAACTCCAATTCAAAAAATATTTTCTAACATCTAAAAAACTAGAAGAGACAGCCTATTATATGTATGGGAAAAGTTAGTTTAGAATTATGATCAAAAATTGCAACCAAAGGCGACGGTATAGTCAAAGATTTACAAAAGATTTACATAAACAAATCGATGCTATGCTCGCATATCCACTACAAAACTGTTCGATCGAGTTCGATTTTTCCCAAAATCCCTGTTACAATGTTTCCGCGTGGCAACGGAACTGTACCGAACGGGTTAGATCGGCGTAGGGGCCGAAGGAAATTAATGGTCCGCGAAGAACGAGGGACAAGGAGGATCGGGGACGTAGAATCATCGAGCGAAGTTCATCAAAACGCAGTTGCCGGAACGTGGCACCCCTGTTGTCATCGACAATGGGTCGCTCAATGGTACCTAATTCGCAACAATGGCCCCCGTGGCCATATATTAATGGTTCGTACTCGTATAGGTTCGCCGGCTGCCATTATGTTATCCTCGAGGACACCGTGTATACCGAGGACATTGTATCTGTGAGCATGTGGCCTATAGTAGATGATCATAGTATGTGGCACACACATGGTCATACATGTATGCATACACACTTGCACACTGGTTCACCAACGGATTCCGCTTTATGCTCGGAAGCAGAACGGTCCGGACGTGTACGGACCGGTGCAGATGCGACTCAATTTCGTGGATGACAAATCGGACCAGTAACGTTGTCAGGCGACGATTAAAGGGCGCGGCCCCCGGCGATTTAATGGCGCCCGTGATTTCGATTAGCCCCGGAATAGACCGGTTTATGAATAATATTGTTGCGGGGGCGGAATTCCAGCAGGCTCTCTTGCGTCTTTTTCGAGCGATTTCTTTACAGAGGAACGCTTAGTTCGATTCTCGAAGACGAAGGTTCTTCGGAGCTACCAATGGCTGGATCCATTAGGTTGTCCCGAAATTTTCTTCCGGAATGCGTGTGTTTAATATCGTCGACCCTTTCACTATAATAGACGAGATATCTCGTGTATCTTTATTACTGGTATCATATGTTTTCTTTGTATGTTTGATACAAGTAATAGACTTTAAATACATGTCATCGTTGGTGGAAAGTACTTAAAGATGATATTAAATATTAAAAACTGTATATTTGACACAATTAAAGTTTTCATTGTTTATTTTGTATGGAATGCTTGGAAGTATGCTGAACGAACGGTTTCCTTCACATTCTATTGTTGGATGAGATGTTTTTCTGTGGGTTGTATTTTGGTATATTAGATCTTCTACATCGATTACAATGATCCGTCTGCATTCCATACAAAATAAACAATGAAAGGTCTAATTGTGTGAAATATATGTAGAGTATTCTATGTATTCATCATCTTCAAGTACTTTCCACCGACGATGATGAAAGGATATCGATCGTTGAGTCTGTTACGCAAGATTCAGGTAAAGGATCGGTAATGAGGAAGAGGCGAAAAGATCCACGAGTAACGATAAGGTGTACAGTACTACGCCACTGTGTACCAATGGCAATCGAAACGCCATTAGTACCCGGTGGCATTAAACGAGCTTGTTCGCGAACCAGGTAGCCATCTTGCTCCCTCCGGCTTCCACGAAAATTAACTACTCGCGGCGGTTCGATTCGAAAATCATTAATTTTCCACAGGGACGCAGACTGTACACACGTCTCTGTGATCACCCGCGGTGTACGTTCGCTATTTAATGCACGGCTCGGCTCGTTTCGAAATCGAATTACACGTCGATGGAATTGGCTTCCGTCAACGAGCCGCCGCGTTGCTCTTTATTAAACGCTCGCACCTGCCTCGATCCGCGAACGGCTCCTCTTTTCCCTTTGACTTAATGCTAGCGTAATGGCGTTCATGCTGTTTATTAGCGAATTTTAGTCCATGTTTTAGGTCATGTTACTAATACGTCTAAATGTGTTTTAATGCCAACTAGAATATGCAAGGAAAAAATATACACATTACAAGAAAAGTAATATCGATCACCTTGAACACTTCGGAAAAAAGACCTTGAGCACAAAATAACATTCGCAAAGCATCTACCTTGTGATGCCACTTACATTGCATTAAAGACATTTGTTATGTCATCAAACATAAAGTAGACATTTGGAAATAAAACAGAATTTAAAAATCAAGAATATCATTCGTTCTTTTGGTTCCGGCAGAAATTGAAAGCTTCGGAATTATGAAGTACCAATTTTTTTCCTCGAACATCGTATATGTAGATCATCCTAAATGTTTCGGACCAGCGCGTAATTTCCCAGATAAAAAAACAAAGTCGCAAGGATCACCTCATTTCGAGGATCCTGAACCGAGCTGTCTGTTAATGGGCCAACTTCTTTGTTAAGATGGTCCGTTAATTTCAAAACAAAGGCCGTACCAGCCGGAATCTTCGTTTTGTCTCCGAAAGATCGCAGATACGCCATGTTTCTCGTCCCGTTCCCCTCCTCCACGGTTCCGGACGCGTTCTTTTGAGCCAGCTCGGCTGGAAAACCCGGCCGTATTCGACGTTTCGAACCGAACTATCTGGACCATACGGACGTCCTGGTTTCCCGCGGCGATACTTGACAAACGATGCCCCATAATGTCCCGAATAACAGCGCACCATTGACTCGGTTGATTGTCGTGGTGCACGGGACATGCTCGAGAGCTCTGGCCACCAGGAGGTCCCCTAGCCTCGGCCACTTACTTATTTTCAACCCCCATTGTTCTCTACCCGGAGAGCTCGCCCTCCACCCTCGTTCCAGGACAGTTTTCACGCTTGCAGAGAGAAGTTTATGGCGCTTCGGGAAACCGTGTCACGTTCCTCCCTCTCTCCCTCTCTCTCACCTTTTCTCAGTTTGGTCTATTAACAGGACGGGAAACGTTCCACGGCAATGATTGAGACTTTCTCTGGTTACGACTCCTTTACCACGCGAAATCAGGACGAAAACCCGTGACTAAAAGACACCCCTCGAAACTTCGGAAGGCGTGGCGGAAGACTGTTCGAATTAGGGATGAAAGCTTACTGCGATTTTGAGGATGACCGCGAGCCAATCAACGTGTTAACAGAATTGATTTTTTATTGTAGTTCAGGATGTTAAAAATATGGCAAAACACAATTGACAAACCTATACAAATAAGATAAATTCAGAATCCTGCTTGTTGATTATAATAACGGCAAGTCTGTCGATAAAGTAGGTGCAAACAATTATCATCTGAACAGGTTATGGGCCCAGGTCCAAACAAAAGTAAAAAAGGTAAAAACTAAAAACTAACCTAATACTAAGAGCTGTCGAAAAGTCTAAGCAAAATTAAAATCAAGTAAGAAAAAAAATAAAGAGCAGTAATAAGTAAAACTGTAGGAAAGTGAAAAAATTAATAAGGCCAACAAGTTAAACCATAAGTGTTCTGTTCG
This sequence comes from Lasioglossum baleicum, assembly GCF_051020765.1. Lineage (NCBI taxonomy): Eukaryota > Metazoa > Arthropoda > Insecta > Hymenoptera > Halictidae > Lasioglossum > Lasioglossum baleicum. The sequence continues at coordinate 11,444,196 of NC_134943.1, read as the reverse complement.
AAATTCAACACTGCTATTACGTAATTTCTCGATAATGCAAAGATGGGATTTTTCAGTAGTTACAAGCGCTAGATTAAAGATCAATCTAGACCGCTGTTTCCCTCGAAAGTCAATTTTTTCGTTTACGTGGCGTAATTTGAATTATTCGGCAGCACGTAGCTGTTGCAGCTTTATGCTTTATGCAAATAAGGACTGCAGTATAGGACTTTTGAGGTCGACCGCGGTCTAGATTGATCGTTTATCTAGCGCTTTTGACTACTGAAAAATCCTTTCTTTGCATTATCGAGAAATGCGAAGGCGCGAGTCACGATATGAGAGTCTAGCCCCTTAAGAATGTGGAATCATGTAAAGTGTTATTTTCAATGGTAATAGACACCTTGTAGTTCTAAAATAAGTAAAAATCGCACTAAATTCTGTGGAATTTTATATTCTACCATTTTTTGAAAATTTTCATGAGCCACAATTGCATAAACATCCGTAGTCTAGTAGGTTGATGTAGATCAGAGATATCAGAAACAAGACTACTCCCTTAACGCTTTCGAATAAGGGTCGGCCATCTTGCGAAAGGTTGCGAAAAATCCGCGGAACATCATAAAAATATGGCGTATAGGGTCTGACGATGGGGGAGCGGCGTAAACGAGCCGGATTTTGGGCGCACGCCCACGGAAATCAGAGTTAACATCAGCCGGACAGATTTATCAGGGTGTTCCCGTGGGGAGCGTCGACGCGCTCGTTGACTGAGCACACCCGGAGGACGCCGAGCGTTCATACATGCGAATCAGGAAAATTTCGCGCGCGCTTGTAGAATCGCACGGCTTGTAACAACAGCCATCAGCCGCGGAATGGAGGCGGAACGGCCGGTCTCGTTACGGTTTTAATCGTTTCATCAACTTGTTGTTATCGCGGGGAATGTCCGGCCATTTTGACGACGATTGGACCACGGGACGGGTGGGATTGTTTTGTCCCTGGCGGGTTTTCCGCGGCGATTTGCGCGGAATAACCGCGGAAACGAGCTGCCCGTTTCTGCCGGACCTTCGAACCGCTCCGAACATCGGCCATTTTATGCTCCTCCGTGGACGTGCGTGTTCCGAGATAATTTTGTTGGAATATTAACAAGGTCAGGTACAGCCTTTAACCCTAGAATAACTATGACGAGAAGATCCCAAAATGGTAGCTTCAGATTCAATGTAATTTAGTGTAACAGTTCAATTTTCTTATTGGACAAAAGTTTTAGGATTAAAACAACAGGAGATATTTAAAGGAGAAGGATATTAACACTAAATAATTTCCATATAATGTTAAAAGAACAAGCACTATCTAACGGTTCGTACAAATTACATTGAATTCATTTAGTTTAAAATAATGTGATGCGAAATAACTGGTAACGTAATTTTTTAAAATTTTGACTTAGACTTTTTCTTAGACACTTTCATAATTATAGACACATATCAGGATCGAACTACTCGGCGCGGCGCAGCTGCTAGGCCACTAAAGGCGTTGGTATAATAGTCAATAATCAATTAAGAGTAGGATACCATGCAAAAGAGATTTGCAAAAGCAGAATCCATGATGGCGGCGCGAGTTGCAGCCTCCCAGAAGCCTGCTGTTGCTGATGCTCTGCACTCCATTAAAATATCCACTAAATAATCGCAGCAATAGGTGTTGTCGCGACGAGAAGCTTAGTATTACAGACAATCATGTATCCTGCCGGCCCATCCGCGTTGAAACCGATTTAATGGCCGTACGTGTAGAATAATAATGATAAATCAGTTGATTATAGATATTAGAAGTCCATTAAAACTGTCCGGTTTCGAATAAGTTTAATAGCTCGGGGAAAATGGTATGATCGCGGGACGCTTGTAACATCGTGTACTAAACGGCCTGTTAGGGTAACCAAGCCGTAAACGGTTTAATAAACGCTGCCGCGAAACGAACGCAAAAGTGGATAATTGTTGGCAGGGTTTCGCAATCCGGGGCCTTGTTCACTGAAATTACGTAATATTCCGTACCGAAAGTGGGCACCGACTATATTTCCCACAGAGGTTTCAATAGGCCGACGTATACGATGAAATTAGATAATAGTTTTCGTGTCCCATTAAAATTCCTCGCTTTCGAACCTGTTCAACCATCGCGGCGACATCCCCGAACAACGCTAACGGCGCTAGCTATTAAAATTCCCTAGCCGTTCCTTCGTTCAGCCGTCGGACAAAACGAACAATGTTTAAATCTCTCTTCCGCTCGTTTACAAATTTCTAGCTGATAGGTTAGCTTCGGCATCGGCTCATCAGTTGCTACAATTCAAAACAGTTTTAATATTATTCAATTCTTCTGTATTCTATAAATTGTAAAAAGCTCAACGGTTGTGTGTGTGTGTGTGTGAGAAAACAGGTTCGATTCGATGTGCACAATGGAAAAAAGATTACACAGAATGAAAATGATCTGGGTTGACAGAAATGTCTTGACTTCCGAATTAAAATTGCTTCGAATCCAGAGAGTTCACTTGCGAGATATCGCCATTTAAAGTTCCGATCACAAATTCTAAGCATAGGACATCGGTTAAATTGCATGATTTTTTTGAGCCTTTCGAACTTGTTTTCATGATTTTTTCTGGCAAATACGTAGATTCTATATTCTGCAGCTCAATTACTGGATAAACTCAAATTTTTCACACAGCCACAATTTCAAACATGCTCTAAATTCGCCAGACCCACGGATATCCGAAGCCAAGGTCCGAAGGGCAGCTCGCGAAGGTGTGAATCGAGACCCTGCCCTTTCCCAAGGACCCGTTGCCACCAGAAAAGAAAACACAATTTCCCTGCCTCGTCGATAAGATCGACAGACACTGAAAATAACAGGACTCCCGGTGGAAGGGAAGAACTCGCCTAATTTCGCCGGGTTATCCCCGAACAGGATCTACCCTTCGTCCTTTGCCCATTTTTCTCTGATCCCGTTGGCGGGGGTCACGACGAGCTAGACTAACGGTGCTCCGCGAAAAATCTCCGGGGTCCAGATTTACGGCCGGCTACCGATGATCATGGTCTCCGAGATCCGTGTGGATCGCGTCGGTAGATCTCCGGTGAGTAACGAGGATCGTGATCAAGCGCCACGAAAACGAACGAACGGGCGCAACATCTTTCGCTTTTTCCTCGGGTCACCCTTGTCTACTGTGGGACACCTGCGGAAACCAACGAGGGGAAAAACCGTTATGATCATCGGGCTGAGATTCCAGCTAATAAAGACATAATTCTAGCCGATAGAATCTACAGGGACGAACTCTCCCTCTTTCTCTCTTTCTCTCCGCGACCCGGAATCTTTACGAGCGACTACCTTCGGTGCGCCGTCTAATTCGAAAACAGATCGAATGTCGAGCGGGCCCCGAGAGCGTTTCACGATCTCTTTCCCGGAAAAAAGAACGGTTTCCGGGGATTTATGGCCTCGTTACGGTGTCCCGTAAACATGCCGTGCCATCTCCCGCACCACCCGACTTCCACCCGCGTCCTTACACCAGTGTTAATCGAAGCTGATTATATTAGCCTCTTGCATTGTTACATCGAGTCAGACTTGATAATCACTTCGAAGAGAAACTGTGTGTAGGTTGTCCCACTTCGTCTAAACTGAAATAAAAATTTGTAGAAACAGCCATCGAAGAATCCTGCATCGACATTGAGAATAGGGTAGGAACGTGAGATGGGGTAGAAATCTGAGACAAGCTTTCGACCAATACATACACTGTATGGATAGTTTTAAGGATCCCATTATAAGGATCCTGACAACAACTTTGGCCGGCAACGACTGTAGTCGACGACAGTATTATTTACAACGTTAGCCGACTACGTCTAATTCTTCTGACAGTGTAATAATTGGGCTTCAGATCTTTACGCGTTTATAGCAAAATGGAGTAGATGAAATTCAAAATTGTAGAAATATTTTGAAAATCGAAGATTACGACTACGTCTTATTCTTCTTACAGTGTAATAATTTGGCTGCGTCTCTTCATGCGTTTATAGCAAAATGGAGTAGATGAAATTCAAAATTGTAGGAAAATGTTGAAAATAGAAGATTACGACTACGTCTAATTCTTTTTACAGTGTAATAATTAGACTGCGTCTCTTCATGCGTTTATAGCAAAATGGAGTAGATGAAATTCAAAATTGTAGGAAAATGTTGAAAATTGAAGATGTCAGTATATGATTTCTCATCTATTAAAATTATTAAGCGAGGAAATAACGCCAACAATTTTTATTTTGCATGAAGATCCGCACAGCCTAGTAATAATTATATTTTTCGACAAAAGTGAAAGTGTCAGTGCAGAATAGTTGAAGAAAAAAATGTTTCCACCATCTTTAGAAACGACGTTACTATCGGATAAAACAGTCGTCGACTAAAGTCGTTGTCGGTCAAAGTTGTTGTCAGTTAAAGTACGTCGGCCAAAGTTATTTTCGGTCAAATCTGGAGTTGGCGAAACCTGTGTCGGTGATTTCCATGGGACCCCCGTGCAGTATAGTGTCAACAGTTCCATCTAAAAACGCATGTTTCAGTATTTCGCCGTGCCGTATACTGTAGATTATACTGTAGACCGACCTTTTTTTAGCGAGGCATTTCATTATGAAAAAACAAAAACAATGGTAAGCGAGGGTAGTTGCGGGCCGCGCGAAACGTTAATTGTTTCGACGGTGGAAAGAAGAACGATCTCCATCTCGGCTGGCAACCACACCTCTCGATTCCCCCTCGAGGAGCGTTAACGATACCATCTCGTGGCTCTTCGACAAATTCATAAAGTACAGTTCATAAAACGTACCCTTAAGATAGACGCGGACGAAGAGGGTACGCGAGGCTCGTAACTCGAGCGTAAACGGGCGTTGCTTTGCCGAGCCGAGCGGATAAAATGATGGCTCGTGCGAACGGAGGCAGATGCATCCTTGTCGAGCGACGTAAGTGCAACTCTTGGCACTTCATAGCACCTCCACTCCACCTCGGGAACACGGTTCTGGTTCTGGAGCGATCCTGCGGCCAACCGGGAACCCGTTCCCGAATGCTCTGTCAGGCCTGCAAACCATAAAAACGTCCTTCCGGTGATCGGCTTAAGAAGCTCCGTTGCGTATCGGCAACCGTTTTTCTTTTTTAGACCGGAAAGGTCGGAACCTTCGTTTCACCATCGTCAGTCGTCTCGGAAATGGACGGGTGAAAGGTTTTCTTCGCAGTGGGAGGAATTTTGATGGTGCAACTGCAGTTTTCGGCCGGTCATACAGCGCCCGCTCTAGCGGTTACGTCGCCCCGGACATAAAGACAAACTGCCGCCCCTTAAGAATATATTTAATCAATATATTTAATCATACTTAAATCGCTCGCGAGCCGAATCGGTTTTATTATCATTGCTATAGATCGACGCTTCATTTTTCAATACTCATCCGTCCATCATTTCACGAACTGAATCTGTCCTTCGATGTCGAATTGGCACGGTGATGAAAGATCGATGAAATAACAAGGTAAACAGTTATCTTTCGATGTTCTTTTATTCAAATTCACGAGTTAAAAATATTTGTTGCATTCTTAAATTTGCATTCAATAAGTTACTAAACGTATTTAATATTTTAATAAATAGACAGCGGATTTTGTGCATTTACGTAAAAAGTGAGCAGATGTAATTTAAAACAATAAAAACATTCGAAGAATTTAAAAAAGCTGTTACATTATTTTCAGCCTGTTAAACATATTAAGAAAGAAAAATCCATTTCACTCCAGTTTGTTGAACGCCGGCTAGAAAATTTTTATTTTGCATAAAGATCCGCTGTCTACTAATAAACCACTGACAGTATTGTACGAGGTATTATATCAGTTTTATATCGTTAAAATTAAGAAAATCGTGTAAAATGTAAATATTCCAGGCCGGAAGAAAAATTCGGTTTTCGAATTAGAATAGATAAGAATTTTTCCGGTTATGTGTTTCGCATTAAAGAGATAAAAGTCACGAAGTTTCGGGTGAAACCTACAAATAACAGAACAGTATAACTTATTTCGGGAAAACTGTGTCAAATTGACAGGCGGGACGGAGAAGGGTTAAAAAGTGTACGGGACTTCTTGGTTGGCGATATGTACAGTGCCCAGATAGTGAATAATGGCGACTATAAGCGATACTCCCGAAACGGTGGGCGAATGCAAAGCCAGCAGACGCCACCCGAATAATCCGCTAGCCGAACGTTGACATAGTAAACAACGTCTCGGTGTTGGGAAAATATTATTGCAAGAAGGGTCGGTCGAAACCCTTCGGAAGGGCTGGTGGAAGCGATACACCGTTTGTGTCGGAGCCAGGTGGCAAGTTTTGCAGATAACATTAAAGCCAATAAAGAAAATATCGTCAGGCTAAGTAGAACGATCGCGGCAAAGATGCTGCGTCGAATAGAGCAATGGCGAGTAATAATTTCGAATAATGGAAAAACAACAGCGGACCGTTCAGGTAATTCAACGGCTTACATTAAACGAAAAGGGTAAACTACCGTCTTTTCGAACTTGTAAAATTAGACCAGACAGCCAAGAGATTGAACCAAACGTGTCGCTTCGCAAAACAAAAGCGTGGGTCCTAATGGCGACGAAGAAGCGGAATTAATTAGCTGCTCGAAGGACCGGAGTAATATTCGTCAATGACACTCGGCCCCCGGGGGCCAAACATCTAGACTTGGCTGTTCTCGAAGGGAAAAGACAGAGGGAGAGGAGAAAGCGAAAGGGAGACGAGAACGAGGGATGTGTTAAAACGTATTCTAATGCGTGAATGCGTGCGTGCTAGGCCGCGTGAGCGTGTGCACGATGGTTTAACAAGGGTCTGACAGGCTCGTTGCCGTTGTTATTTATCGGTTATGTCGGCGCATCTCCCATCTCAACGAGAAAGACTTCTCGCCTCTTCCTTCAACCTCCGCCATTTCCCTCTTGCTCGTCTATCGGCTTTACCTTGTCCTTTCCTCCTCACTTGTGTAGCACTTCTGTGCCCATGGTTGGTCACCAGTAGTGTAAAAAGACCTGCGCGATTAGTCAACAGAAGATAAGGACGGCTAGACCCTCGAAAAATAGAGAATCGGTAACTCGATCAAGATTTTTCTACGCGGACCCCAGGAAAGTTGTGAAAAAATCGAGATCTTGGACACAGTGTAAAAATTAATTAAGACGATGGGCTTTTCGGCGACGAAAGCATGAAATAAATAAATATATGTATAAAAATGTAAAAGATTTCACAAAGAGAGAAGAAGAGGCTACGCCATTGCGAACTACGTGGCTGGCTGCGGAGATGTTCTCGGGCCGGTCTCGGGCCGAGAGGGTGAACTGTTAGGCGCGAGCACGTGTTAAAAACATAACCACTTACTTGAATGGGCTCACGGTTTATTTATCGCGTGTTTCCACCCCCGCACGATCGTCCGCGCCGGGTCTCGAGAAGAACGGCCGTGGAAAAGGGCCCAGAAAACGCTTTCTACAACGCGGCGAGTGATTTCGACGCCCGAAGCGGAACGATGACGAGATCCAACACCGTGAGCAACGCTCCGGAGAGCGTACGAAAATAATTATACAAATGGGTTTCACTCTCGCGATTCGTCGAGGGCTCGTTTCGTCGAGACCGCCGTTTAATCGACGCCATTAGCACGCCGATATCTTAACGTCTTGACCAGAATTTACGCGGTTTCCAAACACCCGATCGTGTTCGCTCCTCGTTTCATAATTCATCTTCTTTTTTTGAGCCAGTTATTTTTATGGGTTTACATTGCGGTAGCGATGTACCAAAGAGTTTCGGTTTCGGAGTAATAAATCTGTAGTTGTACATATATACGAGTACGAAATTATTCTCTTTATTAGCCAGTGGGACAGATTTATTTTTTAGCATCGTCTTGTTCAATGAACATTGCACGTGAAATAGTCGCGTTCAGTGCTCCGTAAATCTAGCGGTAACAATTGAATATTTCTGCGGGTTGCAGAAACGTCTGAAGTACAAGATTCCGTGGATTCCACGGGGACATGGTGAGAAGGAGGCCCATAGTCCTCAAACGAAGTTTAATTGCCTTCCAATCCGAGGAACACGGTGTTCCACGAGACAGGATTCGTTTCTGGTCGTGTTTTCCCCGTGCGAGGGGTATCAAAGGCCGAGCCGATTCTGTTTCGGGCCGAGTAGTAACATTAAATGTTTCGACAACGGGCGTGTTCCGAGATAAAGCCGAACGGAGGCGAGCCGGGCCCGAAAAGAGAAGACAGAAAACGCGCCAGATGTCTTCCGATGGTGGTACGGGTGTAAAAAACGATCGCGAGGGCGTAGCTTTTCGGTGAAAATAAACGGACCGATAACGAAAATGGGCGGGGAAAGAGAAGGGTGAAAGTCACGCGACACGTCTTCGATTTCGTGGAACCGGAGGATCTGCTACGAATTAAACGGGAGAGCGCGTGCCATCTGCTTTTCTCCGGGTGTCAAAGAAACGCTCCGACCAATTTGTTCGGAAGCGCGAGAATCGCTCGTGAAAAAGGAGATAAAACAATTTGATGGAATCAGTTATTATTTCTATGAACTCTTCGATATTTACTATCTAACGTGGAGAAACATTTTCGAGAAAATTGCGAGTGTTTAGTTGACGATTATTGAGGTAGACGTGCGTTACTCCGACTGCGAAAGGCATTTTATTTTCATCCGATTTTTTCGGAGGATTTGCGCATCGGATCTTCGCGATCAAGTTCCAGGTGAAGACCAATGACCCCGAACACCCGCCATTTCCCTGCTCGACTACAACGGAACATCCTTTCTCATGATCTGCCACATTCCTCCCTCGCATTCCCGGCGGCCCGGCTGGAAACGGAGATGAAAGAACCACCGAAACGAGCAACAGTGAATCACTGGATGGAACAAGGCTCCATGCAAAATCCGCGTAACGGGGCCGTTTATTCGCCCCATAAAAAGCCCAATAAAACCTTCTTTCGAACCAGAAGATACCACCAACGTTCCCGGGGACGGTTTCCTCGCCGCGGAAAAATGACAGAGAATAAATCGTCGCCGGGAATAAAGAATACACGATGGCAAAAGGGGGATGCCGTTTGCTACGTGAATTCTCGTTACCTCGCCCCTCCGTGGCGACGCATATCCATGCCCCGGAGAGAAATCGTTCTACATATTACCTGGAATTGATCTTCCACCCTCTTCCATCCCCTTACAAACGTTCCTACTTCGCGGAGCAACTTTCTATCCCCTTATTCCGGCTGATTGTCTCCTGCTTCCGTTTCACCCGACGATTTTTTTCCCCCCGGAAACACCGATTTTCCAGGTGACGGACGATCGTCGAAATTCGGGAAACGAGCGCGCTTAATTAACCACCGCCACGTTTAATTAACCCAGTCGATCGAAGCCGTTCGTTAGCTCCGTTCGGGAGCACACTGATTTACGGAAACGTCCCGTTCGGTTTACGCCACCCGGTGTATATTTGGAACCGCGTTCTTCGAAATGCCGGAAACACGAAGAATTTCTGTTACGTGTCTCCGCGTTTTAGGGAATGCATTTTTACGGAATAATTGGCCCACGGTTTTAGCTCGCGATCGTATTGTTAGAATCGAACGAAACGAACGCGACTATGTTGGAGAAATCATTCCCACAGGATGATAAAGATTTTTGGAAATCGTCATTCAGCTCGTCTTACTTAGAACCGAGGTCGCGCGATTCGTTCGTTTCATCTTGCAATTGCGGAAATTATAAAGACGCTTTCGCGTGCAATCAATCTTCTTCTGCGAACTCGTATTAATCCCTTGTTTGTCGTTAACAGTTTCCCGAAACAAGGAGAACATTTATGAATGACTGCATGTATAGACAACAATGAAATAGAATTTAATTTCGGTTTAATATGAGATGATAATAAGCACGAAGAAAATTTATGAAATTATGAAACATTAGCGAACGAATGAAAGCGTCGATTGCGCATGTTATAATTAAAAAACCGTGCCAAATGTGAACAAACTCGATCGTGTAATTTTCATAAGACACACATATAAATTTTCAGTGTTAAAAACAATGGTGAATTCTCGTTTCCCCTATTGGAGAGAAGGGATTCCAGAGATGATGATGGCAGAACGATGGAAAAAGAGAGAGAGAGGGAAGAATGAGAGAGGGGCCGCTGGGGTGGCTGATGTAATTATGATGAAACGTTGCGGAATGGCGTATTAGATTATCGCTCGTTCCGGTTCACGGCCAGCGGGCGGCTCTTCTTAATTAATTTATTAACGGTCCGGCCGACTCAAATTACCTAATTAACGTCGTCGTGCATGCTACTCGCAACGCAGGGGCTGTTTTGCGTCAGCCAATAGGGCTCGACAAACAGCGCGATCCCTCTTTCTCGTCTCGTTTCGCAACTTGTTTTTCGTCTGACAAATCGGACGATGATAACGCGGATAGTGACGACAACAGACCCATCAATGTTGCAATAGCTTCGAGTTACAAGCATCTTTAGAATTTCAACAACTGTTGGACATCAGATGGTTTTCGGTGACAGTAAAGCTAAGCATTTCTTTCTAAAGATATATGGAACTTGTTAATATCACGGTCAGTTTCGAATTATCAAGTATTTTAATGATACACACAGTGTAGAAATATTCAACTTTCTCGAGACTCGTAGTGTTTGAATACTTTTTGGACCCACTGTACATGTACATATGGTAGAGGAATTTATCCATGGATTAATAATAAAATGATTATTAGAGTGTCCTTAGGTCTCTGGGAAATTCGGAAGACCTTCGGCAACGGTCGCCATTCGAAACCGCGCCGAGCACAAAAGGCAAATCTACAATCTCCGATTTCCGGAGCCCCGATAATTTCAGTAATTGCATCTGCATCTGTCGCTGCAAGTGCATCGATGGGCGTGTTTGTGTAGGCCGTGTGCGTGTAATGGGGCACCGGCGGCCGTCGGATCAGGACTATTTGTTTAATAGGGATTATTGTGTCGGTCGGTAGGGATGATGGGGTGGTGAATTGAAATCAAATGACACGTGACGACCTTCCCCGGGCGTCGGACAATGCGATCTTGTTACTAAGGCTCGCGATCGATCGATCGTCCCCCTTGGAGATCGAATAGACCGCCGATTTAAACTGTTGCCACGATTCACGGGGCATTGACTCCGCCAGGATGAATCGGGGTGATTTACAGAATTTAGAATCTTGAAATTTATTACTGCTGCCTCCCAAACATTCCTAAACATCATTGCGATACTGCAGATTTTCGTGCGAAAGAAAAATTGATACATTTATTGTTTTCCTTCATCATTTTAATAAAGATTTTCATTGTTCAACGGGAAATTCATTGGCTCGATCGTGGCGGTGGGATCGCAGAAAATGGTCGGGGCGATTCTACTTTACACCCCTGGGCGGCAAATCGTGGCCGGATAACGAGGGGTGACAGGAATAACACCGCCATCCATGGAAAGAGTCCCACCGCACGTAGTACATTATGTATTGTGTGCTTACAGTTTATTGGGCGATGCGTGGCGGTTTCCACGCCGCTCCGTAGCACGATCATCCCCCCGTAGTTAACTCAAATTGCATTATGGGAGGGCTGGTCGCGTTCTAGGGCCGATTGCGGGGTGGTGCCCACGGTGAGGAGCAACCCCCGGCGATCAGGGACATCGTAACCCTGTGTACTTTGCAAACACCGCGTATTTGTGCGCCGCCGAATACGATTCATTGCTATCGATCACGCCGGATCGTTGATCAAGGGGGCAACGGACAACGATCCTCGATTGCAGACCTGTGGACGAGCTTTATCCCCTTAATACTCGACTATGTACCGTTCATGCCGGAATCTTCCAAGTGCATTCTATTCGTATAACTCTACTCCACAGCCTGAATTATTATGTTTCATCCGTTAACCTTTAAAGGACCGGCATTTCTCCATTGAAAAAAAACTTGAATTTTCTTTATGAAAAATTTATCTAGGTGCACGGTAGTTGACCAGCCAAGTTCTCGCACTACCTTCTTTTACACGAAACAACTTAGCCGTTTTTTAGAGGCTTATAACTCGGCACTGGAAGCAGATGGAGAGATGTAATTTCGCACATTTGTTAAATGCTATTATGTCTCAATATTGACAAAACATTAATCTTCCAACATTAGTAGGTTCCGAGATATAGGACCTCGAAAATCGCTAAATTTGTCACTGACTGACTGACTGACAGGATTCGTCAACCGTCAGATATTTCTTTGCACACTCATTGTCAGTGGAAAGCAAGATCGCACTCAATTAACTCGCGATTACATTTATCGGCGGATTAGCCGAGGAGAAACGAAAAGCGTGATGAGTTTTCACTGATAACAGTCGAAAAATTACATTATCTTGGACGCACGAGAGAAGTATTAACAGATTCGATAAGAGTGTTATGAGTAATGACTGCGTCAGCATGTGCAGTGGCCTGTGATTAACACGTAATGCGTGCTCCGGAAGGTTCGCGACGAACTAGCGTGAATCATGACACGATGCAACTCCGCGGACGAGTTAATTGTCGTAATTGACGATGTTTACGTGTACCTCTGTAATCGCCGCGATTTTGTGCTCGAGATCCATCAGCCAGGAATTAAAATGGCCGAATCTCGCGAATGAGTAATGGGTAGACCGCGGATGTTTATAGAATTTTCAATTTTTGTAGACTTTTAAGAACGTGGAATCAAGTAAAATCTAATTTTCAGTGGTAGTACTCTCTGTAAATCTATTTTAAACTAGAATTCCATTTTAAATTTATTATATTTTTACTATCATCGTCAGTAAAATTTATAAAATCGTAAAATTTTCAATCTCGAATGGAAGATTTTCACACCTTTACGCATTCTTCTTTCATTCGGTAAAAGCGGCAGTTTCAAGATACACGCAACATAAACGAAAGGTTGCTCGTTGCCGCTTCAGTGTGGACATAGCATAAAGCTTTGCAATTTCGAGGGACAGGGGTCACGGAATGGATCGTATTATGACCGCCGCGTGCGAACTGTAGTCGACCCACATTGCTTTTCGAAAAATGAAGGGCTCCCATTGGACTCGCCGGCTTTTTCTTCCGTATTTTAATTAATGTTTACGACAGAGTCATAAAGCAGAGCGGACACGGGCATCGATTTTAATGGGAACACGGCCATTCCAGACTTTTATGTGCTCGCATAAATCCCTTCTAGAAGCGGCTCGCTATCGCCTCGCACTCCTTTTAATTCGAGCTTTTATGTTGGTTATCGTTTTCAAATTGTGCTACAACCGCCGCGAAATTGAATTCTGGCCACCTTCGATAAACAGTTAATCGAGAGAGGCCCGCGAAATAGAACGCCGACACATTCGCTACTTAACGCGCGATCCACGTGTCGATTTTATAACAAACATTAATCGCTCCCCCGTTCTAATTGGATCCGAACGCTCGCCGAAAGTGTATGTATTCGAATTTCTAGATCGCTCGCTTCACTCCGAAACTAATAAATACTGTCAAACACTGTTTGGCTGGGATATGTCCGTTAATTTTATTCATTAGTTTTATCAGTAATCAACACATATTTTATGTCACAGCCGGGAGCAATTGATCCGGTATGGTGCGGTGGTCCGATATTAACAGTACAGATGACATTCAAGTGCCTCCGATCAGAGGTTGACAAATATTTGAATTTCATTAGGTCGTGGTGCTACTTTTTGAAAAGGTAGATCACGAGCCATGCGACATGGTTCCTTCGACTGTCGTGCACGTTGCAGAGATGGCTGAGTACACTTTAAATCTACAATTCTCATGCGCAACGCAGCGTGTTGCACGTTGGCGCGCAAGTGAACCAATGCGAACCAAGTGAAACAACTGGAACAAGTGGAACAATAATACCGATAATCCCACTAAAAACTGGCGGGCGTTCGTCGGCGTGTAAATAAAATAAAACCGGTCGTAATGGCGCCCGTGGCCGCCCCGGATCGGTTCGCAGGGCTTGTAAACCCTTCGCGCAGCCATAAGCCTGTGCAAACAAACCATCGGGCGAGGTATCCCGTGGAACGGTTAACGAAAAAGGAAAAAGAGGGGGAGGGAGAGAGAAAGAGGAGAGAAAAGAAGCGTGGAAGCGGAGGGCACACGCGCTCAGGATAGCCGACTTTCCGGGCAATTTGCGTCGATAAAACCGAACGGCGCTGCCGGCGTTCCCTTCGAGCGGCCATGGGGGCTACCATATCCTCAGGATGCATTCCGAAAGCGACTGAGAGCCGCCGCCGCGATGGCAAACCGGCAATTTTCACCTTGCAGCCTCGGCTCGGCTCGAAACGATCATCTTCTCCTCCTCTCTCCGGTTCTCGACCGGGCTCGAACGATCCTTCGCTTCCTACGTGATTGCTCGCCAGCAACTACTGTTTGTTTAGCCGGCCACTCCGCCCAGCGAAACTGCCTCTTCAAGATTTTCGCAATTTCCTCGCACACCGCTCCTCCCCGTCGATCCTCTCCGCGAGATGCAGTTTTTCTTCGTTCTCGAGCTTTCTTCGCTTTGTTCCTCTACTTCGTCTTGCTTTTGCTCTTGCTCTCTCTCGCCAAGCGCGTTCTCCAGCTGCCACGCGGATATAAACGTGCAGCACACCAGGCCGGACTATCGACCTCGAAAACGTCGAGATTACGGCGGAACATCGACGTGAAATTGCCGCAATTCCGCCGCCACGTTTTACTGCCCACCGACGCCTCCATTTTTCGATCCGCACCGTTCACCAAAATGGTCGCCGCAACGTTTCCGGTGCGCCTCCGCGATCCCACGACGCCTCGCGCCGATGAGAACGAGCACGCCGACTCCGTTTCCTCGAAATTCTTCCCTTCGACCCTTTCGCACTCGCACGGTCGCCGGCAGATCTTTCTAAACCCAGAAGTTATAGTATTTGCTATTTACGTTTCTCTATGATCGCTCAAAAACCATAACGTCATTTTTAGCACGCGTTTATCACAATGTCATGTGACAATTCAAGTAAATTCCCCTCATCTGTCGACTCTGCCCAGGGCTGCTCTAAATAAATACTGAAGAGCTTGTAGAAACAATAGAGAACCGCAAGGTATGTAGATATATACAAGCGTTTGTAGTAAGCAGAGGACTTATATTGTTAGTCAAGGTCTTACCGTACATCTCATTCTGAAATGACGTGAAGAGTTAAGGTAAATAGATCGTGAAGGTAACTGATTCAAGTACCTGATAGTTCGTCACCAACGGTTTAGATTTTTGCGTTTTGCCGATCGAGGAAGGACACTGTGCGCGAAGGATAACTGGAATCGTCGAAATCGCGGTTGCGAGACGAGCAATCGGTTGCAAGAAGAAAATGGTGATGGTTGGAGCGGTCGTCGAATTCCTGGAGTTCGAGAAAGAAGGAAAATCCGAAGCGATGAGAGCCAGATGGTGGCGGGAGGGACGAGGGTTGCTGGGGATGAGAGTTTTCCGTATTTCAAGGTGGAACGGCCTCGAGTTGACAGCGCGAACGAGCGAAGCTCGTAAATGCGAGATTGCCTGGCCGCTTTACGAGCTTTCTATCGCGTTTTCGGGATTATTTGAGAAAATGGAATCCTTTGTGAGAGACTACCGGGAAAAATCCCGGTCGACGGTACAAGCCGGTACGGTTGCCGAGGAGCTGATCGCGAACACGATGGCTGCGGGGGCAAGTTAAGAGGGTGGGCGGGCGTGAAATGCAAACCAGCTGGAAAATCGTAAAAGGCGAAAATGTAAAGAACGTAATCGGGGGGCCGGTGTTGGCGGACGATGGGCGTTCCACGTTGCTCTCTACGTGGAAACCTCGTGGAAATCGGGCCAGTACGAGGGTGGGAAAACGAGATACCCCCGTCGGCATACGTCGAACAGTTTTATTGCGTCCTCGACGAAAGTTCTCGTAAAAGGGCCGCGGCAGTAAAAGTTACTTTCTCTCTATTTCCCCTCTCCCTCTCTTTCTCGCTTTCCACGCTCGTCTTTTTATCGCAGCTCCGCTGTTTCTCTAATGAGCCGAAGCGACGCGACGCACGGTGCACTATTGATATCCAAAATCTGGCCACAGACCGATTTCGAAAATGTCGTCCAGAATAACACCGAAATTACTTTTTAATGAAACTCTTACCAACATTTTGGTGAGATTTTTCCTCGACTATTCAAACCTTTATCAAACAAGGAGAAACGTTTTAACATTCTCAAAAGTAGAAGAAATTATACGCGATTGGTACTTATGCAATATCAAATACAAGGACAAACAGATGTCTTTTCTCTTTTTTATTTCTGCATTACAAAACTGTATAATAACAAGCATATTAAATATATATCTCCGAGAGCGGGATCTAATCATTTCTACATTATATGTGTATCATTTCATTTTTCACACATTTTCAATAATTTCATTATTTACAAATCTTAAAATAGTGACTAACGATTTTGCCCAAAATTTTCTCTGAAAGCAAGATTAACAAGAAGACATCAAGAGCAGATTGCTTACGTACATGTACACATATGTATACATATATGTTCAACCTATCATCTCATTCTCTTCGAGGAATTTATACATTACATTAAATGCTCTTAAGAGAGATGGAGAATTTTTGAAAATATTGTTTTTATATGTTTCCATGTCTTCACAACTTTGAAAATTGACATACAGATTGAACAATAACGTACCATTATACAAATTGGCTATTTTAGGCTCTTTGTAAGGCCAATCAAGAAGTGCATTTAGGTCCATGCTGGCGACTAATACATACTGAAATTGCGAAAATCCATATACAATGTGTCTTTTGAATTTGTCACCATATGATAGAGATGGATTTACTTGAGAATGGGAAATAAAAAATGGTGCCGCCAGAAGACAATCTAATGTGTCAATTTCTGTACAAGCCTCAGCAACTGTGACAATTGTAGAGTACTTTGGTTCGATATTACTTTTGTCCCTTTGTTTCTGTAATAATTTAATTATGGAACTGTTTGCTTTTTCAAAGGAACTCAAGGAATTGTAGTGCTCAATTTTTGAAGTTGTCAATTTGTATATCAAGCAAGTAAGCATCGAATACATATGAAACTTATCACATATTCTTAGCGTGTGAGTTCTCCAATACCTCAAGGAAGCAATGTACAACTGCCATTCAGGTAAAAGTGCATCAATAAATCGTATATGTTGAATTCCTAATGCAATATCTATAATCTTTTTGCGAGCAGAATGTGAAAGATCTTTAATGACCGCTGTAGATTGAATCAAATTCCTCGGTATGTCACAACGATACACTTTAACACCACGACCCAACCTCTTTACCACATTCAATGTGAAATCTTCCACCTGTGTTACCGATATCAAAAAATGATATACAAACTGAAAAATTTTTTCAGCTATTTGACAGCAAGGACGTCGAGTAGTGTCTTCCAATAGTGGTGGATAGATACGAAAATGGTATTGCATCAAGCACAGAGCATACTCTGGAAAATTAACCAACGAATATCCATGTTTAAACCATTGAGGCAATTTATTGATCACTGAATCTTTGTGATGTTGCCCTGTTTGGTTCAGAAGCATATTACTCATTTGCATTACATAATTATCTCTCCGTTCACCTAGTCTAACATTTTCTTTGTTATGCACTGCTGTGTACGGTAAAGTTTCAATATTTCCTTTAAATCTATAAGGTTCTTTTGTAGGACTCGAGAAGCATTCTTCTGGGATCATCAAGTGAGTAAACGCTTCGGAAAACGGATTTGTGTATTTATTTATATTCGTTTCTATTATCTTTAAAAGTTCTGGTCTCATTGGCGGAGGTGCTCCTTTTATAATTTCGGCGATGGCATCCTCTAATGTATATTTACGCAACCAATTCAATGCCTTCTTGATCAATATAGATCCTGAAGGTTCTTTTTCACAATTGGCTACATGCTCTTTTTTTATCAATGCGATGGTGTTGCTAACCATTGGCTCTAGTTTTCTATTATTATTTGACATTAATACATCAATTAATGACAATGTATGGTGATTTAATCCTTCGAACCTATTTAGAAGACGTTCGAGTCTATAAATTTTGCATGGTATCGTTTTTCTATTGTCATTCAAATGGTCCATTACATTCTTTATTGCATTAGGTATGTACAAAGCTCCATACACATAATAGTAGGAAGCATTAGAGAGCACAGGACAATTTAATGCTTTTGCTATCGCAACTATACTGTTATCTGCGTCGTACTGACACTGTGCCAATGGAATATCCTTCTCTTTCAAACATTGTATGAAAACATGTTTAAGGAACATAGGGCGCCGTAGTTCATTATTTGGAGTCTCCGGTGTCATAGTTAATGATTTTTCAATCCTTTGTATCATTCTTGTCAAACACAGAGACACTTGTGATTCAGTACAACTTCCAGAAAATAAAACCAGTGGTTTTACATTGCATTCTTGTAAGCAATCAAAGAAATCTGATACAGTTCGATCAAATTTATCGTAATCACCACCAAACGCAGGATGCCAATTTGAGTACAGAAGCAATTCATTAAATAAGTTACTACCATCGATTACCAAATCTGTATTCTGTAGCTCATAGTCTTCTAAATACGATGAAAACATTATATGTTGTGTTAAACCTCGGATACCCATTTTGAACTGACTTCACGTTTTTTAAACATCCAATCTGGAAATTAATGTTGATCGATTATCGTCCTGTATAATAACAGTTTTCTGTTTTGTCGTATTAATTTCAAACTTACACGTCACTGCACGTCACCAACGACAACGTCACCAGAAATGTAATATGCTCCATCGGCTCCAAGCAGTCAGAGTGGCCAGACGAGCAGACGAGTCCGACCTTGGGACTCGCGAGGGGAATACAGTACCCCTTCTCTGATGACCAGCAATATGCGCAAGCGCGACGGGGATCGAGTAAGGCGCATGGGAGACACGTTGCGCTTGCGCGATGGGGACGCAACAATGACAGATGACATATTACAAGTTTTAGGTTATTGCCGCATATCGAACCTATTACCTAATGAAATGAATCATATGAATCGTTCTAGATATTATCAACATTCTTTATTATAAATAAAATGAATTGTAACATGTGGGAGTTTCAGTTGTGAAATGAAGTATGCTTATTATGCATAATATGTATGTTGAAAAAAATGTTGAAATCTGTACTACTGAGTTACATTCCAGTAAAATCATAAATGTCCTAAAAATAAATCATAATCTATTTTAACACTTTTAAGGAATGGACATAGCAAGTTTTGAAACTACCTTTTTCAATGCATATCTTAAAAAGTTGTAGTGAGATTTATTAATGAACTCTACGAACTGAACACTCAGAGCATCACATAACACAATCAAATACAATACGATACAATGAAATATAATAAACAAATACACACACACACCAAAATAAGCAAACAAATACTCAATATATATCACTGTCATTGCCGCTACTCTCAGTTTCACCAGCGAGCAAGATTCCAGGTGATTTTTTTGGTATTTCTTCTCTATTGTACATTTGGGCATTAAATAATTCTAACATCTGATCTGTTATTTGGAAACTGGAAGCATCAATTTGTTTTGATTGCAAATATAATTTAATACGTGTAAGATCGCGAATCGTGTGTGTATCTAACATGTTTCTTTTTTTTATCTTTTATGTCTGTTATCATGGAAAAATATCTTTCCACATGTGCATTTGAATGCGGCAATGACAAGTATATTAACGCAAGTTTTGCAATTTCATCGTACAACAAATTATCAGATTCATTCTTTAAATTCCTAACGGTGCTCCAAAATTCAACAACATCTAATCGTTTCAACTTATTTCTTTCTCGTGCGGTAGGTTTTATGCCTAATAAGAACCACTGGTGTAACACTTTTTTAGCTATCATTTTGGATGGAAATTTATTTAAAAGAATGTCTATTTTAACTTCTGACTGTTTAGCGAAATATAAAGCTATTTCTGGACACACACGCTTCGCGATCTTACACGTATTAAATTATATTTGCAATCAAAACAAATTGATGCTTCCAGCTTCCAAATAACAGATCAGATGTTAGAATTATTTAATGCCCAAATGTACAATAGAGAAGAAATACCAAAAAAATCACCTGGAACCTTGCTCGCTGGTGAAACTGAGAATAGCGGCAAGGACAGTGATATACATTGAGTATTTGTTTGCTTATTTTGGTGTATGTGTGTGTATTTGTTTATTATATTTTATTGTATCGTATTGTATTTGATTGTGTTATGTGACGCTCTGAGTGTTCAGTTCGTAGAGTTCATTAATAAATCTCACTCTTGGCGGACAGCTTCACTGGCAATAACTGAATAGTTCTTATTTGAACGCCCACGCCAGTCATCCTTTCCCGTAGCGTATATATCTAGCTGATAGGCTATATTGTCCTACAATTTTATTGTATATCACTGTATTATGTATAATATATTTATTATATTCACACAATATTTTTAGTTCTACAATTTGTGTCATCTTCCCAATACTAAACTTTTTAAGATATGCATTGAAAAAGGTAGTTTCAAAACTTGCTATGTCCATTCCTTAAAAGTGTTAAAATAGATTATGATTTATTTTTAGGACATTTATGATTTTACTGGAATGTAACTCAGTAGTACAGATTTCAACATTTTTTTCAACATACATATTATACATAATAAGCATACTTCATTTCACAACTGAAACTCCCACATGTTACAATTCATTTTATTTATAATAAAGAATATTGATAATATCTAGAACGATTCATATGATTCATTTCATTAGGTAATAGGTTCGATATGCAGCAATAACCTAAAACTTGTAATATGTCATCTGTCATTGTTGCGTCCCCATCGCGCAAGCGCAACGTGTCTCCCATGCGCCTTACTCGATCCCCGTCGCGCTTGCGCATATTGCTGGTCATCAGAGAAGGGGTACTGTATTCCCCTCGCGAGTCCCAAGGTCGGACTCGTCTGGCCACTCTGCTCCAAGTAGTCCGAGTATTTACGTTCTACAGTCTGTCAGTAAAGTACAGAGTTGGGCAGAAATGGGGTACCTTGGTCACCCCAATAATTTCGCAGGATTTGTTTAATTTGATTTTGAAATATGACTGCGTAACATGTGTGTGGAATTAACTTTTAATATGTATATGAACATATAATATATAAACTTCTGAACTCTTCCGGTACTTTCCTACTATATACAGGGTGAGTCACCAAACGTTACCACCTCAAATATCTTTGTTGTTTCTAAAGATACGTAAAATATGGTAAGGACAAAGTTGAATGGTACAATGGGGCTGACACGATGCAAAAAAAAAAATTTTGTTTTTATGTCATTTTTTCAGAGATATGAAGGTGACCTTCATTTTTTTAAATGGAATGAGGTATTTTTTAATACATCAATCGATGCAGCTGGACATTCGTTATAATAAAGTACTAACCTATGTATGTCGAAAAGTTATTAGTTCAGGAGATATTTCAATTTAAATAACTCTAAAACACCATTACTGTCGTGATAAGACGTTACATAAGTAAGTAAACACTGACGTCGTAGTACGACAGTAATGGTATTTTAGAGTTATTTAAATTGAAATATCTCCTGAACTAATAACTTTTCGACATACATAGGTTAGTACTTTATTATAACGAATGTCCAGCTGCATCGATTGATGTATTAAAAAATACCTCATTCCATTTAAAAAAATGAAGGTCACCTTCATATCTCTGAAAAAATGACATAAAAACAAAATTTTTTTTTTTTTGCATCGTGTCAGCCCCATTGTACCATTCAACTTTGTCCTTACCATATTTTACGTATCTTTAGAAACAACAAAGATATTTGAGGTGGTAACGTTTGGTGACTCACCCTGTATATACTATATACTAGTTCCCCACTATATTCTCCACACACTTAGGACGTAGTTACGTTCCTGGCGAAACTCGCACATGCGCGAAAAAGCGCACAATATCTTATGCTGTTTCTACGTAACACAACAGTGTGATGAGTTTTATGGTTAGACCACATACATTATACAGAATATCCCAAAATTACTCAATATCCGGAAACGGGAGGTCTTGAAATCATTTGAGCGACATTTTCCTTTGCAAAAATAGCCGCGGCTTTGTTTAGTAGTGATTAACGAAAAACACGGACCAATCAGAGCGCGTCCCGAAGGGGTTGCCACGGTTGATGGGTCACGGATTTTTCTGAAACTTGCAGTATTTGAAGATGTAATCTTCAAATGTAATTTAGCAAAACAAAATTGCATTCGAAAATAAAGTTACGCAAGTAGCTGATGAGTAGGCGAGGCCGTAGCGAGGGAACGAGACTATATGGTAATCGGTAGGTTGCTGGTTCGAGTCCCGCTTTCGATATTTCTTTTTTTTCTTTCTTGAAATTGATACCTACCTCAATTTTTTAGCCTAAAATCTATTATTTAAAAGTTATTTTTATTTTTTAAGTAGAATATGCAAGATTTTTATTTGTGGGCGTTGGGAAATAAATCGAACATAAAAATAATACAGAATGTTAAAAGTTTATTATTGACAATTCTCTGTATTATGTGCCCAAAAAAATTGGGCACAGAAAGTTCAGTAGGTTTTCCAGGACATCATTATGAAGGAAAGGAATTTTTTCCGTGTAAAATGGTATCTGGAAAAGTTTGATCTTTGAACGCTTATTGTAACGAGAGTTTTTATAATTTCAATTAATATTATTGTTTTCGAATGTAATAGACATTTAAGAAAAATTATACATTCGTTAAAAATCGATATACATAAGGACTTTGATTTGTAGCCCTTGAACAGCTAGCGCGTCGATCTGGCGGCGCGGAGCCGCGCCGCGGGTTGATTTTGTCAACACACGTCTATGTCGGTGTTTTTCGTTAATACGTCCTAAACAAAGCCGCGGCGGCCATTTTTGCAGAGGAAAATGTCGCTTCAAATGATCTCAGGAACCTCCCATGTACGGATGTTGAAGGAATTTTGGGACACCCTGTATACGCAATATTAAATACAAGGACAAACAGATGTCTTTTCTCTTTCTTATTTTTGCATTATGTTATATAATAAATGTATCAACATATGAATAAAATATAAATGTGTAGTAAAGAAAATTGTATATTGCAATTAGGGGCAATTGACAAGTATATTAAAAATATATCTCCGAGAGCGGATTTAGATCCGCTGTAAGAGTAAACTGGTATTATATTCAACTTTCTAGATTATATAATTTTATTTTGCACGTATTTTCAGTTATTTCAATATTTATAAACTCTAAAATAGTGACTAACGATTTCGCCCGATATTTACCCTGAAAGCAAGATTAGAAAGAAGATATCGAGAGCAAATTGCTTACGTACATGTACACATATACATATGTTCAATTCATCATCTTATTCTCTTCGAAGAATTTATACAACACATTAAACGCTCTTAAGAGAGATGGAGAATTTTTGAAAATATTGTTTTTATATGTTTCCATGTCTTCGCAACTTTGAAAATTGACATACAGATTGAACAATAACGTACCATTATACAAATTGGCTATTTTAGGCTCTTTGTAAGGCCAATCAAGAAGTGCATTTAGGTCCATGCTGGCGACTAATACATGCTGAAATTGCGAAAATCCATATACAATGTGTCTTTTGAATTTGTCACCATATGATAGAGATGGATTTACTTGAGAATGGGAAATAAAAAATGGTGCTGCAAGAAGACAATCTAATGTGTCAATTTCCATACAAGCCTCAGCAACTGTGACAATCGTAGAGTACTTCGGTTCGATATTACTTTTGTCTCTTTGTTCCTGTAGTAATTTAATTACCGAACTGTTTGCATTTTCAAAGGAACTCAAGGAATTGTAGTACTCAATTTTTGAAGTTGTCAATTTGTATATCAAGCAAGTAAGCATCGAATACATATGAAACTTATCACATGTTTTTCGCGCGTGAGTTCTCCAATACCTCAAGGAAGCAATGTACAACTGCCATTCAGGTAAAAGTGCATCAATAAATCGTATATGTTGAATTCCTAATGCAATATCTATAATCTTTTTGCGAGCAGAATGTGAAAGATCTTTAATAACTGCTGGAGATTCAATCAAATTCCTGGGTATGTCACAACGGTACACTTTAAAACCACGACCCACCCTCTTTACCACATTCAATGTGAAATCTTCCACCTGTGTTACCGATATCAAAAAATGATATACAAACTGAAAAATTTTTTCAGCCATTTGACAGCTAGGAGGTCGCCTAGAGTCTTCAAATAGTGATGGATAGATACGAAAATGATATCGCATCAAGCACAGAGCATACTCTGGAAAATTAACCAACGAATATTCGTGTTTAAACCATTGAGGCAATTTATTGATCAATGAATCTTTGTGATGTTGCCCTGTTTGGTTCAGAAGCATATTACTCATTTGCATTACATAATTATCTCTCTGTTCACCTAGTCTAACATTTTCTTTGTCATGCACTGCTCTGTACGGTAAAGTTTCAATATTTCCTTTAAATCTATAAAGTTCTTTTGTAGGACTCGAGAAGCATTCTTCTGGGATCATCAAGTGAGTAAACGCTTCGGAAAACGGATTTGTGTATTTATTTATATTCGTTTCTATTATCTTTAAAAGTTCTGGTCTCATTGGCGGAGGTGCTCCTTTTATAATTTCGGCGATGGCATCCTCTAATGTATATTTACGCAACCAATTCAATGTCTTTGTGATCAATATAGATCCTGAAGGTTCTTTTTCACAATTGGCTACATGCTCTTTTTTTATCAATGCGATGGTGTTGCTAACCATTGGCTCTAGTTTTCTATTATTATTTGACATTAATACATCAATTAATGACAATGTATGGTGATTTAATCCTTGGAACCTATTTAGAAGACGTTCGAGTCTATAAATTTTGCATGGTATCGTTTTTCTATTGTCATTCAAATGGTCCATTACATTCTTTATTGCATTAGGTATGTACACAGCTCCATACAAATAATAGTAGGAAGCATTAGCGAGCACAGGACAATTTAATGCATTCGCTATCGCAGCTATACTGTTATCAACGTCGAACTGACACTGTGCCAATGGAATATCCTTCTCTTTCAAACATTGTACGAAAACATGTTTTAGGAACAAAGAGTGCCCTTGTTCATTCTTTGGAGTTTCCGGTGTTATAGTTAATGATTTTTCAATCCTCTCTCTCAGTCTTGCCAAAAAGGTAGGCATTTGTGATTCGGTACAACTTCCATGAAATAAAACCAGTGGTTTCACATTGCACTCTAATAAGCAATCAAAGAAATCCGATACAGTTCGATCAAACTTATCGTAATCACCACCGAACGCAGGATGCCAATCTGAGTGCTGAAGCAATTCATTAAATAAGTTACTACCATCGATTACCAAATCTGTATTCTGTAGCTCATAGTCTTCTAAATACGATGAAGACATCATATAGTATGTTAAACCTCGGATGCCCATTTTGAACTGCCTTCACGTATTTTAAACATTCAATCTGGGAATTAATGTTGATCGATTATTATCTGCCTGTATACTTTTCTGTCTCTTGCCTTATTAATTATGCATACTTACATGTCACCAGAAATGTAATACGTCTCCAATTACGTTCTATGTTCTACGCGACACAACAGTCTGATGCGTTCTTGTCTCAATTGAGACTATACCGTCCCCAGCATAGAGCCCAGTGTCGCTCACCTGCATCTGTCGTTATTTTGGAGGAAGGACGTGATTCGTCCGTTGCAATATCTAATCAATGATTAGTAATCCCTGTACATTTTGCAGTGTAAAATAAAATAAAAGTGCACGATAGCTAATCATTGTACGGTGATTAGATATTGTGCGCTTTCCTTCGAGCATGCGCGACGATCTCAGCGGTCAGTAAAGCACGAAGTTGGGCTAAATTGGGGTTCCTTGATCACCCCGATAATTTCGCAAAATTTGTTACTTACAATGTTATTTGTTAATTACAACACTTGTACTTCAAGAAAGTGCAAGGAAAGAAAAATCGATTGTTTGAAAACGAAAAAAAAGATCAGAATACCCCCATTAAAGAATTATAAATGTGAAATTGTACGGTCACGAACAAGAGGGTTCATGCAACGCGAGGTCTTCCAATTATTTTGTCGGACCGCTGTACTTTTTCCTCCCGTTCTTTTCTTAGCGAACCACCCACGGTGCGGGGGTGCGTCGCCCGAAATAAGAAGAAAAGCTCGTGCCGCGTGGATTTATGCGTTTTCAGGGAAAGGGAAACGAAACTCGAGAGGAGCAACGTGTTGGCGTTAAACGGTGCCACATGTCGGGCCTCGGTTATCGCTAATTTCGGCAATTAACTAAACGGCCGGCCGAGTCCCTGTCCCTCCTACTGTTACCGATCGTCTGGCACGGATACCGAACGCTCGAAATCTCAAAAGAAATCACGTCAGTCGTATGCCGATGTACATGAAAGCACTGTGCATGATATTTTTGAAAAATAGAAGCTCGTTCGCGATTTGTAAAGCTTGAAAAACGCGATCTGCGACATTTTTCTAATTGGAATGAATCCGAACGTGACATTATTCGGAGCATATTTGTTTGCTCGATTCACGATTTAGTAGAAGCTCTTTCACATACATCTAGACATTACTGAACATAGTCGGTAGTAAATGATGTTTGTATTGTGAATAATATTTGGTTGTTTCATCTTCGATGACAGTGAGCGAGGAGCCGCCGCGTTCATCATACTTTGGTTTGGGAGTCTTGGATCTGCAACAAGCAGGATTTCAAATTATCATTGGAAGCTAATTCCGGCTTCTCTGGCGTGCGTGATTGCTTCGTTTTAGTACGGTAGAAATGAGAAACTTCTCAGAATGTGGCTGTTACTCGCCTTCTTTTTGATAGTGTCGACTCTTTTGCCGTAGCCAAGGGGGCCGGAGATCATGCTGCTACGCAACAACGCGGGCCTGGATATCGGACGACGCGCGTGCACGTGATGCCCTACAGGACGCGAGCGCTTCATCCTGGTCAACGGATTTTCCCAGAACTTCTGATCTATCCCGAAGACCTCCCCGTCCTTGAACAGAGTGGACAGAGTCCGGTTAAATCTTAGAACGCCTGAGGAGTCTGTTCATGTTACTCAAACCTTCAAGTTCGTTAGACTTTGTTCAGAATAAACGAAGGAACAATCGTCTCGAACAACAAGCCACGTTGACCAATTGTTTTTAGTTTAGCCCTTTGCACTCGGGTGTCCCCCTCGGAGGCACCGCTAAAAATTGCTGTACTGAATGTATCGGTATCTAATCAATTACTAAACATTTAGGTACTGTATGAGGTATTATACCAATTTCAAATATCTTGGCGAATGGATATATTCTACAAAGAAATGTCTATGTTCCAGTTAAAATAGCTCCGAGTGCAAAGGGTTAAAAATGCTATTGTGAAAGTGTTGACGTGTTCCTTTATGAGGAATAACTTTCACACCGCGAGGCCGAAGAATCATTCGCAACAAGTTCTCAGCAACGTCTTCTTACCTCCAAAGTCTGGGGCAGCTGTTCCAGCAGCGTTTCGGGCAAGAATACGCAGAGCAGCCCAGCAAGTAGAGTCACGATTCCGAGAATGATCATCGGCAGGCTGTAGAGCACCTTGCTGGAGAAGGCTATGAAGGGGCTGAGGATAGAGGTGACATATCCCATGACGTGGATGAAAGCGACACCCTCCCCTCTAACCACGGTCGGCAACAGTTCAGCAGCATACTGCATCGCGATGTTCGACGCGACGTTGATGAAGAATCGGGCGAACATCGCGAACGTCGCGTAGCCGGCACCCACAGAGAAGGTTGCTGCAATTAGACAAAAGAATCCTGACATGACCACCGATGCGACCATAGTCCACCTTCTGCCGACAACGTCCAGGGTGTAGGTGACCACCAGCACGGCTGGCAGCTCAGTCGCCGAGGCCACCGTGAAGATTGTGAAAATATCCATGCCCAGGAAGTCCAGACACCTGATGTGCGCGTCGTAGGACATCTGGATGATGCCCCAGGAAAACGTTAACAGCAACGTGATCTTTCTGTGAACGATTCACGATTTGTTGGACCAGGTTGCCCGATTACTAGACAGCGGATCTTTATGCAAGACACAAATTTTCTAGCTGAATTACAACGAACCTGAGCGAAACGGAGATCTATTTTCTTTCCTAATATGTTCAACCCTTTGCACTAGGAGATATTTTAACTGGAAAATTAAACATTTCTTCCGTTCTAGAATATATCCATTTATATGAACGTATAAATGTTTAGTAATTGATAAGACACTGACAATTTTCAGTGGCGCCTTTCAGAGTCATCGTTCGAGTGTTAAGGGTTAACAGGTTGAAAATCATATAACAGTATTTTTAAATTCCTCTAATGTTTTTTATGTTTTTAAATGCATCAAATCCGCTGTCTACTGATTACCACGACGGGTAACACGAAGTCAGACCTGAGACGCTTCGTCTTCAGCAAATCGAGGATCGAGTGCTCCTCCGAGGCTAGTTTGTCCGCGGTCCTCTTGCAGTCCTCAACGAAATCCTTGAACACGTCGTCCGGTATTATCCTATCGTTCCTTTTCTCGATCTTCCTGATGATGCCGACTGCCCTCTCGATCTGCCCCTTGCTGACCAGCCACCTTTACAATCAGCTACCTTTAAACTGTTGCTAAAGGCTCTAGAGGGAGAACTGTCCTTTGGTTGCCTCCCATCGCGCAACTGGGCGATGCGATGTTTCGATACAATTAGACGTTGTTTATTTGAAGACGATCATACCTGACGCTCTCGGGAAGCAGAAACGGCGTTAAAGCGGCGAAGGCTAACGGTAAGGACGAGACGATCGAAAATGTCCTCCAATTAGATATTCCATAGGCCATCCACGGCAAAGTCATGCCGCCCAAGGTGAAAAATACCCCATAGGCCATGTTCGCGGCGAACGTCCGCCATCTCGGACCGACGTATTCCAACACGAGTATATAGGCCATCACGAATATGTTGTCGTAGGCCAACCCGACGATGAACCTGCAGAAGCAGAACTGCCAGAAGCAGTGGATATGAGCGCTGCAGATACCTCCGATAAATCCCGACATATTGGTAGCTATCAGAACTGGTATCCGGCCGTATTTGTCCGATATCCAACCAAAGACGAAACCGCCGACGATCGAGCCTATAAAGAAGATGCTTTGCGCGACGTGGATCTTATAGGCTTCGTCACAGACCTGAAATCAAAGAATTCGAGGACAATTCTTCCCTTTGCTTGGACGCACTTCATTCGGCATAACAGTTCCGAACAGGGATTGAAAGAGATGTTTATGCAAGTTTCAATTTTTCTAGGCAAATATTAAGGGTCAGACTCGCTTCTAGGATTTCAATTTCTCATAATATGAAGGTGGGCTTTTTCAGTAGTCAAAATCGCTAGATAAAAGACCCTCAAGATTCGTAAACATAAAAATAGGGCTTTTGAGGTCGACTGCGGCCTAGATCAGTGGCGAACCTATGCCACGCGGGTCAGATAGAAGGCTAGAAGGCTTTGTAAGTGACCCACGCGTTTATTGTATTATAATATTGACCTGCAAATGTTAAAGTTATAAATCAAAAAGGAAATTAAAACCTTGTTTTGATTATTTCAAAAGTGAGAACCGAAAAGATTCAACTGTCAACTTTATCTTTTAACAAAATGTTTGATGTCTCCAAATAATTGGCACCCCCTCCCCCCCTTCTAATTGAAGCCACTGACTTATGACCCACGGGCTAGTATTTAAAAATGAAATAACAATAATTGACCCACTCTTCAATAAGGTGCGCCATCACTGGTCTAGATCAATCTTTTATCTAACGCTTTCGACTACTGAAAACCCCTATCTTTGCGTTATCAAGAAATGGGAAGCCGCGAGTCACACAAATATTACTTTCAGTGGTAGTATGCTTTCTAGTTCTAAGATAAGTGAAAATCATACTGAATTCTGTGGAATTTCATATTCTATCATGTTTTGAAAATTTTCAGAAGCCACAAGTGCATAAACATCCGCAGTCTAGTTATCATTTGGTTGATGTAGATATCAGAGATATCAGATCCGCGACTTTAACCGTGGCCCTTATTTTTTGACTTTCGATTTTTCCTGGTCTCGACCCCCTAAATAGTGACACATGGTGAGAGTAGCTGCTATCACATTTTCATAGTTTTACCCAGTGTTGCTCCGCGGCGACAGACATGTAAGGGACATCAGCCTTGTCCAGCTTGAAGTCCCAAGCCATGCACTTCTTCAACGGCCAGCTTTCGTCTGGTTTATTCTTAGAAAGCGCTTCTGCAACAGGCGTGTCATAGATCCAGCACCTGGAATACGGCAAATGATGGCCCTCGAACGGCACCAGCTTCGAACGAGGTATCATAATGTCTCGCAATTTTTCTTTAGACACCCCTTCAACCAGCGGCAATTGGCACCAGTACTCCTTCGGCAGAGCGACAAGAAACGCTTGTGAGAAGTAGACGAACGTGAGAAACAGGCAGAATATCGTCAGCATTCCGAAAAGGTACTTCTGATACTTTCCGAACTGGCCTGGCAAACATAATCACCATTAAGTCATTAAATCTATGTTGAAAGCAGAAGATCCTATCGAAATTACAACTTATTTTTGTCTGCACCCTTCAGTGTACGAGTCACAAGGATCCATTTTTTCTCGATGACCTTCCTTCTAACAAAATCAGAGCTTTTCCAAAGAACATTAACACGTGCACTGAAGGGTTAAACTGCTCTTAATAGGAGAGTGTACTCGACAGAGTAAATACAATCTCATGTTCAACGGCCGTTTATACTTGCCTAAATAAATCAGTACATCGTCGACGGTTACACCGTCCTCGAGATGTTCGAAAACGGTAATCGAAGCCATCGGAAATTAAACGAGTCCTTAAGATTCGAGCGATTCGCGCAAATAACAACTACCAACAATAACCTAACGTTAACTATTTTACATGTAGAAGCTGTTAAAATCGTGTACGAACGGATGTTGGATCGGTGTGAATTGAATCGAGAATCGAACAAACACTAAAACTCGATAGAGTCCAGAAATTCGATTCCAGCCACGTTCTGCACATTGAATGAAATTTTTTCAAGCTAAAATCTAAAATCTTAAAACTTTAACAAAACTTACAGGGCTACCCGAGTCTAATAAAGCTGTCACAGAAAATTTGTTTTGTTTATAAACCTCCTAGACATCCAAACGGTTCTTCAATATTGACAGAAAATATAACTTTCTATCAATATCCGTCAATATTCATAGGACGCTTCAATACGCTCCTAGACGATCAATATTTCCATCAATATAGTCCTCCGTTCATATCGACGCGAATATTGACAATATTATTAATCGTGTAGGGGCCACTTTAGTCTCAGTACATCTCTAAGTACTGTATGAATTATAGATGTTGATATGTACAAAGAATTTTGCTCCATTAGCTTTTTAATGGTTCGGTATGCGGTCCCTCAGACGAAAACAACCCCCTTCAGTGTTCCACCCTCAGGAACAAGGCAGCGCGATTCCGTCGAGCACAAATAGATGATTTCTGATCTTCGATCCGGGTCCCTGGTTCCACCCCAACGATTTGACCTTAGACAGGGGTTGATGAAAGCTGGGGGTGGTTGTAGAAGGGAGCCAATCGGAGCGGGCGTTTAGCTAATGCGTGTAACGTGGCCCGTGGGACGATTCGACGCGGTTCTGCGCCTGTTTCACGCTCCTCGTTACGCTGAGGGGATGGTGACACCTTGCCCCCGGCTCACCCCATCTCATTCCATCGCTGGTGCTCCGGGGTGGCACACCCTTTTCAGCGATGGCCTCTCTACATTCTCCCTCACAGTTCTCTACACGAATTTCTGGTGCTTCTGGGGGTTGGAGCAATCCGACCACGGAAAAAATGGTCCGCTTTTCCAACACGTACTTTCCAGTATTAGAACAATATATATTTATGCGATACAATCTGTACGAGGTACAGTTAAAATAGCCTTTCTTATAAAAAATACTAAAAAGTTTGTGAAGGTTGTCAATAGATACCTCCGAACCTTACATCAACTTTAATAATCATTTTTGGAAATACTGACTGCCTGTTCCATTTTGGGTATAATAAATAGTGAAGCTACTGTTTTAAAAAATTATTATTGACGGGATACAAGACGCTACTATCCAGTTAGTTTTCGTGATCGGCATTTCTGTTATCAACCGAATGATTTGGTTTTACATTTCTGGACCGTACACGGAGATAATCGTGTTCTTTTGTTTGAGTCACCTTGAGGCCATCACTACCCCCCGTCGAGGGGGATTTCCAATTTGCAGGGACGAGTAACCCGACGATTTACATAACTCCATGGTAACGGTATCACTCTCCCTCTCGAAGAATCGAGAGACCCCGCCTTTTCGGGCGCGCCGAAGGGGCCTCTATGGGGGTGGATTCCTCCGGAGAATATAAATGGTCGTAATTTAAGGTTCTCTGCCATCGGAGACAGTCTTTTTTCCTCCCTATAATTTATACGCGATTTTAGGCCAACTCGTTTACGCGACGCGACTCCGAAAGGGTTGGAAATCTCACTGGAACAAACATGGTTCTGCATTAATTCCTTCCAACCTTTCTCAATAAATAATTAACTTTTCGAACGGTCTAATATTTACGCACGGTTAATGAAAATCCCATCGAATGTATTTTTATAATTTATGTATCAAAATCGAATTCGGTCCGGTCTCGCTTGATATACTGTTACATTTATTTACAATCGAAACGCGCGAAGATAATCGACGAGTGAAATAAAGGAACGCTCTGCGAATTATAAAAATCGACGAATCGATCTGTTCTTTCGGTCTCGTCGTTTCTACAAATGAGTTGACTTTCCGTCGCAATCGAGACGCTGCTTTCATTTCATTTCGTCGGAATTAGCTCTGCTCACGGTGACGTAATTCGCGTTAAGTTTCCTCGTTTTTCGGATCGATCCGGCGACGAATCAGGGCGCAGTTAGTTAATGCGGGCTTGTGTTGGCACAGCCCCCGAGGGGGTGGCTTGCTACTCCACCGGCGTAGTTAGGGGTGAATCGTGCCCGTGGCAACCATCTCTCCGATCCGAGTTTCCCCAGCTCGATCCTCCGGCAAAATGAAAATTTTCTTCTGGAAAAGTCCTCCTCTTCCTCTCTTACAAATTGCTCTTCTCCATCTTCCTGCGAAACAAAAATACTCTGCCGCGACAATCATGTGTTAGCAGCAAGTCTGCTGAGGAATCTCGGAAAACTTGAACTGGATCGCACCACTATAAATCTTCAAACATCATGTTAAAAGTTTTTCGTTAGCAGTCATACCTTTTTCAAACAGCCATAACTACGCCGTCTTTACAGATTTGAATAGATCTTTTGAAAGGCACGTTCTCCAAGAAAATACAAAGAGATCGATGTTTCTCCAACGTTCCAGATCAGAACATCCCTTAATAGCGCTCAAAGGTTCACGAGCATAGTCTTCGAAAGAATCCTCTCATTTTTTCTCCAACCCCCGGTCCGAGGGTGAATCTCTCCGCTCTGTAACGTCCTCTAATTTCCGGGAACCGGGTGTGGCTTTTGCCGCAATTAATTTCCCGGGAATCCAATTAATTCCTCGCCGCCGGCCAATGAACTAACGTTGTTTGCCGAAGAAAACGTTGTTCTCGTTGATCGCCGGGGGTACAGGGGGGTTGGAAGCGTCGGGGCGGTGTTGCTCGAAGAAGGTGAAGCTGGGAGGATGGTAGAGAGGGTGAAAATCGCTGGAATATCGTCGAACAGAGAGAGAGAGAGAGTGAGCAAGGGGGAGTCGGGGTAAGGGGATGGGGTGGGAGGAACGGCGCAGATAAAATTACATTATCGCTTAAAGCGTCCTCGACGCAGGAGAGAGGGAGAGAAAGGAAGAGGCGACCGGGGTGAAAATCACGTCCCGTAATTCCCGGGCATTAAGGTAAACGTCCAAGTCGCAGGGCGCAGGTTCGGTCGCCATGGAAACTGACACCCTTCCCACCACCCGGTCCCTTTCAATCGATAACTTATGAAACCATCCTGTCACCCCTGCGCACCCCCGAGCACCCTCTTGTACGATCCTCCTCCAGGATGCTGCGATGGCGACCCGGTGCGGTGCGTTCGAAAAGAATTTTTGCCTGCTGGTGAACTACAATTTTTTACAACCCTTTTCGCGTTGAAAGGTTCCTGTCACTCTTGCTAAAAGGGTTAATTTATAATCATAATTATCTTTGGATTTTATTTGACGCGGATCAGTTTGCAAATAAGAAAATGTAGAATGAAGACATTTTCTCCTGCACCCCCTAGGGAAATGAACCTTGCGAAGGACGTTCAAAATAACGCATCTATATTTTAATAATAAGAGATATAGTTCATTTTCCGCCTCACGGAAAGTGGTCAGAGCTTAAATTGACTATCGGTGGCATCGCAAATAAAAAAGAACCGCAAGGATGAGAGCGCAGTCGATTTTGCAAATCGATGGGCCGCAGAGCATGAGAAGCTGGAAAACAAAATTTGTGTGAAAATCGCGCTTTCAGCCTTCGTTGGCAGCAGAGTTGAATTCGCAATCGCGTGGCCCACCCTGTGGCCAGTTCCCATCGCCACTCCCACTGATCCGCAGTGGTTCTCACCGGTGCGGTCGCGCAATTATCGTTACGAGCTCGGATCGCGGCGTAACGTCTATCGCGAAATTGAGGCGTCAGCTTTATAGTCTTCGGCGGTGGAATAGCTACGAGCAGAACGCGAAATAAGACCCAGGTTGAGCTAGGGGGACCGTAAGGGGGGAGGGGGGGGGTCGGAAGAACGGCGCGGAAGAAACGGAAGAACACCGCGAGGGGGGGAGAAGAGGTGGATAGGAGGTGTGCGTGGTCCGGGTTATATACAGTTCGGAGAATTTTAACAAGACGGCCTCGCGTCGCCCTGGGCGAGGAATCCCCTAACGAGAAAGGGCACTTCTCCCCTCAAAAATAATGAAGTCTTCAAGCCGCGTTCCCACAGCCTCCCCGAGGGTGCAACGTTGCACTTTTATGCAACTCGTCTGGCGATCTTTGTTCGCCAGCTGACAAGCGTCTCGTCGCGGAACGCCCGTAATTCTGCGCTTTCTGCGCTCCATCTTTGTTCTTGCATCCTTTCATTTAATCCGCTTTTATTGGACCTAACACAAATAACTTCTATAGCGGATTTTCATGGAAAATAAATTTTCTGATTAATATAAACAATGCTATACATATAGATCTTCTGATTGTAGCGAATGATATTCATTAAAATTCTCTGGAATAACCACGCGACCCCAGACACAATTTCTACATGGCACGAACAAATACCATGAAGATAAAGATTTACATTTTATTCTGTATTTAAAAATCCGCAACATAAATGTAAGAGAAGAGCGAAAAATAAATAGTTGAAGGAGAAGCGAACGAGTCGAGCTAGTCGGTTGTAAAAGGAACGGTTTCCGCGGCAGCGTGCCGGTTGATTTACATGAAAACCCAATAAATTCCAGGAATTCCCAGCTGATTTAATTAGCTAACGCGAACACGCGCGCGCGCACGATGTTCGACCGACGAATATCCATACAAATGGCGCGAAAATGTATGTCGGATGGCGACGGGTCGACTTTCATCGGCTCGAATTGATGGCTGTTTAGGCGAACTTAATGAAAACGAGCCTCTCCGTCGTCCTTGCCCCGCTGCGTTCCTCCGGTTCTTCGTCTCTCTGTTCTTTCCACGGCGTTCCTACCCGTCGGAATTATGGTATATTTATCACTGTTTCGCTGGCGGAAGACAAGGCCGCCAATTAGCCGACGCCAATCATCGCCTTAAATCACCGCTCGTCCGCGAAAGGTTACTCAGATTAATCCGGCATTACGTCGAATTAAGTCCCAGTGCTGGTTTCGCCGACCTTTCCCCTAATGCCTCATTAGACCCTAACTATTTCAGCCAGTGCCGTGCTGTGATACAGAGAGGCGGCCGTACCAGGCGAAATTAAAATACAATTTGAACCATTTAATAATTAAAAAGCTTTACGCAACGCTTTTCTGCAATTGGTCTATTCCGATATTGATGTACATGATTTATCTAGGTGCACGGTAGTGCACCAGCCAAGTTCTCGCATAACCTCCTTTTACACGAAACAACTTAGCCGTTTTTTAGAGGCTTATAACTCGGCACTGGAGGCAGATGGAGAGATGTAATTTCGTACACTTGTTAAATGCTATCATATCTCAATATTGACAAAACATTAACCTTCCAACATTAGTAGGTTTCGAGATATAGGACGTCAAAAATCGCTAAATTTGTCACTGACTGACTGACTGACAGATCATCAAAACCTTTTGGGTACTTCCCATTGACCTGCAAGCTTGATATTTGGTACATAGTTCCACCATAACAAATACTCATAGCAATAATTACACTGTCCAACACCAAATTTGATTTCAATATACTGTTGGGTCCTTCTTATAGAGTTTTTTGCGCTGATTCCGAATCTGGTTTTAATTTTTTTCCTATACGTCCAGTTTTTGAGAAAATGGAGTTTTAAAAAAAGACATATTTTTCAACTTTAAACAAATATTGCGATGTTATTATAAAAGATATTGAATTGTTGTTTGCAGCAAAAGATTCTGTAGACTTTCCCGAATACAGTGATATCCAATATTAATACATTATGATTGTTTAAACATGTTTAAACAATGATTAAAGACGGAGATGCACCACTTTTGCACCAATTTTTGCGGATATTTTCGAATTTATCTCAAAAAATAAGGGTCCAGCGAAAAATTGAACTATACCACGCGAAAGAGCAGACTTTTATCTTGAGAAACCCCCTTCTGAAGTTTGCATGGTCGACGTTTTTACCGAACCAGAAAGCAAAATATCTTCGCCCGACATGCGTTGACGCCAGTGGTGCTCTTCCACTAGCGCGGTCGTTCGTCGGGATACGGCGAGGCGCGCTGCGGTGAAACGGCGCGTGGCTATAAGCGCGCAATTATGTCAGCTTACTTAAATGTAATATTTTATTAAATGTGTTATACTATTGTTATTTATTATTTATTAGTATATTTATTCTGTATAAATTATTTTATGTATTTTTTAATGTTAGTCTCTCGTTTATAGTATATTTAATACAAAAAAATACCTTTTGTAACAAAAAAATAATTTATTCACACACTACACTATTACACTATTTACAATGCTAATATATATGTGTACACTATTCAGATATAATACACTATATCGATTTAATATGGAGCAAACTATTTTAATTATGTATTTAAGTCAATAAAAATAGTCCCGTTTATATTGTGTTTGGACTTATTTTACTCGGAAGAATCTCGAGTGTTCATTGGCACTATAATTACAATACATAGATAAGACGACAATTACTGAAAATAAAATTTTTCAGTCACCGCATTGCAGACTTTCCTTACATTGTATGTATTCCGTTGTCCGTAGACCGTCATTTATTTCAAAATATCGTGTTGGTTCTTAAGAAAACTGATGCCAGAGTTCAGTTTCGGCTTTGTGTTTGTTGAAATCAGTCGTGTCAAGCATTTCAAATCTGCATTGCTACGTATAAAACTTCATAAAAAACATTTATAGTTATTTATAGTATTTTAGTTGTTGTGTATATAATATATGTATTTTAGTAGTGTATTATATCTGAATAGTGTACACATATATATTAGCATTGTAAATAGTGTAATAGTGTAGTGTGTGAATAAATTATTTTTTTGTTACAAAAGGTATTTTTTGTATTAAATATACTATAAACGAGAGACTAACATTAAAAAATACATAAAATAATTTATACAGAATAAATATACTAATAAATAATAAATAACAATAGTATAACACATTTAATAAAATATTACATTTAAGTAAGCTGACATAATTGCGCGCTTATAGCCACGCGCCGTTTCACCGCAGCGCGCCGCGCCGTATCCCGACGAACGACCGCGCTAGTGGAAGAGCACCACTGGCGTCAACGCATGTCGGGCGAAGATATTTTGCTTTCTGGTTCGGTAAAAACGTCGACCATGCAAACTTCACAAGGGGGTTTCTCAAGATAAAAGTCTGCTCTTTCGCGTGGTATAGTTCAATTTTTCGCTGGACCCTTATTTTTTGAGATAAATTCGAAAATATCCGCAAAAATTGGTGCAAAAGTGGTGCATCTCCGTCTTTAATCATTGTTTAAACATGTTTAAACAATCATAATGTATTAATATTGGATATCACTGTATTCGGGAAAGTCTACAGAATCGTTTGCTGTAAACAACAATTCAATATCTTTTATAATAACATCACAATATTTGTTTAAAGTTGAAAAATATGTTTTTTTTTCAAAGCCATGATTTTCAAAAACTGGACGTATAGGGAAAAAATTAAAACCAGATTCGGAATCAGCGCAAAAAACTCTATAAGAAGGACCCAACAGTATATTGAAATCACAAAAAAAGTTGAAATTTGTTGGACAGTGTTATCACTCGGCATCAACTTGGCCGTTACTTTTTAAACCAATGGCCATAAAAGGTGTTAGGTAGCGGCCAAGTTTGAATAATTTAGCCCTCCATGTAACTCTTTAAAAATTAAATAACGTTCTTTTAAACTAATTCTTACAAACGCTTTCTTCAGTATTGCAAGAGGTATTTCTAAGTTAACGAACTTGGCCGTATTTTGTTTGATCTCACAACTTTTTACGGCCATGGGAACTTAGCTCCTGTTTACAGGATGTTTTTGTTGGGATCGTGTTTTTCAAAATCACAATGGAAGGTTACTTTAACGAAAAAACATTTAATATATACTGAGAAAATTTCAGCTCAAATTCGAACTTGCGAACGGTCTTTTTTTGTGTCTGACTGTTATCGAACGCTGCTAAATTGTTGAGATAAAGAAATTGTTACGAACGTCTTTTGCTAAATTGTCTTGATCCAGTAGAATACTGTCACGTGTCGTTTAATAATCCACATTAAGGCGACAGGGGTGCATTAAAAATCGAAATCGAGCCATCCCAAGATTGAAATCGCAGAAAAAACTCTGCTATACCAACAATTAACTGCTCGCGTGTTGGCAAATACATTCGAACGTAGCCGAAGATTGCTTTCTCTTTTCAAACACGAACGGATTGAAGAACGCAAACTTGGAGCGAAGTGCGAGGGAAAAAAATCGGCCGGTTCCAAGCGACGAAATCCCAATCGGTTTCGGGGATCGCGAGCAATCTCGATTTCGCGAGGCTCGGATCGATTCGATAACAGCCGCGGCCGTCGCAATATCCAATCGGCTTGTTTGGCTTAAGTTTCGGCCGGCTCTCCTTTGTTTGTTATTTCGCGCGTGCCGAATTAAAATTCATTCGGGGTTCGAACCCCGCCCCCTTCGTTTTATTGCGCTCCCACCGAGTTTTCGTCGTTTTTTCATTTTCGGCGGCTCGTTTTTCACATCGGGCCGCGCCTCCTCGGTGGACGAAAAAAAATAGAGTTTGTTTTGCTTTTTTTCTTTTTTTTTTCATTAATTTTTCATCGTTCCGGAAATAAAATACGGTTCGTGACGTGCTGGTAGTTCCTGCGATATTTATTGAAACGTGTCAGTCTGTTTAAAAAATTGCTTTATCAATCGCTAGTGGCTCTACTGCCGATGGCGGCTGTTTTAAATAATGTTAACTTGCATGTCTATGTGTTCGGTTATCTTTGACGTCTTTCTATCATTTGCTAATAAAATACAGGATTACAATTGATTGTATTCGCGTGTTCAACTTCATCGAAAAGATTGAAAGTAAGGAACAAGTTATTTTGTATTTTCATTGTATAATGATTTCGGTACGAACACGTTCGCGAGAATTTCCGAAAGAATAGGGGATGAATCGTAGTTTCTCGGTTTCCGAGGGGTCGGTAGATTTCCCGGGCACTTAATAAAATCCCAATTTAAGGACGATCATCCCGTCGCACGATAATCGGCCCCGTTCTATCTCTCGAGGGGCAGACGAGGGTGGCGAACCCCTCGTAACCTCGCTCCGATTGGTCCGGCGTTTAAGGGATGATTCCGGGCACGATACCATCGCCGGTTGGCCGGATTTAATTAATCGATCGCACGCATTACCGGCCGACAAATGGTGGCCCGGTGGTTAGAACGCTCACAGTTAATGCCGGCGATCATTCGTCACGAAGAATAAACAAGTTCCGTTGTTCAGATGGATTCGCCGACGCGTTTTCACTGTTATTTCGTCTGCCAATCTACAGTTGAGAACATGCTGTTCCCATTATAAATAGGATTTTATTTCGTTCCACTTTCTGAAAATTTCATTCCTTTAAACAAAACAGTCGCGGCTCTAGTAATTACTGGATTACAGAGCTTTACACTAGGTGGATGAATTATTTGTGTTTAAGCTTATTACCTCGACAGTAAACGTGTTAAATAATCACTAAAATTGAAATGAAACTGTAAGCAAAGCTCACCTGTGTGCAAGATAAAACGACACGGAGAAATTCGTATTCGACGAATCGTCATAGAATAAAGAAATGGTAGCGACAGGTAAAGCCTTGAGAATCATCGATGGTATACGAGTCATCGAGCGCCAGGAAGAGGAATCGACGGTGTCCCCCTTTTTCCTCTGAAACGGACGATCCCCCTTTTCTTTACATATGGCGCTTAGTACAGGCTATAACCATCGATAATCGGCCAATAGGAACGATCCGGCATGGATCCACGCTATCGTCGAACCCCATAGATTCGTAGGCAGCATGACAAATAACTCTCACAATGGGCCATCGTTTCCAGTCGTGTGTGTCCCCCCTCCTCCGCGAACCCCTCTTCCTACAGTTCGCAGTCGAGTTTCCAGCCCTTCCTACCCCCCCTCGCTCGTGTTATACACGACCAGATCGGTTCCGGCAATTTTACATTCACGTCAGAGCGCTGCTGATTTATTATAATGCTCGCTGCTCGCTTTACCCCCTCTCCTCCCCCCCGACATCCCCCGTCCCTTTCGTAGCTTTAACCCCCCCTCAGACACCCCCGTGTAGCTCTCTCCGTTCCACGATCTCCGTTGCTCGTTTCCTTTTGATTCCGACGATTCTTCTTTCGACTCGGTTTTTATTAGGTGCACAGGAAAGTAATGGTCGTTTCCACGGCTGCGACGATTTTTATTTCGTACGCGAACGCACCCGAACGACGAATAATTCAGGCAATGAGGATAATGCCAGAAAAAATGCTCAAGGGTTGAATCCTCATTTCTGAAGACGTAACAGGGCGATCTACAAGGTTTAATTCTAGTTTCTCATCAAAGTTCCATCGATTCCCTTCAACTTTCGCGGAATAAAACTCCGGTTGAAAGTTCCAGGGCCAACAACTATGAAACCACAATTGACTCCGGGCAAAAGGTGGCATGATCATCTGCCTGGGTCCACCCCCGAGGGTCCAAGGGCTGGTAGGTGAAACCGTTACTCGTCCAGCGACACCGGCCCTCCGATAAACAAGACAATTTCGCGGTGGAGCGTCCCCGGGAATCCATAAATCGTGATCTATCGATTAGAGGGCCTCGGTCTCGCCCGCCATCTTGAAAGCGTTTGCCACCAAACGATTGAATGTGTCCCCAAGCGGACATCCCGCGGTCCGATCCTTTTCTCCTTGGCCCTGCCGCGGGAATTGAAAGACACCGAAAACCGACGACGATTCTATTTTCCCTCGGCCAGCGTATTCGCGCGCCCGGTAAAAATCTTTATGGCGAATCGAGTCCGGGAAATGGGATGGCTTATCTACCTTTTTTCCTCCTCTTCCTTTTCCGCCACCATCTCCCTCCATACACCGCCCCCGCGCTTTCGTATCTTCGATACTCGGCCGCGAGAGTCCGTGGAACCGTGGAAAAATCAATTTTCGAGAACAATTTTCCTTTTCCCCTCGATCCGCGCTTTTAACATTTTCGTTTTCCACTCTCGAATCTCGTTCTGGGTCAACCTCGCGAAAAACAGTTCATTCCGGCTTTGTGTTTTCAGTGGAAAATGGAACGGGGTTTGAAGGGCTATGGTGTTCGTAATTAATTATTTTTAAGGAAAATTGCATCGTTAACTAAGGGCAGAATTTGTGCAGAATGCGTAGAATATTTTACTTCTCTGTGCTTTGGATTTCCCATTGGCATCGTCCAAACTTAGGGGATGAGAATCAGCGAAGTTTCTGAATTCTTCCAGAGATAATCACTAAATGGAAAATTCTTA
Organism: Lasioglossum baleicum; assembly: GCF_051020765.1. Lineage (NCBI taxonomy): Eukaryota > Metazoa > Arthropoda > Insecta > Hymenoptera > Halictidae > Lasioglossum > Lasioglossum baleicum. The sequence goes on along the minus strand of NC_134943.1, from coordinate 11,402,024 downwards.
TTTTCTCGCGGGGTATAGAAATGTAACTTCCAGCTTTATATTCCAATTTTTTCAAGGCGGAATGTTGCAAAATGACGGAGTTATTCTGAAAAATGTTTGAATGGCCAAAAAGATAGAGACGTTCCGACCCTCCGCGTTCGTTGATTCGCTCGATATTCCCGTCGAATAAAAAGGAAAATAAAGCGCGGCCGTTTCGCGGGTCCCCATCGGCGATACTAATTAAATAACCGGCGGATGGTCCCGTAAAAAAGTCGCTCGTTTGACCTTGGAAAACGACGGGGCCGGATTGCCGCGATGAAAGCCACGCGGCAATTTCCGATTTACCGACAACAATTCTATTTGCCGGGCGGTTCGAAGGCGGGAGGATAAAAATCTTTATGGCGGATCGAGCCCGGAAAATGGGATCCTGTATCTTCTCCAGCTTTTCCGTCCTGATTCCACCAACCCCTCGCCCCGTTCCACCCTTGAACGTTCTTTTCTCCCGACACTGTTTCCGGCGACTATGCTGGCGAATAGAATAGAGACTTCTCGATAATTTTCATCTCCCTATCGATCAACATCACTCCTTCCAGACCTAGGATGTCTATAGCAATTTCATTTGATAACACAGTTACTAAATATACAATTGAGAAGTTACTTTTTTCGTAAAAATTTTACATGTTACAGATTAGACGTTTTTGTATTTTGGACATTGTTTGATGCAAGAATTAAGCGATTTGCAAAGTCAGGTTGATGTACCGTTCGTTAAAAATTGTAACAACGTGTGATAGTTTATTGACAATCTTTATAGGAGAGAAACCAGGTTTCTCACGCATATCTTGCCAAGACCCAGATGCAGATTCCTGCAAAACGATATTCTGGTCACTAATACACGCAATATGGGATACCTTCGACCGTGACACAGATCACTCGCGCAGTTTCTCAGCGTGTTCTAGATTCTAAGCGGAATGATGCTCGGAATACTAGGTATTCCGGTGACAGACGGTCACCCCGAACGTTGCACCGGCTGACAAATAGTATTTTATAGTCGGTTGTGAGGTATTTATTACCCCCGGGGGCAAAAAATCCGTTCCTGGATACCGGGAAACTATTTTTAACATGAAAATTTATCGTTCCATTGAGCTTGTTTTCCTCTCTTTTTAAACGTTCGCTGGCCTGAAACTGTTGCCTATTGAATACTCAAGAAATTAGTCGAAGTACAATTCAACATCTATTTCGATCATCAATTATACATTTACCTAATCAAATCTAGAAGATACACGTACATTACGAAATTCAACTAATTACGAAAAAATGATGGAAACAGAAAATTCATGGATCTTGGCAAATTAAAAATTTTCTACCTGATTTGCAACAAACTGGAGTGAAGTAGAAATATATTTTCTTTCTTGTGGTTTTACATTCTTCTAATGTTTTCACTGTGTCGAATTTCTTCTTCTCGTTTTTGTTATAAATGCGTAAAATCCGTTTTCTACTCGTAAGTTAAAAGCTAGATGTGCAAGTTGCATTCGTGTTAAACCGCAAATATAATATTGTTTCCATTCCGGTTCCCATTGCTTCGATTTCAATCGCGACACATTGTGCAGACCGAAAGTGATGGCCTCGAAGAGCCACATAGCCGAAGCGAAGAAGCAAAATGGCGTTGCAGGAGAAGAAATTGGTGCGAACTGAAGAAAGGCCAGCAGCGTGGGGTCCGACGGCCAAACCGAGATAGTTTTTGCTCGTCGGGGGCACCGTGCAGGCTGCATTATTTTATTAGAATGAATTATTCATGCGCGTCACTTACACGGTATGCATAAGTCGCGCTCCTTCATCAATTCCTCCCCCTCTGGACACTCGCGACTTATCTTCCCCTCTCGAGGTCTTTCTCCTTTCTCTCTCTTTCTCTCTCTCTCCCTCCTTTTCGTACGTTGAAACTAGTTCGCAATAATTCTCTTCCCGTTTCGACGGCAAAAACATTTCGAAAGTCGCGGCGATTCGCGAAGCTCCTTCGACTCCTCGCGTTTCGGGCCCACGGTTTCTTTATGGGACTATAAGCGCGATCGTTTTTGCGGCCAGGTGAAGAATGGTACTGTGGGGGAGACGGGAAGAGGTGGGGGCATGGGATTTTGGGCTCTGGTGACTTTTTCTTTATTTAGGAAATCTCTTATGAGATGTATTACAACATGATGCTTAGTACAGAGTATTATAGAGTATATTGTATGGTATATAACGAGAACGTTAGTAAAAATATAAAAAGAAACGAAGACTCTTGAATGGACCCAACGAATGGATCACCAGAATTTTCTTCGCTCGCGTTCACATTCGCCGCGACTTCTTCCAAGGATAGTGAAAGGGTGGTACGAAACACGAATTGGTCGCACAGCGCCGCCGGAAAGATAATGGCAGGCTAAACGGTGTCGGCGCCTTGATATGCAAAAGTCGGAATTTCCGCAAGGCTTCGGGAGCGCCGCGTTAAAGAACGGGGAAGAAAACGAACATGACGACGGGGGGAAGAGGGCGAAACGGTTGAAGATTCCCGGAGGAATGCCGCGCAAGGGCTATTCAGGTAATAGCCTCCGTTTACATTGCCTCTTTAATGTCCGCGATTCGTACGGCATTTGTCTTCGACCTTCTGCGGTGGGAAACCGGGTGCGATCCATGGGAACCCTTTGATCTCGTGATCCTTTTTCACGATCGGCGATCTTCGCGGTCTTCGTAACTTTCTTCTCGGAACCCAAAATGATTTCTCTGTGAACGAAAATGAACTACTTCTTCTTCTTCTTCTGTATCATATTGAATAATAGGATCAAGATTCCTCAATTAATTTCGTGCAGAGGACCGTCCGGTGCGGTAGCTTCAGATCTCCCAGCCTGATCAACACATCAATCGTCTTCTAGCCTGGATCCGATCGAGAAAAAAGGTGTCCTCGCGGTATTCGCGGTCCTGGGCCCCGGGGCCTTAACGAAACGTTCTCCTGAGTGGTCCTAATTATCTCGTTTCGCGCGTGTTGCAAAAACGACGTTCCTGGACCCCGCGGCAGGTGACACGCCGCAGGTAGACCGGCAGGGGAGCAGGTACAGGGGGCCCAGGTTCGGTATCAGGACAAAACCGGCGAGGACTTTTCGGAATGCCGCGCCCGGGACGCATTCAAATCGTTTCGTCGCTTCGTTTTGCGTGCTCCGCCGCGGCGGATTGACGTTGAGGGATGACACGCTCCTCTCGGACGCGCAGATCAACCGTGGCCCCCGCAAATCGTGGGACCAGGCCCCAGCAAACCGATCCCGAATCTCGAACCGCTCGCTTTTTGCGAGTAGACGCTTCATCCTGAACGCGAAGAAAAATTAACGCGTTCATCGTAGAACTATAGCTCTCCGAGATCCAACAAAATCGAAGTAATTTCGTTAGTGATATCTATTGGACTATGGATATATGAAAACCACACTCTTTACGGGAAAATTAAACATTTCTCCCGACCCAGAATATTTCCATTTCAATGATTTTTTGGTTTTTCTAATTTTGTTCTTTAGTTATTAGATAAATTCCAACTATACCAAAGATGAAATTTATTGTAGTGATTGTACGTTTAACCGCCCTGCACCTTTCGGGCCCTAAACTAATAATTTTTCTCAAATATAGAATTAATTTCTAGATTTATAGTTTTAGATATAAAATTTCAGAAAAAATGAATTGCAAGAGGAGGACCGAATCGCTCGGACTCGAAGATCTACATCGTTGATTTTGCACGGAGGATTTAAGTTCTTCTACAAGTATAATAAAATCCGTAGCGTTTCGCCGTGTACATCGGTCTCGTATCTACAATTGTAATGGAAAAGAAGCGCTGCGCGATCGCTGGCCGGGTCTCTTCTTTTTGCGACGGAGCGGCGAGAGCGAAGTAGCCGGACGAGGAATTAGCAAATAGAAAGAAAAATGCGGGAGACACCTCCGGGGAAAGATGGTCGTGGACGAAGAAACAGCATCGTCAACATTTTTACCGGCTGTTTTCGTTGGTTTTGCGAATTCGTTCGCGCGATCGTGCCGGGAATGACATCACGGGCCCGTACGAGCTACACCTAAGAAACCAGCGGAATGCGTACGAAACCGCACAGGTGTTCCTTTTCTGAATGGTTCTCAGGTCGGCTCGGGAAGAACGAGACACGCAAGAAAAGTTCTTTCTGATTCCACGCCGATCGCTCCTACTACAGTTGACCGGTGTGTGCTCGACGACATCCATGACACCGGTGTTTACCATTCGCCTGCTAGTTTCGAACATCTGCGACGAAATAACGATCGGTTCTACGCTGCGACCAGAATTCATTTTTCAAATTCTCTCCAACGAATACGCTTTTATTCAATGTCTACTTCTTGCAATCTTAGGCAATCTTTCTTATCCTAGAGTAAATGTGGAAATTCAAAACGAAAATGCAAACCAAATATTCTTGACAAAAAGTGCTCCGTTATTTACAGCAGAAAAGACTGCACGGACTTGGCCGACTCAGGAATCATTTTTCAAATTCTTTCAAAGGAATACACTTTTATTTATAGCGTTCGTTTCTTACAACCTTTGGCAATCTTTCTTAGGCTACATTAAATATGGAAAATCAAACCAAGCACTACTGATATTTGTTGTTTCATTTTACCAGACCAGTGGAGATTGATCGCGACAAGATGAAGACGTTAAAATACTAAACAAAAAATTTTTGCGAAAAAGTACTCTGTTATTTATCGCGGAAAAATCCGTACGATCTCGGCCAGCCCAATATCTGGTTCCATCTTCCCTATTTCCACGAACGAAGGATGGATATTTGCTGGAGCGTCGGAGTCTAATCATCGGCGGACGTTCTTCCGACGTCCACGGGGATCTACGGCGGTCCGGAGATCGACGAGAGGGATCCAGCATGCCTCGATCCCCCACATGGAACCGTCTCTTTCCTTTCTGATCCGCATTACAAACCGAAACCGCGACCAGCTGGAAACAAGACCGACGACAAGAGACATTCCAAAAGAAGAGGCGCAAGAAGGGGGAGGGTTTCGAAGGAGGGATCGACACACAAATACGGCAATAGAGAGGATAGCAATTTGCTTGTGGCCGGCGGAAGATATACGTTTCCTGGCGATTGCAAAGCGGAGCAGAACCGAGCGGAGCAGAGCAGCGCGGAGCAGAGCAGAGCGAAGCGGAGTCGGTTTCGCGCGTTTAACGTCGTAACGATCGAGATTAGACGGGGATCGGCGTGTTCGTTCGAACGAAGGGCGGATCGCTCGTTAGCTCGAGAGAAAGAGGAGACGATCGTGCGCTATACTGTGCAATAGTGTGCATATACGAGTCCGAAGCCGCTGCTAACGAGGGCGCGACACGCACCGGTCTTGTTCTCCAACGCCGCGATCAGACCGACGGAATCGGCGACGCCTTTTGCCGACGCTGATCCGCGATTATGCCAATTTGCTGCGTTTTCGGACCATGAGTTTCCTCCTCGGTTTCCATACATCCTAGACCGCCTCTCGTTGACGCTTGTTACACTTTTCCGCGCGGGCGAATTTCCGGAGAAAGTTCACTTCAATCTTGTGCTTCGTTATGGTAGTTTGGAGAAAACGGCGGGAATTATGGCTTCGTTCTGTTTCATGGATTTTGTTGTTTCGCTTGTTTGGGTATACTGTATAATTCTTCAATCTCTTGATCACCGGGATTTTTCAAAATACTGGAAATATTTTCCTTGAAATGCATTAGGTTGAAGGAAAGTTCTGTCATATTTCGAGTGATTGGGAAACAGGAATTGACAGACTATCTGAAAGATGGCAACAAGTTGTCACAAATAATGGAAATTCTATCATTGAATAATGTTAAACATATATTTTTATAAATCGATTGAAATGTTTTCTTTGACAGAACTTTCCCTCCAACGTGTTATCGATGGTTCTTGATTGAATTTGAAGTTCTCATCGCGATACCGACTCGTCCCTGTATTTCGTAGAGAAAGTAGTCACAGTTGACCAAATGAAGGACGCATGGAGGAGGCTTTCGTCCAGAATGGGTGGAAAGTTTGTAAAGATGGTTGCACGAGGTAGCGAGAAGCGTAGCTCGCTCGCGCGAAACGTTCGCGTTCCCGTTGTTCCTTGTCGAGAGATGAAGCGATTTACTGAATTACCGCGAGGAGACAGGTGGCCAGGTAGGCACGAGGTTACCTGTGCTGGAAACGCCGAAGCCAAGCCGCCTGTGTGCATTAGTGACGCCTGTTAGCGGCGACGCCAGCAGGCGCAAGAAACACCATAAAGCCGCGCGAAACTGCCGGGACCAGGGATTACGAGCCACGGAGTGGCTTCAGCCGACGGCCGACGCTCTATCTCTCTATCATTTCAAGCCTTTTCCCGCGGTCGATACTGGGATCGGTATGCTGACCGGCTGAATAGCGCGAAACCGTCGTGGCAATTCATTTTAATGCTTTTTCGAACGGCCACGGAAGCCTCGCCGCTCTTTTCTGACGAGAACCTTGCCTCTCTTCATCCCTGCTCGTTATCGCGGACCAGTTTCGCCCAAAAACAGACATTCAACTGCAAGTTGAAAGTCGAACATTTTGAAGCTTCGAAGGTGATGAGTAGACTGCGAATTTTATGCAATTATCAGAAAAATGGGTACGTACAATTTAAATCAGTGGAGGTATTAAAAGATTTAAGGCCACCAGTGTATTAGCTTCACCTTAATAAGATAATCAAAAGTCGAATGAAATTATTATTTGGCTCCTGTGCCTTGCAATAAATGCAAACATTTTTTATTTTGGATAAAGATCCGCGGTCTAGTGATGAGAATCGAAGTTTCGAAGCTTTGAATTTTTCGAGCCTTCGTAGTAAATTATTAAAAGATTAGAAGATGTATCTATTTTGTTTCATCTTATGTTCCTTCGTTTTCATGAAATCTTGTTTACAATTTATTTGTATTTATAACTATGAAAATTCTGTCAAATTTATCATTTGTCAAAAACCATGACATGAATGAATCTCGTCAGTTACAACTTCATACGATTCGAAGAGCTCGAAACTTCGGACGCTTCGAAGACTTCAGCCCCAGTGTCGATTCGAGTGTTCTTCCTGCGAACGGTCGAGGGTATTCAGTCCCGAAGAGGGCATTTTGGAAGTTTGATGGGCCCGATCGGACGCGGCCACAAGTCCGCGTAACAAAAGGCTGTCCGCGACACTCATCCCCCTTTCAGAATTCTTCGATCCCGTCTCCACTTCCTCTTGCCAGCGTTTCTTCAGGCTCCGAGAGAGCGACGTCCCGTCGCAATCGGTCTTTGGCCAAAAGCCGACAGCTTCTCTCCCCGCCGCGATGTTTCGATACAAATTACATGAAGAGGGACACGGACGGACCAGACGCATCTCTACGGATCCGATGGATCCACGGCAAAGCAGAGAGACCACGGACCCGGACAGGGAAGACTGATGTTATCTCGAGCGCATGCGGACCAACCTTTTTGCTCCCTTAAGCCCCACGAAACGCGAAACCTCGCTCCTTTTTTGCCACGACTTCGCACTTATTCGCGGTTTTCGCCGCAAAATCTTCCAACTCCTCCATTATACCCCGGCTCTTTTTTTCCCACGAGCCGGCTCCGACTTATTGGGTCGTGCGGTCGGCGATTTCGCTTTTTCAATTTGCGAGCTTGAGGAATTATATTAATTTTCAAAAATTTCATTTTTGATACATCTTTCCATTTTCTCTGTCGCCTACGGACCAACAGGAAAAGGTTGATCCGTCCAAAATTTGTGTTGCCCGTTCGCCGTAGAACTCGCCAAAATGAAACACGCCGAAATTGATGGTCGCGATCGAAAAAGGGAGCAGAGAGAACGATGCTCGGTGTTCCCTAAATCCGGTAAATTTGATAAATGCGTCTCACGTCCGATCTATTTCGGAAAAGGTGAGCGTATTCGCGAATCGCGGCGAGGCTTTTGTCTCACCGTTGACTGCTCGGGGTCCGTCAGCGGGCCCTACGAGGCCCCTGTCCCCCTCCACCGCGACGGACGCGTGCAGGGGGGCCGTTGGACGGTGGTTTTATTTGCTCGTGAGGGCTCCGGCTACCTTTTTTGCCGGGCCGAGGACCGCTAACAAGCGCTCTTTTGCTCCTCGCGAATTGTGATGCCGCTGACACTTTAGTGATGTTCCTGCCTCTTTCGAAGGGGCCACTCCCCGCCCCCTCTTTCCCTCTCCCGGCTCCCTCTCTCGACCCCCCTCTTGCCAGACCATATTCGGCATCGTACGGGCCCCGACGTAAAATTCACCGAGCCACGGCAGATGGAATCCGGCGAGAGCCTGCACCCTGCGGAACCCTTTTCTTATCGTTATTACTAGACCGGAGATCTTTATGCAGTTTTCGTGCCTTTGTACGCTAATTTGTTGACTCCGGCAGTCTATGCTAATTCGCGTTGTTAAGCGGCTTCGGGGAACACGGAATCAAATAGAATTCCGTGTCCCCGACCAGCAGCGAATTAGAAATAAATCTGCTGTTTTCTATTGTCTTTACGCATTTACAGCAAAATTGAGTAGATGAAATTCAAGATTGCTGTGAAATTTGAAAAATAGAACATGCCAATATATGATTTCTCCTCTATTAAAATCGTTAAGGCAGAAATAACATTCAATTTGGTTCCTATTTCTATTTTAATCTAGTTATAACAACTTTCTGTATGGAGAGTCCCAGTTAAGCTTTGCATTCAATTGGTGCAATAATAACTCTTTACAATTGCGATAAAAATTTGTCATTAGCCAAGAATAATGGGGGAGGGCTACCGATGCTTTTTTCTAAAGTCCTTGATAAACGTCTTCGATTTCGAACCGGCGAAGTACGGTTCGGGAGATTCGCGAGGCGGTCCTAGAAAAAGCAATTTACAAGCTGGAGATATTTTCACAGCTAGACGTCGCAAGAAGCTGTAACCGGGCGACGCTCGCCGATTCCCGTCCTCGTCTCCCTTCGGTCTCGCAAAAAACCGTTCCCGGGAAGAAATTCCAGGTGAAACAGCCCCGCGGGCCTTCGGAGGCCCCTTCGTGGCCCTTCCTATCCTCGAGAGTTTCGACGTCGAACCTCGAGATCCCTCCGCCTCCACCCTTTTTCTCTTCTCCCTTTCACCATCGCGTTTGCACTTGAGGCTCCAGAAAGAGAACAAGAGAGAGAGAGAGAGAGAGAGAGAGAGAGAGAGAGAGATTCCATAGCTCGTCCCCTGTCCGCCATTAAAAATGTATCAATCTCGGTGAGGATCGGTGTTTTGCAGGACACCGGCTCTAGACAAGGACAAGCCGACCAAGGAATGTCCTTAAAGGCGTCGTAAAGAATAACGCAACTGCGAGAACACGCCCGACAGAGGACGACGCTTTTTCCGTGATCGGGAACTATGCATGGATTGGATATGCCCCCGCCGGGTGATTTACGCGGCACCGGAAACCGGGAATTTGATCGATTGATTCGTCCAGGGGCGTGAAACTTCTCCGAAGAAATTGGAACGATGCCCTTCATGCTCGCCAACTGATCCTGCAGAATGATCTAATAAGAAGTTCGCCGGGATCTTGGCCCCCTACCTTTTGTAGCTTTGATAGTATATGTAGAACAATTGAGAAATAGTACAATTGTTGTGACGTATTATGAAGGTGTGGCATTATCGACGAGTGTACTGTAAATTGGTAAAAACAAGTAACTATGCAAAGGTTAGGGTTCCTTTATTTGTTTGAAACATTTTTGGATGTATCCAGTAGATGAAGAGAATTTTTAATTTTTGCAGGCAAATTTCAAGAAAGGGGGAACAAACAGAATCTTATTTTCAGTGGTAGTAGCCTCTATACAATCTGAAATAAGTAAAAATCGTATTAAATTCTGTGGAATTTTATATTCTGGCATTTTTTGAAAATTTTTGGAAGCCAAAAATGTATAAAGATCCGTAAGGGGTTAATAAAAATTTCCGTAAGATTGTTTTCATATACAAATAAGTTTAGATGTCTACTTACCTGGAATCCTTTGCTGCGAACAAAACGTTGGAATCTCCGGAAAAAAGAGAATTAATCGAGGCCTCCTCTTTGGGGATGAGAAACGCCGAAATCAGGATTGCGAGGTAAAAATCCCGATTAACAAGGAAGTTAAGACAGGTACACAGTGAATTTCCATCCAGCTACCTGGCAGAAGCTCCAAACCAACTTGCTAAAACTTGCAAATCCCTTTTTCCTCCAAATCATCCCCCAAGAGACATCGACTCTGCCAGTCAATCGTTAAACGTCTCCCGAGGACCGACTTTTCTAAAGGTATCGAAGGGCTGCCCACCATTATTCGGCAGATTCGAAATTGGCTTAGCGCAAAGCCGGTAATCCAATTTCTTAACAACAATTAGTAGCCGAGCGAAGGGAGGGTCGAAAAGGCAGAAATGCCGGTACCGTTCTAAGCTGCGGTCACACGAGCCAACACCTAGATTATTCCCGGTAATCTCGGCTCATTGTCTCTGCGGACGGTATCGATTGATTTACGACGATTTACGATCGACCGGGGGATGGCCGCCTGTTTTGTGCCTGTTGCCACGTGACGGGAATGACGCTCGTTAGCGATCGATCATCGCTTTACGACGCTGAGACGTCAATGGCCGCTGGAGAACTAATTGAACTTCGTCGAAAGCGAACCGATCGACTCCATTTCCTGTGTGTCTTTCTTTTTCCAAGCTGGTGATGCAATCAATGAGCCGGTGCATTCCTCTCGCTCCGTTCCACATCCAAAATGCAATTCCAAATGGCATTTCGAACTGTTTAATACAACATTGTTATTGTTCCGTACAACTATTTTCGTAGTTCGATGGCGGTATAAAGGGATTTCGCACGGTCGTTTTATAGAAGGTAACAAACAAAATGGCGGCGAGAGGAAACGCGAGGCGCGGCGGATCCCGACGACGAAGGTCCCCGCGAAAATCGTCCTCGTTAATACCAGACAGTATTCCATAAATCCTGAGTAATGCGTTTTTACGCATTTGTTACAGTGCATAATGGCGGCTTAATTGTAGGCTAGTAAGCCCGGCCCGCGGCTACCTCGTTTCGACAAATTTATATGTGCCGGTGTACATGCGCGCGGCAAATGTCTGTATACAGGGTGACGCGAAAATAACCGTTCAAATGTACATGTCATTTCTCGTTTGTGGGTTTAATAACAGCGCTCGTTACTCGCTGGACATATCGCGCTAGGCATGTTACATTTATTCGCCGCGTTTCATCTTCGTTGTCTTATTCGTTTATTAACTTTTTTCCCCTTTCTGGATCGTGTCGGTTTTTAATTGTTCGAAAGGATCAATGTGAAAGACCGAGGAATCTTTCAATGTAATTTGCTGAATAATTTATAAATGTATCCTCTATATACTTCTCGTAATTATTAAAGAAGGAAATGTCGATTGTATATAGACATTGTATAATATTAATATTATATAATATATTTTCTCTTGCAATTGCCACACGGAATGTTTACGATGAAAAACGTCTGCTGATCAATCATCCAACGGCCCAGACAAGTCGAGAAACGTCTTCCCCAACACACGCTGTACCGACTGGCCATTTTAGGTGAGAAAAGTCATGTCAGAAAATAAATATACACTAAACCTTTGTCGTAATAAGAGATGTCTTCATCCCCAAAAATGTCGTAGAAGAGCAAAAAATTAATTTGAATGCTTAAATATTGATTACAACCGAATCAAATATAATTTCACATTTAAAAAGAGAATAACATTCACATTTGTTAGACTTTGTTTAGAATCTTCATGACGAGCGCGACTCGTCAAAATACGAATAGTAACCCCCTGAAATTCTAAATCCGCACGAAAGCGCTCGGTGAGCAGGTCGGTCCCCCAAAATGCAGCTAACAAGCTCAATTACTGCTGGCAAAACAAAAGAAAGGTTCGTTGAATGGAGCCACCTGCACTACCTGTCGCGTCGACTTCTCCTCGCATAGTTCTCCGGCACAGTACGGTGTAATCGGCCATCGAGCCTTCTAATCCTTGGACCAGGAGATCAGGTACCTCAAGCGGTCGGAAAAGCGGTTCGATAGATCCCGAAGAAACCACGGCAAATCCGTCGAGCACGCGGACGATTAACTTCGCATCGATTTCATTGTATTAACCGCAGCGACGTTGTGTGCCGATCCTAAACCGGTTTAGGCCAGCTGGCGTACGAACAGCGCCGCGAGGCCGTGGCCACCTTCGGCTAATTGAACCGGTCGGGGATTAGTTAGCGCGTACGCACCGCCTCTAAATATTTTGGCATTAACGGCGAATAAATCACCGCGCCCGGTGCGGTGTGCCGGCCGCGAATAAATCCTCGACTTAGTCCCGGGTATTAGGCTCTCGTTTCGCGTACACCCCAACTCCTCTTCCACGATCTCCAGAACACCGTCGAACCGCCGGGAACGGGACTTACCGCCGATTAGACGCCATAATTCAACGCGATAAACGCGATTGGATTTCATAATTCACCGAACAGCGACGATGCTAAACGCTGACCACTGTTTGCTACGGTTACAGCATCCTCTCGTTAAGCGAAAATATTTTTATGATGATATACATACAACATTCTCTACGATGTTGGACAGCAGTCATTCAACCTCGTGTGTTTAGATACAGCTAGCTCTTGGTCCATTTAGGCGTATTTTTGCATACTTTCCAACCCTTCAGTCGGTGTACAAAATATTCGTACACATTAAAAAAACGAATTACTTTTTAAAATTGGACCCAGCAGTTTGAGTTTTTTTTTCAGGCGTTAGAAGGATTAGTTTACTAGCGAATGTGTAAATAATTTTTTTAAAATTGTTATTGGTCGGTTATTGGTTCCGCAGAAACAGTTGATTGAAATCCTGGGATAATAGTTCACACAGTTTAAATTAGTATTAGGTTAATCGAAACGTATGTTCATATTATATGTTTTAACACTTCATGATGGGTGACGCAGAGAGTCACCACTAGAAATTGCTGTATTATTCACAATATTATTTAATATAAAATATAATTCGATAGAATTTAGTACGATGTTTATTTGTGTTAGATCTACAAAAGCTGTTCCCATGAAAAATATTATCCATAAAATGAAACGAATCAATGGAATTATTCTAGGTCGGAAGAAATTCTAAGCTTATCGAGATTGTCTGTAATTTTTAGTATTATATTATTTTTCACAAATGAATTTTCATAATTTCGCCAGTTGCGAGTGTTAACGAATGAACTCGCAATCGGTATCGGGGATTTTCCGCGACGGAACGATCAAAACACGAGTCGCCAGGTTAGAAATCATGGCGGCGATAACGTCGATAACGCAGGCAGTACCGTCGTCGGCTAGGAGCTAATTTGCGGCGATGGAACAGGTAATATTCGAGCAGGTAATAATATTCGAGCAAGCCCGGGAATCGTGGCTCATTGGACACGTACACGTGCGATCCGGCGGGTAACTGTTCACCGGCAGTAAACCCGATTCACGATCGGCTTCACATGGCGGTCATGCAGCTGGTGAGGAGATCGCGCATGCGGCTGAATACGAATGGCCGCATTGTTCCCGCGTCAAATCGTTTTAATGGAGTCTTATTATAGCCACCTTCTACAACGGACCCCCGATAACACGACTCGGGGGACGGCTGCCCCGTGCGATCCAATGCGAAACCATCCACGGATTATTGCTTGCCGATAATTCCCTCGTAATTCCCGGTTGCGACCGGAAGCCCCTGGCCGATCGGACACGTACCGTCATCTTTCGTCGTTCGATCGGCTTCTGATAGGCTGCCTCTTTGCCAACAAGCATCGATTAGATAGCCAGTTTTAACAGCGCGATGCGATACGGACAGTTGCGCGCCAGAGATAAGCTTTCGATCGAATGGTTCGAGTACAATAGACATTATCAATGAAATTATCGAAAAACGAAATCTTAACCAACATTTTGGTGATGGAAAGAATTCTTCCGACTCACCTTAGCAATTATATAGTATTTTATGTTATATTATATGTAATGGCAATATTCCAGGCCGGAAGTAAAAATCGGTTTTCGAATTAGAATAGCTCCGAGTGCGAAGGGTTAATTACTTAGTTAATTAAGTACAAAATTTGTTTCTTTATTACATATATATGTATTAGATTGAAGAACTAGGTCTTTAGTTTTGGGATTGAAATAAATCCCACATTTATCTCGCGAGATTGAAAATGACACGAAATTGCAAACCCTAGTTCTGAAGTAGTTTCGTGCAGCGTGTGCCGCGTTCGAGGGCGAAACAGCACGGGCTGAGAACCGATGAGAGAAGCCGAGCGGCGAGGCGATTTAATGCGGACAAATAATATTGTAAGGTCCTGCTAACACTGCGGAATATTACCATAAGACATGCGTCCCGGGTTCGGCCAATCTTCGCGGTGTGTGCGAGGGGGCGTGCAGAGCGACGATATGTTTATGCGTTTGAATATTCGCGCGTGTGCGACCCGCGCCGCCGGGTATTGGTGCTGGAGGTTTATGGGGCTGCACGTGTGCCCGATGACCTCGGATTTTGGTTCTTTATAGAAATCGCAATCCCTCTGCCGCGGTCCTCAAAGTGTTCTTATTCAACTCTCCTTCGCGTTGGTTATTCCAGGACGTCGAACGCCTGACGAGCACCTGATATTTAACGCTAAATGTAAGTGGTACATGTTCCTTTATAAAAATTACAAGATTGATTTTATTCTAAACTTTATTCTATTCTATATAAAGTTTATTTGGTACTTTGAAATTATTATTATATTATTATATTATTATAATATATTATTATTATATTATTTATTTTGGAACTTGCTTTTCATTATGATGGCGCGAGAGGTCGACGGGATAATCCCAAAGTACCCTTTATTTTATTCTAGAGTTTATTCTAAACACTACAGATATCTATACAATCATTTATTATGAAATTAATTTTATTATTTTATCAATAATCGTAAAATAAAAAATCTGCAGCCGATCATTTTGACTGATGGTGATAGGTTCAGTGCTAATGGTGAACATTTTTATTGAGTTAAGAATGCAGACTTCAAAATTTTCTGATTTTTATGGATCTTCCAAAACGTACATGTACTATCGTTCAACCATCTCCGGATTGAAATAAATCCCACATCTACCCCGCGGGATTGCAAACCCTAGTCAGGTGAGTGGGGTGAATTCATTTTTCCGCGACGAACGGGTGAAGTGAATTCCTCGAAAAATTGTTCGACGACACTGGCAATTCTCTGAACCAGTGACGACATAGAAAATTGATATTGAATAACACACGATCCAATAGCGAAGCTGAACTCTTTCATCCGGCGAGATCTCGGCAAAGCAACTTTCTCGCATAATAGGATCGAGACGCGCCGTTCGAACGGTTCCGCTGACAAATACAGACGTCAAACGATTGTCCCGCGAGTTATGATTAATTTGACGACGCAATAATTGCCAGGCCGGGAGAAAGATCGAACCGATAGTTACGAAAAGATAAACGGGAAGGGGATCATCTCTCGACTTCGAAGCGAAGGAACCAGGGTCCCTCGTCACCGCGTCATCGTCGGAGCATCGATTTATCTTCGGCCGATCTAGTAATTAATTTTAAACGCAATATAATTGGCTGCTCGTAATTTAGCCCGGGCCCTTTCCCCTCCACCCTCCCCTCCCGATATCGATGATTAGGGCAACGTACGCTCGAAAGCTTCTTAATTGACTCGTTGCCCTCTTTTTCCGTCGTCCCCACCTTTTTCTCGGCGACGGTGCTGTCGAACGGGTCTCGAAATTATTGGCACAGGTGAGGAGATGAATTTCAGTGTTTATTATGCCATTGTGCACACGAAATATTACCAGTAACGTATCTATTGTCATCACGGAGACGACGCGACGGTTTTGAATTTGCACAAAAATTCATTGCTAAGCTTGCAGAGATTAAAAAATAAATTTGGTCGCATCAAATTTCATCCAACTCGTACGTCAGGGAGTTAACAAAATTTTAGAATCAAAGAGAAATTTTATTTAAGTCTCTTCGAGTGTAAGAGTTCTCAGCGAGGAGGAAAATTGAACCTGTGAAATTACCTAACATTGGTAAAATATTTCAGAAAGTCTTGCATTAGGGGTTGTTGGGCAGCCTAAATATTCGGTTTCAGCCAATTAGCATGTCCCATCGACTACACTGTGGGCCGATCTCGCATAATATTTGGCGCATTCGCATTATTTCGCGGACCATTGGATAATTCGTGGATTTAAGACAGCCTTTAGCGACACGTTCTCGCGTTTTCTTTCGGTCTTCCGCATCTTTACGAGGGTCTCTCCTTTTCGGAGCGACTTCGGTAGCGGAATCCTCGTTCCGACACGAGATTATTAGCTAGTTTGTTAAACGATTTAACGCCGAGCGGTACTATTAAAATGAGAACCGCTGCGGCCGTATTTTCTCGAAAGATGGCGAACACGTATGAGAGAGAAAAGCGACTCGAATTCGGCACGCGGTTCGGTCAAGGACGACGAGAGCTTGCGACCGGGCATAATCACCAGGTTAATGAGATCGTTATTATTAATTATGAATTTACCGGGCCGTGTCCGAGAGCCGAGTACCTCAATCCGCGCGAGTTAAGGGCTCGCGTGATTAAGAAGACGTTAATGGACACCGGGGGGTGGCTTAAGTATGTAAATTTTGGCGAACAGTTCGCGCGCACTGTTCCTGGGAACACGACGCTAAATTTCATCGCGATCGTAACTCGCTGGCAACCGCTCGTTTCTGGAAGATCGTAAAACTCTCATTTCCTGGTCACCGGGCGATGAACAGAACGCGGAGAACTTTATCGCGAAAGATCTCGAGAAAAGATGTCTAGGTAACTGCAATACCTTTGATACTCCTAAAAACAGATTTTCGAAAATCTCAGAATATCCGAAATTTAATACTTGGCCTTTCCTGGCTCGGGAGATACACTCCAGTCCATAAATCAACGGACACTTACTTATCTTCAACAAAATGGTAATTAAAGTATACAAGCTTCCAGCTTGATTTGATTCTTTTATTCTGATTAGATGTAGGTATTGTACGATATAATATTTAAATGCAAAATTAAATATACATATACACTAACGAGCATAACTGGTCAACACACTTTAA
This sequence comes from Lasioglossum baleicum, assembly GCF_051020765.1. NCBI lineage: Eukaryota > Metazoa > Arthropoda > Insecta > Hymenoptera > Halictidae > Lasioglossum > Lasioglossum baleicum. The sequence continues at coordinate 11,384,943 of NC_134943.1, read as the reverse complement.
ATCAGAACAACTTTTTTATGAATGGACCAAACGACTTCAATTTCTCTGTAAGGCTAGAAGAATTAGTTTAGTAAATGACGTCTAAAAAATATTTTGAAGAAATGCATTTGGTCGGAATTGTGAAAAACAATAGTAAAAATTGATTTTTACGACTTGTTTAGCTGGGCCAAAATAACGAAAATTTAAGAGATGTGTTTGGTCGACTCGTATAAATTATATACGCTCTGAAAATTTCATTGAAACTGGTTAATTGGTTTACGAGTTATAAACGATCCAAACTGGTAAAAATTGTAATTTTTCAAGATTTTCGGCCTTTTTGCCACTTGTGATCGATTATAACTCGTAAACCAATTAACCAATCTCAATGAAATTTTCGGTGCGTATATAATTTATACGAGTTAACCAAACACATCTTTTAAATTTTCGTTACTGGCCCAGCAAAAAAAGTTGTAAAAATCAATTTTTACTATTGTTTTTCACAATTCCGACCAAATGTATTTCTTCAAAATATTTTTTAGACGTCATTTACTTTTCAGATTTGATTTACATGTTCTTCACATTAGAAAAAATTAGTAGGTGCCATTTTTATGTCATAATATAAGGTCGTTTGATGACGAAAAATCGTCTGCATCCAAATATGAGTGTAAATATTGTAAATGGAGTGTGTAAATATTTCCTTCGGCGACGGTTCCCGTAAAATGAGATATGAAAGTGACAATTTAGCCGAAGGTCCGCAGTCTATTAATTACCGACGCGTCCCCCAGAAATAGGGGGCAACGAGGTGGAGGTCCTAATGAGAGCCACTGGTCAGAATTTGGTTCGACGTTAATCTAGAGTCGAGCTGGTCCCGGATTGGACGATGTCTGGCAGACAATTACTTCATGGACCCCCTGCGGCAACGATGGATGTCTCTCTTGCCACAACCGAACAAATGCCAGGCTACAAACCGCGTCCCTTCCACCCTCGTCTCCCTCTTCCCCTGACTTTCACGCAGTTCTCCTTACTCTGTCGTTTCTCTCTCCATCCCCTCCGACCCCCCTCCCTATTTTCACCTGGTCTACCTCCCTTCTCAGAGCCCCACCGTTCTCGTCCATCCTCGAACACCTTCGGCCCCTCTGCTCGGGCATAAGCTGTTTGTTTAGGTGATGTATCGCGGCGATACTTATCACCTCGTACACGATATGAGAGAATCCACGCAGCGGGCGAGAGATTGTGTTCTAAGAGGATTCTAATGACGCCTTGGCAAGGAACCGAGCTCGAACAGGGAGCGCCACGCGCTGCACTTTCGATCCTCTGTGTCACTGCAACCGACCATTCCGATGACGAATACCGTCATTTAGAACCGTAGACAGGGTTCCTGAATTTCACTCGAACCTCCACTCGATCGCAGCAGTGACGTACAGTAGACTCCCATATAATGCGATGAAAAAATTGTTTAACACTAACCTACCGAGCTTTAACAGTAACTACTACATGTTCCCTTATAAAAATGACAAGATCGATTTTATTTAGACTTTTTGCGGCCCCTATTATAATACGTGCTCTACTAAAGATACCTATACAACCATTCCTTATGAAATCATTTTTATTGTTTCAATAATTGTAGAACAAAAAGTCTGCAACCAGTCAAACCGGTGGTGATAGGTTTTAGTGTTAGAATTACTGTGTATGTACAGTAAGGAGCATAACTGATTCCACACACTAAATCAATTTTTACTATTGTTTTTTACAATTCCGTCCAAATGCATTTTTTCAACATATTTTTTACACATCATTTACTAAACTAATTCTTCTAGCCTTACAGAGAAATTGAAGTCGTTTGGTCCACTCATAAAAAAGTTGTTCTGATTTAAAGTGTGTGGAATCAGTTATGCTCCTTACTGTATATCTTCCGTAGCATTAAGTGTGCAGTCGTTTTACGCAATGTTTTGTAAGTGGAAAACCGAACAATGTGATTGGTTATCTCTTTCGTTGCACAACTTCGATTTTTGTAGGCGTCCTCGGTCCCGTTTCGTGCAACGATCGAGGCACTACTGTGCTTATAACTTGAAAATGCAGTGTATAATATTTTATCAACGGCTTGCCTTACAAAATCGTGTCTGACTCGTGATGAAGATTCGGAACAGAGTTTAAAAAAATTCTATTTTGGTTTTGCTAATGTACAGCTATTGGAGAAATACAATAGATATAAATGTTCTCCTTTCTTGGGAGACGAACTACAAGAAAGTTCTAATCACTGAAACCGTAAAATAAATCGTAGTGCAAGGGGTTGAAACAAAAGTTAAAGGGGTGTAACTCGCTTATTGGTTGACCCTCGTGCGAAATATCTGTCGGCAGGGTTGGAATCCGTGAAGAAATGAATTTTGCGAGATTCGAGGGTTCAAAGTCGGTGAAAAAGTGGGCGTAGTAAGAGTCGAATACGGATGCCGATAAATTACGCGCATAACGATTCACCTACGGGTATGGCCCGGATTCGAGCACGACCGTTCAGGAAAAGGGCACCGGTCGAGAACGAGGAGAATGGAACGAAAGGGAAGGGGAAGGGAAGAAAGAAAGAAAGGCAAGAAGAGGTAGAAAGCGGAGAAACCATTAACGACGTGCAAGCACGTTGGCACGATACCGGGACGTAAAATAGGGGTTCAAGTCGCAGGGTGTTTCGCTCGGGGTATTTTAATGGTGTTATAATGTATGTATGCTTTACCACCACCGACCGGTCGCTCCTCTCGATTATACGTGTAACCCATACTGGCTTATGGGGCCCAGACGCCTCGGACGAGTTCGACCCAGCATGGGGCCCCTTCAATATATTCAATCACGAAATTATCACTTCTGTACTGCCCGTGGTGCCTCCGCAGTACTGTACCATCGATTTCGCGAGCCACCATTCATAATGACAACTGTGTACAGCGCACGGTAATTAAAAAAAAACCGACGTCGTTTGGATATACATATCAATTCCTCACGCTTTCGGAGAATTCGATGCCCCGGCACAGGAGATCGACGGTGTATCATTCCGGGGACTTGCGAAACTGTTTACCCTCGGAACTGAATCAAAACTTTCGGCTGTGCTTTTCGCTAATTACGAGCAGTCTTCGTGGGACACAAATTGCCAAGTTCCTCTGACCCCTGTAATGGTAAAGAGATTAATGGTATACCTCCAGAAATAAGCCAGCCGTTGATTTCTCAACGGGAATTCTGCTAGTTCGATAATAATATCGAGAACAGAGTGAAGTCGAGCAGAGAAAAAATGTCCTTCAACCCCCAGCCGCCTCGTACATTTTTACCGAAATCCCGGTAAACGGGTTGAGAGATAGGATCGGTCACGCGAAAGAAAGTCCCGGTACCGGTGAAAGAGTCCCGCGATCTATCGGTTCATTAGCGTCTCCAAAGGAAAGGGGTGCGGGGGCGTGAGAGAGAGGGGGGTTCGGAGTCGAGGTAATTAAGGCATCGAAACAGATCACGATCGTGTCGAAAGGTAAAAGCCTGTTTCGCGACGGGCCCCGTCGGAAAAGGGAGCAAGAAGAGGGCCCCGTCGATGGGGCGTCCGATCCATGGGGGTCCGGGGGGGGGGCGGAGGGGAGATGGTCACGGAGCTTTCGAGGCGTATCTGAACACCGTAGGGGGGCAGCAGGTGGGAAAAAGGCTTACACCTTTCTCTTTTCGGCTATCATTAGCATAAGTATGTGGATATATGCGCGCACATACGCGGCCCCTGTCCGGCGCGGGCCCCGCGCCTCGTGGAATTTATGACGCCGGCCAGGGCCCCGGCCGGTTTATTAATACGTTATGCTTGCATTAGTATACTTAAGCATGACGAATGGTCGCGCCACGGGGATTTCGAGCGAACCGCGGCGGGGACGAACCGAGGAAATTTTACGGTCCCATGGAACGAGGAACGTTCCTCGCGTTCTCTCCTTCTTTCTCACCCCCGTACGGCCGGCCCCCTCTTCCTCCTACTTCAGGTTCTCCTCCACACTCTGTCGCGCAGCACGCTCGGTGCCCCGGTCACACGGATTATTACGTTGTCACGGGTAGCTCCGGGGGAAATTAAATGCCGTTAAATATTGCCGATTATTTCGGTGTTAGTGCCGTTTAAGCGGCCCCGGCAGAGATTGAAATTTCGGGAGGGGGCCCACGGCTACCGGGGGACGCCAGGCCCCTGACAAGGCCCCGATGGAATTTTTCTGATCCCTGCTGGCCCCGTTTACGCGCTATCGACGATTCGCCACTTGGCAGATTAGTAGGGGTGTGCGGGTACCCGAATTCGGGTCGGGATCCCGAAAGTTTACAAACTTCGGATACCCGCGATTTCGGGGTACCCTGCCCCTACAGATTAGCGATTCGCTGGCTCGGACCTGTATTACACGCTTCTACATGAAATTCGAGGCGTGTGCAACAAAACTGATGCATTCAACATTTTTGTGGTCAAAAAGCAAGATTTTTATAGGGGACTTTGAGGTTTATAGCACCCTGTTGCACACATGGTTTTCAACGCTGTAATTAACAAAAGAAATAAGCGTCTATGTAGCTCCTGTACCTCGTGATTAGATTGCGGATCTTTCTGCATTTATGGCTTCTGAAAATTTTCAAAAAATGCCAGAATATAAAATTTGACAGGATTTAATACGATTTTTATTTATTCCTAACCTACAAAGGCTACTAACTACCATTGAAAGTAAGATTTTATTTGATTCCACTTTCTCTTAAAATTCGCCTACAAAAATTGTCCACTCGTAATTAATGCATAGAATTTTTCTTTCGCATAGAGATCCGCTTCACCCGAAAAACCAGGAGCAGCAGGGCGATGAGAAGCGAAGCAACCGAAGAGAACGGTAATTTTGGTACGTCGCAGAATTTCCGGCGATCGGCCCATCTGGCAGTAAATAAAAAGAGCGAATGTTTCGGCGGGTATCAACATGATCGTCGCCAATTAGACGGCGTTTCGACACCTCCCAGGAAAGCGGGCGATTCCAACAGGTGCACGGAATCAATTATCACGCGACGGAGAGCGGTAGAGGAGGAGGAGGAGAAGGAGGAGGACCGATCGCGATCGTTCGAAGGAGAGGAACGGTAATTGCGTAAACATCGATCGATTTTACGGAATACGCCGCGCGGCCTAATTACCCCGTGGCTCTCGCAAACGAATTTAAATGATCACCGGAGGGCGTGAGCGGGCGCGGTGCATAGCGTGTATGTAGGTACACCGTGTGTAGCGTAACGTTTGCGAAATGAATTTCTCCGTTTCCACGAACCGGGTAATCGAATCAATTTCGACGAAGGAACGCGATTCCTACGCCCCTGCTCGCCGCGGAGAAATTGCTGGAACGGCGCCGATTACACTGTTTAAAAGGATATTTTCGTGAAATTGAGAGACGAAACCGGGATGGAGTAATGATCACCGTTTAATCGTTCGTGGTTTTCGACGCTCGCGTCGTAATATTTCGTACGGCAATTCCGCGGGGGTTTGCATAAATCACGTGGCCGGAAGGCTTCGTGCCGAGGCCTCCGGGGGCAAAGATGGCGAGTCGCGCACCGGCTAATGGCCTTATAATGACGCGAATTATTCGCGGACGCGATTCCTGCGTGAAATCTCGCCCTTTCCCAAGGCGAGCCGATCCCTTCGCGAATTAAACGCGTAATTGGGGCCCCTCATGCCTTCGGAACGACCGAATCAGTTTAATCATTGGCGATAATGAAGTGCGCCGGTAATATCCAAGATGGCGACGGAAAACGCTTCCAGCGGCATAAGAGCGCAAAAAGGGAGTCGACCGTTCCCTGCGAGCTGCCGCAATTCGGGCGAAATCATTTTTTAATGAGAAACGTACGGTGGTTGGGCAATCTATTAGGTTGTTGCGAATGAAATGGCCGTTTTGAATCTTTAACATACACTTTTATTTCACAAGCTTTATTCATATCCCTTAATTGAAATCATTTCCATCGACATCAATGCACTTCTTCCATCGTGATACAAGTGATTACAGCACGTTCTTCTTTGAATATTTTTCCATTCAAAAAGCCATGTAGGTGCTTGAAAAAATGGTAACCAGTAGGTGACAGGTCAAGCGAATAAGGAGGGTGAGGAAGGACTTCACACTTCAACTCTGCTGATTTTTTTACTGTTTCTTTCGCAAGTTCACTTTCGCATTAAACATTTGAGTATTGCATGAATAAATTGCATCAGTTTAATATGCATAAAATGAACAAAATCATACAATTGGGTTGGCAAAAAACGTAATTTTGTATTTCAAGGGGAAATAGAACCCACTTTTTTGTTCAAGCAATGAACTTGAATGAGTAAGATATTTTCCCTTTTGTTCGATGATCTTTTGCCATAAAGAATAAACAAGAAAATATTTTATCGATTAAAGTTCATCGCTTGAACAAAAAAATTCGATTTTACTTCACCTTGAAATACCGAAATTACTCTCTCGCCAACCCAATAGAATTTTAGGTCAGAAGAAATGTTTAGTTTCCGTGTTAAAATAGATCCGAGTGAGAAGGGTTAAATTGGGTCGGAGGACGATTCTCTAGATCTCCCACCGATTTCTAAATTGATGGGAAGCTATCAGCAACGAGGGTCAACAGTGAAGCCTTTGAGCCATAATCTCTTGACAGGAGAAGCAACGAGGCTGCCTCTGTGACTGAAGCCAGAGAAAGGGAAACGATGAAAGTAGCTAAAGGGAGAAAGAGTGAGAGAATTCTCTCGTCCAGCTCGTATCACCAGGATCGATAGCTCCTGGCACGAGGGGTGAGAAGAGAGGGTGAGAAGGAGGGGATCAGGAAGAAAAAGAGGCAGGCGGATTCCTGCGCGTGCACTTTTATCGCGGGCTTGTATACGGTGGTGTATGTGCTCGCAGGTACATACAGCGTGCGCGAGAGACGGGGGAAGAAAAAGCGGGGACGGGCCAAGCCGAGGTACATACACGCGAGAGGATACGCTTGCGTTATGAATGCGCGGCTACGGGCGGAGGTGCATAATTCAAAAGTTCGTAGCTCATTAAAGTAGCGACCGGAGGATATCCTTTCCAGGAGGCAACGAGCAGAAGGATTAAAGCCTGGAGGCAGGCGCGCACGGCCACCGGTCAAATTTGTAGCCACTAAAACCGCCGGTTTTATGGCACGAAATTTACAGCGTTTTCACGGTAAAGTAACAAAGTAACCCCTCTGTCCAGGGCCCGGGACCCAGGACTCCGGACCCGGGGACCGGCAACGGGACGACGATTTGATTTAGCGATCTTTTATTATCCGCGATATTGATCGCGCGGCGAGCGAGCCTGACGGCTCTTCGTTACCGTCCGTGACCATTGTCCATTTTGCTTTATTGCGAACGGGACGACGACGGGGACGAGAAACTGCGCGACGTCAAGTTTTTGCATTTTCACGCCGCGACCGGGTCGTCCGTGACCCGTCCTTTCGGTCTACCGACAATTACGATGCACCTACCGGCAGTTAATAAATTACCTTCTCTCACTTTTGTTAGTGTAATTCTGTGTTAATGTTATAATAGTGTTGTGTGACAATTCAAGGAAGGGAAGGGAATTTTTATTCGGCTTCTCCACAGTGAGAGTACATGGAAATCATCGACAACGATTTTAGTCGATATTAACATCGTTTGACAACATCGTTAGCCGGCTATACGTCTAATTCTTCTTATAGTGTAACAATTACATTTTTATAGAAAAGTAAAAGCGTCGGTGCAGAATAGTTACAGAAAAAAAATGTCAGCACCATCTAAAACGTATTGCCGGTGGAAACTTTTTACAACAATTATAAAATCGAAAGTCTGAGGCTGGCCGTTTGACGGACACCGGAGGGTTCATCGTTAAAACTGTTATTCCGTTTCGAGGATCGTGCGGATATTAATAGCGGTCGCCGTATATAGATGTAATATACATATACAATTCTATATTAATGTCCGTCGAAGAAAAATGAAGAGGGGAGGAAGAGAAGAGAAGAGAGAAGAAGGCGCTAATGATATTGAAATGGATGCGAGTTATGCGTCGGCCATTTCGGTTCTCCCCTTGGCTTCCTCCTCTCGCGGTCCCCGTTGCGGTTTCGTCTCCGCGTCGGGGTCCCTGGGGTTAGGTTACCTTGTTAGTTCTGGCTGCCTTCATTGCCGCGTGCCCTCTGGCCAGCCCGTGAAATTGCTTTCTATTGTAAATAACGGCTCGAAATACCTGCGCCGGCGAAATTGATTTCTCCTATCAATTCCGTTGCCGAGGAATATGTCCCTCGCACCGCGCCGACATATTTATTCATTTGTTTGCACGTCCGACACTTTTCGCGAATTCCTCCATCGCGACTTGCGACAACAAATTCTTGTTAGAAATATCATCGAGAGAATTGCATTTACGTTCATTCGTTTGAACTTCAATGGTATAAATGTATAACAGGAAAACCGTTTGAAGAATTTAAAAATTCTATTGATTTTTATTTCGCAGATAAAATTGCTTAATAGGTGGAACAGTGATTATTTGCATTAGAATTATCGACCGGGTGAAAAGAATCCATTCCAGATGTTTTATTTCGCTACTACGGAAATTGTGAAGATATTTGTGCAGAAAATCGTTCAATAAATTCGTTCACTTCTGAAATGTGCATCAGACATGTCGGACGCGCGTTCTCGCAATTTTTACAAGGAATTGGAAATTAGTCGCGCTTAACGGTCAACGCTTGCAGCATCAAAAGGAATAATTGATAGCCGACGGCGAAGCTTAACGACAAACCAGGAAGCGAGTGATTTCAATAAAACTCATGGGGCAGGATATTTAATATTCATGCTCACAGGACGATTGCTCAGCAGCCAGGCGAACCGTCCACGTCATGAATCAAATTATCACCCGGCAGGGAAGAAAGTATCGTCGAATAAAAGAAGAGAAACAGTCGGCGAGGAATAAACAATCAGCCGGAGAGCAAAGATAAAGCATAAGCAGGGGCCCCGGTGCTGTTGCGGAGGGTGGCGAAATTAATGAGCCGTTATTATTATCTTAATTAGAAGAAAAAGGATCGCTTGGGGATGCCACGGGAGCCGCTGGACCCCCGTGTCCTCTCTCTCTCTTTCTCTCGTTGTTCTCTTTTCTTCGCGTGATTAAGGACGAAGGGATTGCGAAAGGTGGGCCCCAGTGTTGGCAGACGATCCGGCTAATGTGTCGACCGAAATATTTATGATGATTGTTTATGGTCCGTACGTATATTAGCACGTTCGGTCCGAACCCGGCAGTGAGTCCCCCTCTCTCTCTCTCTCTCTCTCTCTCTCTCTCTCTCTCTCTCTCTCTCTCTCTCTCTCCTTTTCGGTCCTCGTTCGCTCGAACTGGTCCTACCGTTGCAAACCCGTCCGGGACCAGTCCCATCCTTTTTTCGTTGCTCTCGCATCTGGGTCACCGTTCTTGACTAATTAACTCCGCGGTAATTAATAAATCAGGAGCCGAACGGCTACGGGCCTCGAGGTGAGAGCACCAGGATTTTCGGGTCGATCCTCCATTTTTCTCGAACTCATGGCACATCCTATCGCGTGAAACTTAACGATTTTTAATTAGTAAATTCGAAACCTTTTGATTCAGCGAATCCTAAACTCTCAATTATAATTCACAAATCTTAATGCTGATGTTGTTATTGACTGATTAAAGATGTTCTCGAACGTGCTGGAATGTTTCTAGCGATTCCAAAGGACGATCGAGATTAGTAAATTCGGAACGTTGAATAAGGGAATCCTGAACTCTCATTTATAATCCTCAAATCTTAATGCTGACATTGTTATTGACTGATTAAAAATGTTCTCGAACGTGCTAGAATGATTTTAGCGATTCCAAAGGACGATCGAGAGTAATTTGCCGACATCTTAAAATTACTGTGCAGCAGCAGCATCGGGAAGGAGCTCGAATAAGGATGTTAATATCTGCACGACGCTTTTAGGAGCAGGTCCGTCGATCTCGAGGGTTGAACGACTGGGGAATGCGGGGCTAAACTGTGTTCGGTTAGTCAGTATCGCGTCGCGGCACCTCTTAACGGTAATACGGTCAAGATTCCCTCCCTTTAAATCAATATTCTAATTACGTTGGTGGATGGGCAACCACCTGGAGCAACGAGTTCACCGAAAAACGAGACTCGTAAAAGCGTATCGGGGGACGCGGGGCCAGCCCCGATTTGAATAACGGCCGAAAACGTCCCGGAACGAGGCACCGGAGGGACGTTTACGTCGTCCGAGTTCGTGGCTCGATGAAAAGATATTACCGGAGGGAGATCACCGTTCTTTTTCTCCCGTTTTATTAGCGACGCGGGCCTATCTGGTGTGAAATACGACCGCGATCGATTAAGATCTTTTTTATAATCCGGCGTATTGAGAGAAAAACGAACGAACAGACGGAAACACGCGGGATATTATTTCCACGAGCATCTGCTCAGGGTTTCGAAAGCTTGGCATGTCGTGTGCCACCCGTCTCTCGAAAGAGCGAACCCGTAGTCGCACACCTACCGGAGACTCGTTAAAGGGTAGCTCGGGCCCGTTGCTCCTAATTAAACGCCCCTCCTGTTCCCCGGTTCGACCGTAATCGACTTTTAATTGAGGCGTCCCGATTGATGAATCGAGCTAACGGCCCGCGAGCCCCGGATTCCCCGATGCCCCGGCGTTTAATTAGAGGCGAGGGTAATTAGACAGTTTCTGATGATTCTCCGCGAGCCTCGAGCTCTTGGTCACGCGATCGCCGTGATAGACCTACTCATCTTCCACGGATTCACAGAAATCAACGATAAAATGTAGAACATGGTGTACATACATTCATCTTTCTTGCGGCAGATATGAAGATTAAATTTTGTTAGCGAAAGTCGAAAAACAAGAACCGTGGCTAATAGTCCGAAGGAATTTCACTAAGCTAGCGTGTCATTGTTTCCCGGTGTCTCGTCTTCTTCATGTCCCAGCGGTTTGAAGACCCCACCTAATTCTGCCATCAGTCATCCTGGCTGGTTCCGGGAAGACAGGTCGAGGGCCTGCTGACGTTGGCGCACGAATCTCATCAGAGTTAGTGCCGCTTTAACGTCGAGACAATGCTGGCCCGTTTTCACCCTTGATCCCATGGGGTGTGCCCCAACTTCACGGTCCTCCGCGACTCCGCCGCCTGCTGACTTGCCAGAGAGGTGCGAAGCGTGACAGTGGCCGGGGAAATTAGGCGACTGTTCGAAACGTTGCCTCCCGATGTTCCTCTTCGGGCCAGTTTCAAGACTGCGTTCCGGTGAATGATACTTTGTAACGTTCATTAATAGTTGTAGACTAACTACTGGATTTATGAAGTATTTATTACAGGCGTTGCATCGAAATTCCAAGAAAGAGGAAACCAGGCGAGCACAATACAGGGAAAATAAATTCCTTGGATCCGTCGAAGATAGCCTCATTTCTGCTCAATTTCAGAAAAGGGGACGAGACGAATGTAACAATGCCGGGAGAACAAATTCCCCGGAATCCGAGGCAGGGAATGTCGGAGAGGTATCGGTTTCCCCATTCTCGAAATTCGTAGAATTTGTCGTGCAAAGGCGGAATCACTCAACAAGATCGTGGATCCTTTGGAAACGCGTCCGTGTTCCTTTCAAGTCGGCCGTCGTTTTCCGGGGCGAGGAAAGTCAAAGAGGGATGAAAAAGGGAGCCGCAAGTCTCGCTCGCGACTCTGTCCATCGGTGCCCGGTGCCCTTTTGTCGAGGGCGTGTAAATAAGTGCGAAAATAAGCGCCTAACGAGGCAAAGATTGACTCGGACAATGGCCCTCGGGAGCACGAGTCCTTCTCCGGCTTTCAGACCTCGTAAAAGAGGTCCTTAAGGGCCGACAATGGGCACCCTGAAATCCACACTCGACGCCGGGGCACAAAGAGGTGGCCCCTCTATCCCCCTCTGTTCCCGAAGCCCCCTTCTGGACACTCGGGGGACAATGAGACCAGTGTGGAAATTTCGCAGGTTGACTTCTCTCGGGTTTCTTTCTATCTCGCTTTCTTACGATCTCGCCCGGTGAGACCGCCAGATCCCACCTGCGAGCCTCGCTGAATGCTGGCAAATTTTCTATGGGTTCTTCACGAGTATCTAATATTCGCCTTTTTTTTTTCTCTCTCCGTTCGTGACACGCCGAGTGAATGATTTTTCGCCGGCCGATTGAGTTGTCAACGACGCGGGCCAATTCATTTGGAAAATGTCCGAACGTCTGCCCTTTGTGCGAGTTAGGGGTGGAGCGCCGCCATTTTAGAAGCTTCCGAGATGCTTCCGGCGCGTATTGGGAGACAGTCATTCGAAAGAAAAATTATTTTCTGCTTCTTTTTGCGGATTTCAGTTCAAAACAATTTTAACAGAATTTTTTAAGAAAAGTCTGTTGAAACAATTGTTTGAGGGTTGAAAACTAAGTGCAGAATCGGCACCGACAGGGATGAATCACGGAAAATCTATGCACGCGCAGTTTATCGTGTCTGGCGGCGAGGAATTTCAGCCGGCCAGAGAATATTCACGGGAGACGCGAGTTAAAAGCTGGACCCGTTGTCCACGTCATAAAGCTCATAGAAAAATCCGTGTCGCGAGAAGCGCCGCTCGTTTTCGCGGGGGATGTTGCCGGGGAGGGGGTTGTGGAAGCGATCCTCAAACGCGTCGTTCCGCCATTAGTTACGTGCGCTTCCACGCCCGGCGTACTTTATTGGGCAGAAAATTCTACAATAAAGGGGACGGGCTCGTCTGGCCCCTTTGTGCTTCTTGCCAGGAGCAGGACTTCGAGGATCCGAGGGAACTTTATTAAATTCGAGTTTCTGCGCTGCCGATGCCCCGGGCCAACCTGATTTATGAGGTTCCGCGTGTAAACGCTTGGAATGTGAACGGGGCTACGTGAAACAGAGATCGTTTATTCATTTCTCGGTCATTTCTCTTCATTCCCCCTTTCGCCCGCTTGTCGACGAGCATGTCTACCGGTCGCTGTGTTGGCTTCATCATTTTTCTAGAGAAATCTGCGTTCTTCGAGAAAATCGGCATGCTGCACTGCTTCGGTAATATTCGGAGAAAATTTTCAATTAAAATTCTTTAATTTTTTGGGATCTGCAAAGGCTACTAACACTGGCAATCAGATTGTATTTTGTTCATTAAAATCTACAACATCCGCAGTCTACTAATAACGCTACAAATATTTCAAATGGACTATTCATGTATCTACGCATACTTTATGGTTTATGGTCCGGTCACAAAGTTTTATTTCCAATAATAATCCGGCCGGGTTAACGACAGCAGGAACGGAACGAGGTGCCATAAAAATTTCTGTTTGGTCCACATCGTCGAAGTTTATGTGCCACTCCACGGTCTAATCGTGCGTTTTATCATAAGGGGCCCAGTATTCGGTGGGTAATGTGCCGTAAATAAGTCCCACCAGAATCGAATCTACATTTTCATAGTGAATTACGTGAATTCCAGTGAAAAAACCGGGAGCAGCAAAGTTTCGAGCTCTAGGATCACGGATCGTTTATGGAACGGAGCATTTATCAGAATCAGAGGGGCAATCCGGTGAGCAAAAGCCAACGAAAAATCCTAATAGTCCGCATTACTAATAACAGCTACATTGGAAGGGCGTGCCGAGGGGGGCTCTAAAAGTCTCGGACAGGTAATAACTCTATCCTCTCGACTTGTAACATTCTCTCTCTCTCTCTCTCTCCCCCCTTCTGAGTTGGTTCGCCCCTCCGAGGCGTTCTATTATATGGGGAGACTAACTGTGCCGACGTAACAGCGTGCAATTAAGTTAAACAATTGCCTAGGCCGTCATAAACAACCCTCGACGTGCTTACAAATCATCGGGGACCAGGCTCGAGCGCTCGACCATGTAAAAATCTCCCTTGCTCCGCTTCTTTTTCCTGGCAACCCCCTTCTTCATCATCTCCGGAGCGTTCTCATCCTCTTCTTGTTCTTCCCTCTACTCCTTCGCTTTCTTTCTTCTGCTCTCATCACCATCCTTCCTTCGTCTCCTTCGGAGGCTATTGCCTCTCGCGCGACCCAGCGAAATTTCAGCGTCATTTTAGAGCAGATAAACCGCCTGTAATGATATCTTGCGTCATCACCGTAAACGACGTCTTTCGCAAGAGCCTCGCGTCCAGTGTATAAATTGCTGAATTAATGGGGCACCGTTGAGTAACGTCCGCGCGAACGTTACTTAAGCGGTCGATGAAACGTGCTCTCGACCCCCCTCAATTTTTGCCAACGGCGGGCCCCGGGTGTCGTCGGGAATTTTCGAGGAGCTGATCCTTTTTGTTTATCGCCGCGCTTCGCGGAAACATTGTCCCGACCTCGACGCCGCGTTCAAATTCCCGAAGGATTTATGGGGTGCCGTTCCCACGGCAAATTGCGCGACGAGGTTAATCGGCCGCCATTATTAATCTAATTACCGCTCCCCACTTGCTTTCACAAACTTTCATTCCTAAAATATTAATTCAATTCTTTTTGAAATAATGAATCTGGAAACAGCAAAATTTTTACAAATATCTTACACGTTTTTAATATTTTTGTCGTAGTACGAGGGGATGCTTGAAACAATAATTTGACAAACGTGATTTTTTTTCGAAGATCGTCTCCATTGCCTCCGGGCGACTTCTCATTCATCGAGCTACCATCAGACGCCATATTCGATAAGAATAACTTTATTCGACGCCGTTCATTAACCGTACCAACAGCGAGGAAGGGTTCGAGGGAACTCCGTAGCTGCTCTCCTGCAATTACCTAAGATTATTTATGCCCAGAGCACAGAACTCGCCGTGGCAATAAATAAGAATAATGACGGCGTCCATTAAGCCGATACTTTCGATGATATTTTCTCGCCGGACGATTTTTGTACGCGAAACCGTTCGTAAACACTTGCTGCCGCGTCACGCGGCGTCCATCTTGTCTCGCGCACGAGGTGAACACTGCCAACCCCCTGTTTAACTACCGAAAAAACTGGCGCTAACACATGGTAGTACTCTTGTTTACGGGTTCCATAAAATCCGTGTTCGCGGTGCGCGATAATTACACTGCGAATCGCGTGCAGTTCTTCAAAAGCGAGCTGGCGCAACACGAGATAGCAAAAACTTCTGAAACAAGGAAATAAATTTAACACCCGCACGTTGCCAAACCAAAGTTTTCTTATCGTTTGAGAATATTCTTCTGAGAATCGAGAATTTTTCAAGCTTCGTGGGTCCGTTTTCTTGAAAGCAAATCATCGTGAATCGGTTCTGGGAACCGTTTCCCGTCGTTCATTCAATTATTCATGATAACGACGCGCCATTCGCGGATATTGGACCGTCGTCCGCCCAATGACCGTGTATTAGCCGAAAATGGCGAACCGGGTGTCTTTCTTTGCGACATAATTCGCGGAGTGCTTCATTCCGACCCGCGATGTCCACGCGGTGCCCCCTTTTTGCAAGCTCACGCCTTCTTCGAATGGAAATGTCACTGTTCTTTCCATCGTTCTTCGGCAATTGTTACCGCATCGATGATGCTTCTCCTTTAGAAGCGGTGCTCGATCATTTGAATGATCGTTCTCGCGCTTCTCGCGCGGTTAAGGGCCCCTCGTTACCATTACGACCACCATTCCCAGTATTATTAGCGTTCTTCCACGAAAAAAAAACTTGTACTCCGCTGGACATAATAGTTTCTGGCGTTCCTGGTTAAGCTCCTTTTTCCTTCGGGCGAGAAACGTTCTTCCCCGGTGCCTAAAGCAGTTAATTAGGTAAAAAGGGGCTCTGACATTGCTGCACATTGTCCGGGAAATTTTTATCTGTATAAAGTTGAACTGATATTTGGTTTTTATCTCGTTCAAAAGATTCCCGAAACATTTCTGCAACCCTTAAATGGTCATTCAAAGTGGACTCCCACGGTACAGACAGTCGTGTAGTATATTTAGTATTTACTTTTATCAAATAAAACATCAATTTTCTTTTTTCTCATGCATTTTTCAATCAGATTTTATGCATTTATGACGAAAATCAGTAGGTGAAACTTCTGAAAGTAGGAACATTTAAAGAATGTGTAAATGCGGAGACGTTACTTTCAATCAATTGCAATTATTTACACAAGAAATAAATCATTATTTAGCTTCATGTCCACGCAAATGTTGTAAAAACATTTTATTTTGCAAAAAGATCCGCTGATTATTATTTATATTTACAGCTAGATCAAGGTCGGCACCAACTTGATCCATATTAAAACGAGTTAAAGAATGCAAATGATTCTCATCTGAAATAAGCGCATAAAATTGCACAATATCATCTAATTACGGTTGCAGAAAGCAAATGACTTGTTCAGTGCTGCCGAACCTTTTATTCGCCCTCATTATTGTATCTTTCCCGAGGATCTCGAGGTGGAATTGTTACGAGGATCGATATATTACCGGAAAAATATTCCTCGCTCATTCGAGATGCTTAGATATCGATTCCAGAGGGACGGAGAAGACGTCGATTGTTCGTTGTCACGGGATCCTCGACGCGTTCTGGTAACGCGCGAAAGGTGTCCGCGTGCGTCGGAGTGAAGAGGTTTGGGAGCAGGTGCCGGGTAATAAAGTCACCGGAAAGGTTGTGCCGGAGCTCGGAAAACGAAAACCAACGAGCGGAGCCGGCTATTTTCGGCGTGGCATTACCGGATGATTTGTTGGTTTGCCGGTACGGCCGCGCCGGAATCGTTATATTTGCAACAAGGAGGCAAAATCGGTTCGGTTTCGAGAGAACGGCCGATTGGGAACCACGAAATATCGTGTTTTATAGCGGCCGAGATGGCAATTGGAGGGAGAAACGCGGCCGTTATGGGGCGCGCGGAATTCTCGAGAGCTTCTGATGAGGTGTTTTAAGGAACATCCACGTTCGGGTCGCTTCTGATCCTTTCTCGCGAAATTATTCACTGGATTTCGGGAAGTAAACATCCAAAGTGGCTGAATAAAACGCTACTTAAAAGCGGCTTTACTGGGCCTTACGGATCGTTCACGCGGATAGTTACGACTCTACGTTATAGGGTTTTCTGGAAGATTAGCAATCGACTGCGGAATAAAAATTGTTTGGGATCAGAGACATTTTTCCCGTCCCTTAACCACTTGCTGTACGATATTCTTCGCGGTTGCAATAATTACAACTTCTCTTTGTCTTTAATCATTTCACCGATGAGAACAGTTACTCGCATTCCACTTTCTACATAATTGTTTACATGAAACTTTAAACGACGCCCCACGTAAATCAATTTTTATTCAGTAAAACAACTACTTCAATGCAAAATGCATATTTGCTAGTGCAGTCGATACCTTTGTTTATGCTTGAAACGCTAAATTTAAAGTTTCGAGACTGTATATGTGAGAAACTTCAAAATCAATTGGAGCTTATTTCGTCGTAAAAGAAAGACATAACATTCATATCTGGCAGATTACAAGGGATTAACAATTCTGATACTTTGGAAATAATAAATCGATGTTCAAAAACTACTTTAACTCTTCTACCGTCTCAAACTTCATCTACTAACGTTTGTCGCAAATGGCACTAATGGTACCTAAACGTGTAAATAAAAACTAATTTGGTTGGCAAACAAGAGAACTGCAATGCAAAAATGGTGAAAACTGTAGATTCGACACTGTCGAAGTATGGGTGCGTCCACACTGTCCACACTGGCGCGACGTTCCAGGAAGCCATCGCGCCATCGGAAGGAACAAACACACGGGCCTTTTTTCAACGGCGAAGAATAGGCGACAGGATATGAAGGATCGACCAATCGCGAGGCCACTGTGAATGGAGTCTGTCGAAGCGTCGAAAGGGCCCCGAAACAGAGATGGGAATAGGTCCCCGTTACTGGGACCAGCCAGGCTCAGGAGGAGGACAGAGAAGAAGAGGAACAAATGAGTACGATGAGTTACGGCTCGGCGTAAATCTCGAGCTAATGGTCGCCTAAACGCGAAACCTGCTCTGGGGGACCTATACCCCTTCTCCCTTCCCCAGAACCACCGTAGAGAAATTTAATAATCAAACTAATGGGCTCGCGGTGGCTTATTATAGTTACACGCACGCTCCTCCTCGATCGCTCGCGAGCCGATCCACGGGGGTTACGATCGAGCTTGGTCCACTTATTGGAGATTTATCGTCCTTAACCTAACTCCCTGGTCGCTGTTTCTTGGTCAACTTGTAGCTCTTTGTTCGGTGACACCGTGACGGTGTACCGGGTGTCCTGGGAATTCTTATCGGACTTCAAGATTCCAACCTTTCTTCCGGAAAGGGAATTTTTTTTTTAAATGCATTTTATGCATTAACCCCTTGCCGTATATTAACGAGTCGCACTCGTGATGAAGATATTAAGCAAAGTCTAACAAATAGGAATGTTACGCCTTTCTTTTTAAAATGAAATAAAATTCGATTCGTTTGTAATCAATACTGACGTATTAAAATAAATGTAGCCATAAAGAAAATATCAATTCTCTTTCCCCTTCTACGACACTTTTGGGGATAAAGACGTTTTAATCACTGGAACTGTAAAAAGATACGGCAAGGGGTTAATGCAAGAATGAGTGAATGAAAAACTAAACGCGCACAGTCTATTCGTCATATTTAATAAATTGTAGATTCAAATTGGGGATAATTTGAGTGAAAAAAATAATTTCTAGTTCGAGGATCATTTCTACATTATCTTTGTCTGAAAATCTCAATTTTTGCACGAACTACTTCGACAATGTGTTTTCAATATATTCTTCGGAGAAAGAACCAGTTTAGAAATTGCATAACAAAATGGCGGAGAGAGAGAGGAGGTGGAAGAACGTGTAATGAGAAAAATTCGCGGGGGGTTTCGGGTACCAGTCGACTTCCTGAAGGTGAAAGACGCCCCCGCAGGTTGTGGCTGGTGTTCCAAAGGATCTTCTCTGTCTCTGTCTTACTCTCTCTCTCTTTTTCCTTCTCCTGGATCCTTGCGAGATCCCGGGACGAAGGACTCTCCGCCCGTGGACCCTCGAAGCAGGCAGTAAATCAGCCCGGCGAACGTTTACGGGGGTTTTTGGGGAATGTTGAACAAACAATTGACGGCTAATAAAGCCGCGTCCACACCGCGGGGCGCCACGTGGGAAGAGATTGGATTATCCCGCGGCTGAGAGATCCGTATCGATGGAAGCGTATCGGTGGAAATGGTCCCGTTCTCCTCGTTCCTCCCGGGCCAATAACGAACGGAATTTATCGGGCCACGGAACCGACCACGAAGAAATTCCGCAGTACCCTGGTTCGCCGAACTGGACCATCGACAGATATAGAACCGTTTTTATTGGGCCCGTTAATGGGCCTCGTCTTGCAACAATAAGAGATCAATTCGCCAAATAATTGGCCTGACCGAAAAATGTTCGGTCACCTGTCCGCCGAACAACAGCTTCGATTTTTTACTGTATACTGGATTTGTTTTGTACACGTTAAACCATCCATTCAGACATATTTGTTTAATGCGCTAAAAACGTATATGTTGTAACAAGTTTAACACCGTAGACCATATTTCCACCAGAAGTATGAGGCATTATAAAAAGTGTAGTATACATCGAACAAAACACGTAAGTTTGTTTAATTGTCGAGCAAAAACGGATCGACACGGAACTTGTTAAAATAAAATAGAAAATAATAAAAATAGCAATCAGAACAATCTCTAAAGTTTGCCCTTAAAAATTCACCGTTCCATTAAATTCACGAAACACTCTGCACGTACGCCGTTGTGAACCTAACCTGAAACAACGAAGTATTAAATTGTTATTTATGTTATTCAGAATCAGTGGCTTTCAACGACAATGGCCAATATTATTATATGTATAACAATTTGATAATGGTAACTTAATGGTACCAATGAAGAAAACCAATAAAAATGGCACGGTCGGTTTCGCTTTAGAAATCGCGAACTGTGATATTAAAAAAGCAGTTGTTGTTTTTCTGGTCCGTCTCGGGACACGTGGACGTTGTTACGCAAAAATTCGTGGCTGGCAGGTACCGATTCCATTTCGAAGGGACCCGAAAACGGTTATGGACCAGTTTCGGGGTGAGCCCGTGGGCCTCGTAGGTGTCGGTTGGATATTAACGGCGAGCGTAAAACGTCCGGTTCATTAAATTGGAGATAAGATTGTCATAATTTATAATTTAATAACGGGCTAAAGAGTCTCATTAAATGGCGGAGGGTTTCCGAAATGCCACCATATTTATTACCGAGCCGGGTCCTCGCGTGTGTACCCCTTTATAGGCTGGCCGAAATGGAAAGGGAAAAGGTGTAAGAGTGCGAATTAAGGTGGCCGATAAAGCAAAAAACGGTCCGTTTCGAGCGTTACCCGACTTGCAATTAGCTGGTTACAAAGCTTCGTATAAAAATCCCCTCCCCTCCAGCACTCCCCTCTCTCGCCAATGTTGTGCCCGTCTTTTTTCACCGTGGAAGAAGCGCTTGGGAGCTCCTTCATGCCACTTTCGAGCGATAAAATATTAATGATTCCACGCACCGTGAGTTTGCGATTTTTTTTTATTTGCACGCTATCTGTCGGAGATCTTTTTGCTGCAATGCACCGTCAAAAATGTTTGATAAAACGCGTCCTACACATATAGCCTCGTATTTCGCGTTACTAATCTAAACCCTTTACAGTCGGAGTTACGTTTTAACTTGAAAATTAAACATATCTTCCGTCCTAGAATAATTCCATTCTATTAATTTTTTTCAGGATGTGAAATATTTGCATGAAATTTTATGAATATGAAATTGATATAATACTTCATACGATACTTAAATGTGTAGTAATTGATTATTTACCATGGTATCTGATAATGTAAACTATATTGTGAATAATGACCAAGGCTAAGGGTCGGCAATTATTATTTCCTTTATTAAAAAAAATGGTTAAAAAATTCTATTCAGTGTATGCGTTTGACGCGTTCAATTTTAATTAGACGAAAGGACGAACATTTATTTTCGAGGAATGGTGAAGGAAATAATTAGCGGGGATGGTGGCGTTTCGTTTGATCATGAAAAATTGGTAACGGGAGATAAAGAAGGGCGGTGACGTCTATCGGTGGCTGTGCCAGGGAACCGATTATGCCGTCTCTCATTTTCTGCGGGCCCCTGACCGTGGCCCGAGAGGGAGAGATGCTTATCGAAAACCGAGGGCTTTGTGTTAAAGAGCCTAATTCCCAAATGAGTTATTACCTATAAAACGCGCGGCCCTTAAGTGGACGGTAATATTACCGCGGTAATAAACGGGCATTTATGACCGCCCTCTCCTAACCCCCCCGCCGCCGCCCCCGCCCGTTTTCTGTTCCGCGTGAGCCACGGAAGCGATGTAAATAAACCCCCGGGGCTCTCCTTTCTTTCCACGAAGCTCGCTATTAAAGTTTATGATTCTGCCGCCGCCACGGCACCCTGCTTAATTAATTAGGTTCAACAATGTGGACCAGAACTGAACTCGCCATTCAACCCCGTGCCCCGGTCGCTATTTTATTAACGAGACTGTTTCCCCTGCTCGACAGCGTGTGATAAACGAGATTTCCGCTGTTGTTCCAACGAAAAAATTCATGCTAATTGTACCATACTAGTCGTAGATTTAATTAGTTTATTAGAAACTTTTTACTGTTGGTAATATCAAACAAATTCAAATGTACTAAAAATTAATTGAAAAGATACATTCATTGGAGGACAACGTAAAAGGTGTACTTTTGAGATGAATAAAGGTTCAAGTGGGCCCTTTCTCAGGGTGTCACCGAGTCAAGATCATGTCAGGGGGTCCCAGAAATTTTCAGTCGAAAATCCCGTGTCCCTTTTTCCGCAAGCATGATTATCCTCCGGTATATTTCAAGTTTTCCTCGAACGAACAATCCTCTCCCCGGGGACTTTTTAAGCTCGACTTTTACGGGCCCGTGAGCATGCTTCTAAAATTCGACGTCCAAGGCGAGGGCGTGCTCCGAGAACCGCTCACGGCCGAATCAGCCTTTATGGGGATCGAACCCGCGCAACAAATAAACAGAAAGAGTCGAAATATTTTTATGGATCGCCGTTTTATTGCTGGGACCCATTTCTGAGGACCCGTTGTTTCTTGCGGCGACGCTGCCGGAAGGAGAGGAATTGGTGGCTCAACGTTGAACCGAGTCGAACAACGAAACTAGTCTTCGTGGGGCTAACGAGAAAAACATTCAGAAATTAAGAACACGACTGGAACATTATGTTTAGTGTGGTTTTCAGCCAGTAAATATGGTTGGCAGTGAACGGGTTACCATTTTAATCCTGACATGGTACTCTGTATCTTAAAATTACGAAATGTCACACTGAACGTCTTCTCAAAATTCCGTGAAAGTGATTTAACTGAATGATGATGATATTTTTATTTTCGTTAAAAACGACTTTGTATTGGCTTCAGTGAATTTTTCAACAATTCTATGAAACGATACAACATGTACAGTCAGTGTTCGAAGGATTGCGCGTATTGAGACGACTCGGTACGACGCATAATATCATTTTTATCGTTTTTACGAGTATCGCGGGTCAACGAACGTGTAAAATCACCGTCGAACAGAAGCTTGGCATAAGGAGGACGAAGAGAAGCGGGAGGTAGGAGGGAAAAGACATCGCGGGGAGTCGCGCTAATCTTGCGATCAAGTCATCGCTTATATTTTATCGTTCCGCGAAAGCGATTTCTCCTCGGGGGCAGATCGACCGATCGATCGATCGATCGATTGTCGATGGTGATCACGTTGGTCGGCTCTTGTTTACATACTTCAACGGTGACCACGTCTGAATATGAATTCCTGCCCTCCGCCATTACGCACGTTCTCGAAAAATCTTGTCCTACACGATCGAAACCATACTGACGTCGATCATCTCCAAACTTTTCCTTTGTACCGCTTAAAATGATTTTTTAAAAATAATGCTAGAGAATATGTATTTTTACTGCACAATTTGTTATCAATTTGGGATTGTTTAATACTAAAAATACTGAACACACAAGTTCATTGAAGAATTTCTCGTGAAAGCATTTTTAGAAGTCCAACAATCATAAAAGGAAAAATCAGGAACAAGCCATTTTGACTCCACCTGCAATTTGAATGTTAAATCATACTATTCGATGCTCTATTATAGAATTTTTATTAGTTCGTGTAAATTCGTTAAAAAATTTCAGAGACAGATTTTTCTGCATTCGATCAGTGAATTTTGTTATGTTAATCTTCGTGTTCAGCGTCCGAAGCGATGTGTTAAGCCGCGTTCCCAGTGGTTGAAGACACTGTTTCACGCCAGCTTAAAAAGTCGTGTCCCGAAAGTCGAATCCGCACGGTAGAAAAAACCGGATAAGATATTCCCCGGGTTCGAGAGAGGATGTTTTCTCGGGCGGACCGGAATCGGTAGGCTAACCTGTACAAAACGCCGGTTAATCCGAAGGCCCGTTGTATCGGTGACCTGTCGGATTAGATTAGAGGTCCAGCAGAAGCGAGGACCACCAGCCACGGACCAATGGGTAACCGATCCCCGTCGTCAAACCTAAACGTCGTCCCTTTCTTTTCGAAATTTCTTTTTGCCCCGCACAATGCCCATTCCGAAAACCGTTTCACGCGCACCGTTCCTCCGCGTTATTAAAAGGCGATCGAGGTGTTGATCCTGCGGCCAGCAAAAATATCGACCAAGCAATCCCCCTTTTTTACCATCACTCGCTGTTCAAAAAACATTTCTCTCTAACATGTTGACTTCTCAAAACCTTTTATAAATTGTACTGAGCCGAATTGTGGTAATCGGATTTTACAACTTTAATAATGGCAAAATAAGCACTGGAGGGTTTAGAGTCAAGAAAATGTTTTCTTTTGTTTTAATTCGCGATACTTGAACGTTCATGCAAAGAATTTTCAGGTTAGAATCTTATTCTGGAGGGTATTGTGAGGGATCGAATGGCCGAGGAATGGCGGTGAGGGATGGAAAAAGTCAAAACAGGAGTGAAAGGGGAAGTCAGAATTGCAAACTCTCGGTCGGGCAGGTTTCAAAGGGCCCGGGGACAATTTCGCATCGACTTTTGCCGCGTTCCGCTCGTGCACACGTGAGAACGTTTCCGGTGCCGAAGTCACCGCTCGTAAAACCAACATTAGCCAACAATGACCGGTCCGGGGTTGACGTTTCAATCTCCCCGGGCTATTCAGCGGCGACAAGGAGAGAAACCGCGGAATGGCATCGTCCTTTGTGCGTTTCCGGTCCGGCTCCTCCCTCGCGAACCTCTCCGCGGCTCATCCGCATCTGCGCTCGCACGAGATCACCACAATGGCCCCTCCAAATATTTATTTTTTCCGTGAATGCCGACTGAATGCCGCCGATAATCTCGTTAACCGCGACAATGCGACCATCCCGGAGACTTCGACTTCAAACTTCGACTTCGATGGAAAGTTAAGAGGCTTGGCCGAGTCCCTTTTTCCTCTTCAGCGATTTCGTCGTTTGCACCTTCCTTTCGGCTTTTCGCCTCTATCGCTGCTTCTCAGGGAAACAGTTCCAATTTTTTGATCTCCTGCGTCCACAATGTGCACGATTTTCTGGGAGATTTCTCACAGCATCGGTCACATACTTGAACGTGTATTCTTGGATTTTTTCTGTGACCATCTTCAATATGTTGTTCGATAATTGTACTTTAATGAAAAAGGGTTTATTCATTGAGATTCAGAAGGGAAGATACTTTGATGGTTGCAGACGTCGAGTGACCATTTTGTTTAAAATTAGGTAGAAACTGTTTTTACGACCGATTCCCATTTGTTTGGCGCAATTATACGACACGATTATCGCCGTATCAGGTCTCGAGCAAGAAACTAAAAATTCCAACCTCCATATCGTTTTCCTTGTGGGCGTCTCGCACCTCTGTCACCATAAACGCTCTCCCACCGGTTGGAATCAAGTCTAAAAACGTGAAAGAGGCGTGTGACCCTCTTCAGGGATGCCAGCACGCGTCGACGCCGTCATAATCGATTCCTCGAACGTCTCTCGCCAGGGCGAAGTCGTTAATGACGATGCCAAAAAATGCCAACGGCCACCCTCGAGCCTCTTGCCGATTCCCATTGCGTTTTCAAGATCGTTTTCGAATCGGTTTTGCCGCCACAAGTGGGCGCAGGTTACGTTGTCGTGACCCTGTATTCGTGAAATTTCCAAACTGCCTTATTTAACCAGCTGTGTTTCTAAATTCCAATAAATATCTACCTGTGTAAAAATTAATTTCAATTACACTAGTTTCTAAAATGGTAACTAAAGAATACAGGCTCCCAACTTGACTTTATTCGTTTATTTCGATTATATGTAGCTATTAAACATTAGTGAGTACCATTTTTATTTCATAATATAGGTCCTTTAACAACAAAAAAGTCGTCTGCATCCAAATTTGAATAAGTGTCGGGTCGCACTTTCTTATTTGGTCAAATTATAAGGAAGCTTTTTGATGCAAGACGTTGAGATTGTTGCGAATGAAAGATTAAAAGATGCACACGTAAGAAGCAGATGCACGATTCTTATGATCCCGCGAATCGAGTATCCTTTCGGGAGTATCCTCCCAAAAGGGCTCTCATTTTTCGTCCGTGTCCTTTCCCAGAATTCGCACGAATTCCTCGCACGTCCTGCGGACGAGCTGGCATCCGTATTCGAGAATTCGTGGTACAAGCAGGAAAGATACTACGGAGATAATAACTTAAAAAATTACACCGCTATTGTGGCTTCTAGTCCTTGTCCCGCACGAAAAGATATTCCTCCTCGGAAGTGACTACTTACATTCCATTCGTTCGTTCAATTTTTATTACACACACTAACCGTTTTAATTCGCCAAACAGAAGAATCTTATTTATCGTCTCTGTAGTTCACATTAATCAAACCAACCTCGTTCGCTGTGAAATTTCAGTGATGACATTTTTATTGCAGTGACTAATACTTACTTCGAAGCATAACTAAACGTTCAACAAGCTCGTGCTTTAACAAAGTACAGCGGCGAAGTCCATTCGAACGAACAGTCAGAGGTTATAAAATATGGGGCAACGTCCGAGGTAGGTCTACCAAAACGAAACGATCGACCTTGGAAGGGGGGCAATTGTTTACCTGAAATTCCATTTCCTCGAGTCTTCAATTAACATTACGTTAACAGGTGCATAAATGAATGTTAATTAACCGTGAAACGAATGCCGTGATTCTCACACCGGTCGTTAACGGGTCATTATGGTATACGTCGCTGATCTCGGGTCGAAATAATTAATCTGTATAACGAACCCTCCCCCTTGGAAAATACTTCCCATTGTCTCCCTAACAAATACGTTTCTCTCAACTCGTTACAGTAATTTATACACGAGGATCTTACGAAATATTGCGCGCTATCTGTGCAATAACTCAGATAAATTAATTTACCTGCACTTCGTTAGAGTCATCTTTTTAATAAAAGACATGGATCTGCAGCAATTTTTCATGAAAGTACGAACGAAGTGAATTCATTTGAAACTTTGTGGTTTAGTATATTTTGGTCGTGTTGTTTGAATTCTTGCATATTGATTAAAGTTAAAGAAAGTTTGTCAGAATTTGGTAATTGAGATTCTCCTCGTTAAAGGTCTCGGTTCTACCTTGCGTAATACGCGAAGACGAGGAGGCGAGAGAGACTACCGATTTACTGTGAAAGAAGCCTAATGAGGAGCACCTTGCGCCGTAAATATGCGAGGCGCGGCGCTCGCTCGATTCTGCGCATATTTGCGCGAGGGTGTACGGCCAGGGTGGCTCCCCTCGATCGCGACATGGGTGGCAACAGCGAATATTCCTGTCATGCGAGCGACGCCGATAATGGTTAAACACGCTTAACCATCGGTACGTGATGTCTGCCATCCGCCGGAGTTATTGACTAATCGTCAACCTAAAACTCAAGCGAGAGATCCTGCCCAGACACCACCCTCAGTAGTTCTCAAATTTTCAGGTCGTTCGTTTCCCCTTACACATTCTTCTACGATGTACGTTGAATTCGTGACATTCATACAATTCATAAAATCTGCAGTCTAGTCTCCTGTTTCTTAATCAATCCTTAATCCCTTGCAGTCGGAGCTATTTTAACTCGAAAATTAACATTTTTTCCGACCTCGCATAATTCAATTGTGTTTGATTCATTTTGTGGATATGAAATTGATATAACACCCCATGCTGTACTTAAATATGTAGTAATTGATGAGATACCAATATATTTAATAATGTAAATAATATCGTGAATAGTGGTGCAGCAATTTTTAGTGGTGACTCTGACCCACCCCTCGACTGTTAAGGGTTAATAAATGTATACATATGTATAGGTACTAAATACTATAACTGTGACGATAAATAAACATTGACCAAATGTACTTCTCTTACGACTCAACACTGAATTTATAAAATTCAAACAATTCATAAAATTCATCAAGTTCGTACAATGCATATCATCCATCAAGTTCATCAAATTCATAAAATTCATCAAGTTCATACAATTCATAAAATTCATCAAGTTCATACAATTCACTAAAATCATCAAGTTCATACAAGTCACTAAATACATCAAGTTCATACAATTCATAAAATTCATCAAGTTCATACAATTCATCAAGTTCATAAATTCATCAAGTTCATAAAACTCATAAAATTCATCAAGTTCGTACAATTCATAAAACTCATCAAGTCCATCAAGTTTAAAATCCATAAAATTCATCAAGTCCATAAAACTCATTAAGTTCATCAAGTTCATCAAGTTCATACAATTCATAAAACTCATCAAGTCCATCAAGTTTAAAACTCATAAAATTCATCAAGTTCGTACAATTCATAAAATTCATCAAGTTCATCAAATTCATGAATCACACAACGACTCCGCGTGCCGATGACGTCGGAGGGGTTGCAAAGCGTCGATGTTGTTCGCGATTCTCGTCACACCCCGGCCGGGTTTAAAGGACAGGCGAGTCCCGATCGATGATAAATGAATAATTCCCGAACGATGGTATCGTTAATTACACGTGGCCCCGGTGCAACAATGGTGTGATTGTCTCGTCCGATACCGGAGTTCCACCCTCTTCTTCGTACATCCCCCTAGCCCCCCACATCTTGCATGTCCATCGTAGAGCTTTCATCGATCGGTGCATCTTCTTCCAATGTTGGTCCCGCAGAGAGAGGATGATCCTCTGGTTCCCTGGGTTAGGTTCAAGCATGGTCGGAACCATTCCGCGACCCCGTGGGCCCCCAGTTCTCGACCTATGGTGCGTGTAGGTGCCATTATGGTCGCGTCCGTGAGGAAGGTGGGCGCCAAACTTTTAAATCGACGCCTCCGCAATCAAATTACAGACCGGGACACGGCGATGCCCATGCATTATTTATGGCTGATGCCGCGTGCCTCGTTCACACATATACGCGCGTTCGTAACGATGTGTGCGTCCGACTATGTGTGCACAAATATGCGAGCGACCGTGTGCAGAGAAAGATATATGTATACATCGAAAAGGAGGCGATACCCTCGACCAAGCAACGGCACGCACGGGTTACCGTATAGGCGTTGATAATTCGATGACATTATGGTAATACTAACGAGATTCCTTTATCCAGTTTATGCAGATCCGCCGGGGGCAGGTTTTAATCAGCGCGTAACCCCGCGGCTGGGCTAACAACGACCCGGAAATTAATTTTTAACGCTCCGCCATCGGGATGTCCTCACCTGCTGAAAGATGAAAATAGGGAAACCTACTTTCTTCTTGCTGTTCAGGGACTTTGCTCATTACTCAGAGACGTGTGCTTTCTTGTTTGGACAATCGGAGTAATTAAAACAAGATTTGTGTACTCATTCTACCTTCCCCTTCTACGACGCTATTCCTCCGTTGACGTCAACGTCACGTGACTACTCCGGTGCTGGCAGATAGAGGGCAACTTCTCTCCCTCAATTCGAGTCAATTCTCCTTGTCTGACAACTCTGCGTCGGCCATGTACAGGTGACACAAATTTTCTAGTAAGATCTTTGGCTCCATCGAAGAGAATTAAACTTTGTTAGGATCGAAGTGTGTATGTAGAAAGATTCAAGGAATTGATTACTTTTGTCCTTCCAGTTTTGGCTTCATTGAATTAATTTTACTGGATGTTCTGAACGAATAAAGTGAAAAATGTTTGTCCTCAAATTTCATTGACTACATGTTTCGATGCTTCGATTTCGCCGTTTCTAAAGACGCGTTTAGCTGGGAGAGTCGACAATGAAGAGAACAGACGCGGTGGATTAATAGTGTTTTTCGATCATGCCCGACTGATCGGAGATTGCTATGATAATGCGCTCGAGAAGCACGAAATAGACGTTTCGACCAGCATCGTAGGCTAAGATCGTATCTCTGGTTGTTCAATCGTAATGAATAGACTGTAAATCTTTGCGAGAAAGAAAATTCTCATGGCTCTGCGGCTATACATAGAAACTCGAGGTGAACAGAAGTTTATCTCCTGCGCCGATACTTTCAATACATTATCGTCGAGGCAAAAATAATATTGAATTCTACTGCTTTTTCATTGGGTTCGTGCAAACGAAGAAATAGTAATAAAATCTAATAATGATCAATTACAGATTTACGATTGACGTGTCTAATATAACGAGAGAGACAGTATATTTATTTATTTCACCGTTCCACAGTGTGCGAGATCTGGCATAATTCTTTCGACGTTTATTATACTTGGTTTCCTGTAACTGTGTAACGACGACGGCGCCACTCTGATTCTTCCACGATATCGTTTCATCAAGAGTCAATTATAAAAGGAAACGAGTGGAACCGTGACATAAAATCTGGCCAGATAAATATTTAAACAAATTTGAATACAGGTTTAATATTCTTCTTTCCCTAATCAGAAGGTCGATCAACACTATAATCTTATAAAGACTGGGGATCTTGGTGCATTTGTAGAGTATAAAAAATTTGAATTTCACAATCCACTGACATATATGTATCCGAATAATTTTTGCAGAAACATTAATTTGCATGGACAAGCTCACGGTGGTATTTTTATTTTACTTGAATCACGGGAATCGACTTAATCAGCAGTACAAATTTTTCCTGGTTTCTTCACAATCTAACCCGACAGCGAATTTGCATAATGATTTGCAGTTCGACGATACTCGTTCAAAGACGACAAGTCTGCGGACTCTACCAGACCTCGCACAATTATATCCCACTGGTCTAAAGTAGCCAGAAAATTTTCTACAATTGTAATCGTCGTACAGAAATGTATTAACAAATCCGCGGCCGTTAATCATGGGTTTTTGCCGATTAAAAACGCCGTCAGTCGCCGGAGCGGCGAAAGGTTAATCAAACAGACCTTTCATCCGCGTTCTGGCCAATAAAAGGCGACGCCGTAGCATCCGAAAGTGTCAGCATCGATCCGTTATGGGAATCGCTAACAAACCCATTGCGAGCAGTCTCGCGCGACTGTCTTCGTGTATAGTCAGCCGGGATCGTCGGTGTGTCGATCACGGATGGTAGTCACGGATGAACGGGGTATAATCGGTGCCGATGAACGATCGATCGATCGTAACAACACGGGAAACATCGAAACGATGGGTTTACCACGAAAGAACGGTGACTTACCAATGGATGATTAATCATGGAACAATGGCCGGTGCCAACGGAAGGCTGGCTGGCACTTCGAAAGTCGCCACCGGCTAGCATATCGCCTCTACCTGGAAGCCTGCCAATTAATCACGAATCGTGTGCACGCCCTGTGTACCTAACTCGGGGGGACCGAGTTAGGACCACCATAAACAAAACGCGCCAATGGACGTGGGGCCCCATCGGCCACGTGAAATATTGGCCGTGTGTGACTGACATTCGCGATTAGGCGACACTCCGCCAGGAAGGAACTCACGCCATCTTTCGAAATTCGGTGGACCTCGAAACCCTTCCACATATTAATCTTCTTATTCCAACCCTTTTATTAATATTTATCAATATCATTGGTATTTATTAATATTTTATTCATTTTTATTTATTGAATACTATATTGTCTTACCCCTGATTTATTAACCTCTCGTTGACTGAATCCTTTATTTTATTTACTCCTCATTTATTAACCCCTTTATTTTATTAAATTCTGATTTGTTAGCCCTCATGTTTTATTAACCCATTATTTATTGAGCCATATGTTTCATTAATTCCTCATTTATTAACCCCTACATTTTATTAACTCCATATTTATTTTAACCCCTTTATTTTATAAACTTCAAATTTGTTAGCCCTCATGTTTTATTAACCCATTATTTATTGAGTCATATGTTTCACTAATTCCTCATGTATTAACTCCATATTTATTAACCCCTTTGTTTTATTAACTCCAAATTTGTTAGCCTTCACGTTTTATTAACCTCTTATTCATTGAGCCTTACTTAACCCTCATTTATTAAATTCTATATTGTTTTCTCCGTCATTCATTAGCCCCTCATTTATTGAGCCTTACACATTGTATTTTATCAACTCCAATTTCTATCAATTGCAAAATAATTCTATTACAGTGGTTAATCATTGAAGTTTGATTGGGTTGTAGATCGTGTAGAAGAGGTTACAAAACTCGACGAAAATGTTCCGAAACATCTGTCTCTCTCTCTCTCTCTCTCTTAGGTTCTCTCCGCAGATAAGACTATGATGGCTTCCGGTTTGAGATAATGTGAAACCATCTCGAAGTGAATGACAGCGATAATCCTACATCCTGCACGCGTGACAGAGTCGTAATAGACTATTAATTGGGAGATAATTACGCTCTGATGCTGGAAGGTCTGCGATAACTTTTGACCCATTGCGTGGTGCTCACAATTTATCATTGAGACAATATTGTTCATTGATAGTGGCGGGTATCTTCTTGCTAACGAGATTCGAGAATACTGACCGTGTCGCATGCTAATGTAATATTCAATTCATCATCGATTCTTACTATAACATTTTTTCTCTTGCGTAAAAATCTACTGATAATTTATTTCATCTATTCTCAAATTATCCTAATGTTTTTACTATCTCTGCAATCTATAGAATTATTTTAAAAATGCTTCGAACCATAATGTACGTGTTGAGCTAAACGACGAATTAGTTTCTGGTAAGATATTTGTTGAAACTCGAAATTTAATCGTCGAATCTCCGTATCGAGGAAAATAAAGAAAGGAACGGGAGAATTGTTGGTCGTTCGCCGGGACAGAGTCGTATCCAGCGGGGATCAGATTTTTGGCCAGGCGGGACCGATCGCAGAAATTTTGCGAATCCCAATAAAACCGTGTCGGCAACACGTGTCCGCGGCTCGCCACGAAATGCGAGAAATGTCTCCGGGGAACCCGCTCGAATCTGCTTGGCCGATCTTCTTCTCGACACGACCATCGCCCTCGTGAGCCAGTTCCGAGTGTTCCGAGGGACCAACATTTTTATCGCGCTTCTGCAGGAATTTCCGTGCTCGTGTCGGTCAACGCGATTGTTTTCGGCCTTTTCTCCGCTGTTCAAATCTCACCGTTTCCATTACAATCCTTCCCATGTTACTGCGAACGTTAAACATCAATGTCCAACTTCATTCTCACATTCTCTTGTAAACACAAGACGACAGAAAAATGTAGCTTTTTAAATCGTTAGTACCTGTGCAAATATTCTTCGTAGTGTTTGGTGAATCAACATTGAAAATTCATCTTGTTTCCATTTTCTAAATGTACATGTTCCATCATTTCATTTGACCTGTTAATATTAAGAATGAACATCAATGTCCAACTTCATTCTCACATTTTCTTGTAAACACAAGACGACAGAAAAATGTAGCTTTTTAAATCGTTCGTACCTGTGCAAATATTCTTCGTAGTGTTTGGTGAATCAACATTGAAAATTCATCTTGTTTCCATTTTCTAAATGTACATGTTTCCATCATTTCATTTGACCTGTTAATATTAAGAATGAACATCAATGTCCAACTTCATTCTCACATTTTCTTGTAAACACAAGACGACAGAAAAATGTAGCTTTTTAAATCGTTAGTACCTGTGCAAATATTCTTCGTAGTGTTCGGTGAATCAACAATGAAAATTCATCTTGTTTCTAACACTTTCTCGCAAATATTAGATGATATAATCGTATCTTTCCATTTTCTAAACGCACATATTTCCATCATTTTATTCGTCTCGTTAACGTTAAGATTTAACATCAATTTTGTTCGTAACATTTTTTCGAGAATATAATGCATCGCAAAATAGTTCAATTAATCTTCACAAAAAACTTCCGTGAAATATCACGGAACGTAGCTCCGCGATTTTTACAAGAAAATTGAAAAAGAGTGGCAACCTGCATCGTTAATAATTCCGTTAATCGTTCCCGGAGTGAAAGCAGTGGGCGAGGACGTTTCCGTGTAATGTGACATCACGGAAATCAAAGATTCAACGCGTCCCCGTCATAACCATTTACCGTTGACACCGTCTGCATCGTTCAGTCGTTGTCAGAACGCCGGTTGCATTGTTAATGCGTCTCGATCGTGGTGGAAAGATCGTGGCACCGAGAACCTAGCCTCAGTAGCCGGAAGCAAGCTAGTCGACGATATTATAGAAGCGGTATCTGAGGGCCCATTATTACCCGGTGTCGCTAATCGATAGATCATTTTCGTCAAGATCCACACGTTTATTTCGGTGGCGATGGCGTCACGTGCGGAGGAAGTCGCCTGTGGAACGCGTGAGAATCGAACACGCTTGAATACAAATCGAGAGGCCCTTTTTCCCGAATACTACCGATTTGACAGTCCGATGATGTCGATGCTAGACAACACGTTTACTGGAATAAGAAACGATGTACCGTCGATAATTCTAACATCGGAATTCTTGACGGACTGCCATGTTCGACGACAATCCCTTACGCTCCCGCAGTAAAAATAGATGATCACTTCATTTATTAATGCGCTCGGCGCGTCACGAAACGTGCACTATGATATTACGTGGTCGCTTATGTCAGACGATGCCATTGTCTTCCTCTGAGTGGCTCCTCTGCCTTAAGTGGACTTTTCAAGTGCTCAATTGATGCTTTTCGCGTGAAATGGAATAGTGCTATTTTTTAAACGAAAACCGGTTTGGAGTTTCAACTAAAATGATCAATAAAAATACATTTTACCGTTCAATAATTTCAGTAAGTCAAAAATGATGTACATAGCAGTGTCCATAAATGTTTCTACTATTTTTACAGTTTTGTATTTCATCCATTTTCACTGATTTTACCGAACATAGCGAAGCAATAGAATGTATAAATAATTTAAGGAGGAAACACATTTCTCTGTAGAATTACGTCTACTTAAGGGTCGATCATGTTCCAGCTTTCACTATCGAACGACTATATCCAGAGGAATGAATTTAAACAGAGGAGTTAGAACAACCCCGACTCTAATCAATCATTCACCGACTGTTGTTTCGACGGGGTAAGTCAAAATTGCTCGAGCCTGTTAAAAAATTGACATCTATAACGACATAAGCGTCTCTAACCTCCTCCGTTTTTCCTATAGTCCTGCGACCATGATTGCCTTTGTCATTATCGCAAGCTCTGACAATTTTGCGTGCGTCAACCAAGCATTTCGCGCTCGGGGCAGTTTAAATAAAATATCCGATCTGCTTCGGCTTCGAGGTCTGTCCGCTTCGAGAATGTTTTATTAAGATCAATTTACGAATCATCGAAATGACCCTGTCTCTCCTTCTCTCTCCCTATTTCTGTCTTGGTCGGCGAAGTTCGACAAATTTTGTGTAATAGCCGGCAAATTATGGTGGAACGGATGTCTTCCTTTTCGAGGCCGGGCGAACGATTACGCTGGGGAACAGATGCAGCGATACGTATACCCGAGGAACGATTCGATAAACGGGGATGGAAATAAGGGGAAATAAGTCGTAATGGCGGATAATCGTCGCGATAAAGTGTTTTGATAATTTATTCATGGGGACCTCGCAACGAGAAACGCGAGAAAGGTATCGGGTGACTCGTCGGAATCTCATTGCTTTCTATCCCGGTTTCTTTTTCCTCCCGTGAGACCCCCCTTTCACCTTCCTGCCCCTTTTTCACGGTGAAATAATGGCGGGTCTAGCAGTATTTCTCATTGGCCGTGTCATTCGACAAAGTTACCGCGACCCGGCCCCGCCGTAAACTAAATGTAACAAAATAAACGGGCGAATTTATACGCGACGAGGCTTGCGTCGGTGGTCGACGCTCCAGTCGATATTTTTCTACAGGATGCTCCAAAGTTGGAAAACGAACATGGTTCGCTGTCCTCGATTAACAGGAATCGTGGGAACATTTTAGACACCTCCCACTGGATTTCCGAAGTGGTATTTTTTGACTAAGAAGCACTAAACTAGGATCTCTCTGAAAAATCAATTGACGTCACGAAACTCAAATGCTCGAAAGAAAATCAACAAGTTCCACTTTCGAGATTTATTCGGTTGGAGGGAAAGTTCTGTCGTGTTTTAAAGAAAACGTTTAAAAGTTTCAACTTATTTAAAATACCACAGAACTTTCCCTCCAGCCTCTAATATTTCCTCTTGAACCATCAAACCAGTTCAACTTGATAATTCAACAGATAAAATATGAACAAAGCTAATTTTCAAGAGATTAATAACTCTGTCAATTTATCAGTGATATACTAGGGATCGTTTCGAACTCTTCATGTTCGATTTTGACAATCGTAATTGGCATGTAATTGGCCAATCAACACCTGACAGTTGACACTCGTTCATTCCCGCTGCACCAAGCTAATAGATACGTGATGAATATCGCATCCGCTTGCGTTTTCCTCGCAGAGATGCGCGGTCCCTGGGTGGAACAAGCTCCCAGACACATTAAAACCCTAATGGCCGAAACATAACGCGCCGCGGGAATGATGTAGACCCGAGCCAGCCAATAAGTCAAACCTACTTCTCTGGTTCTTCGACTAAAACGCTACGATTATCTCCGGGGGAATTTTGTGAGCGAAAGTGTTAAGGAAGACGATCATTCGCATAAATCAAATGGTGTTCCCAGCGGAGGGTTATCGGGGTGAGGAGGGGTGTTGGGATCGAAAGAGAAATAGAGAAAGAGAGACGCCGTGGACCTTCTTCAGGGTTAAGCGTGTCGCTGGCGCAGTATGATGCCGATCCTATCTGAGGCGGCTAATATAGTTGTCGTGAATATCTTAAGGTCGGGCACGCATTCCATGGGGTTTCTGTGCGAGGGTCGCCACGGGGCGCCCATTCGATCTGGCGAAAGCATCTGCTAATTCGGAATCATGGGAGTTTGATTGGGGGCTTCCCTTCCAACGCGCAGATCCTCCTTGTCTTTGCTCCTGACGGGATCAATTCGCGACGGACGCCAGATCTAATCCCGATGTCCCTTCGTGCAACGGACAGCTACGGGAACCTCGCCGTTCGTCGATTAAAATCTAATTTACCCAATCAATTTACGTCGGTGTACACTGGTCAGATTTCCAGAGCCATTTGCGCAGATTAGCGAACAGGAGACGTCGAGTGATGCTAATTTCACCGATAGAAGTCAAGCTTCGTACAATTCAATTACTCAACTTCGGGCGAACTAATTAGACTAACAACTGCTGTATTCGGAACGACAGAAAAAAATTGATGAATAAAACAATGAGCAATCTTGAACATCCTCATTCTGCATGATTAGACTGCGGATTGAATGCATTTACAGTAGCTCAATAAGACAATTAAATGGATTCGTGTGTTTTGCTATATCCTACAAACATTTTTTATTCCGTTCTTATCGTTGAAACGTCGATAAAAATCGCGCGAAGAAATTTGCTAAATATTTCCAAGGAAATATACGAACGAATGTAACGAGTACAGTTGTTAGGGAAGGCTCGAATTCCTCGTTATCCGTGAAACAGGTGCAAACTCGGCGCCGACACTGGCACAGTTCGAGCGCACAGCTAATTAACGTTCCCCTGTCGAAACGACACCGATAAATACCGACGTGTAAGCGTCCGCGGATGCCCGTCGAGCGATGAAAACGCAGCCGGACACCGGGTCGAATTCGTCGAGCCGTGGCTGGTAATTGAATAAAAGGGGTTTCGACGTCCCACGGCGTCGAGGTGTGATCGGGCCCCCTCGCAGCATGACGCGAGTAAGTCTTCAAGGGACCGGACCCATCCGATCTCATCAGATCCTCGAGCCCTTGCTCGCCCCGCGACTCCCCTAATCGCGGATCGCGTTGATAATGGAACGAGCTCTATACGATCCAGGGAAATCGCAGATTCAGATACGAAGATGCACCGGCTGCTGGAAATTGGAGCGAAATTGCTGGTTTCCTTCTCCGAGCTAGAAAATTGATGGATTGCTGAGGGAGAATGATCTCGGAACGATTCCACTTGTTTCACGAATTTTTCGAGACCTTTTGGGTGGCGAACAAATGGTTCGACAGATTCTAAACACGGAAGATGAACGAACTCGCGGAAACGGCGTGAAATCGCGTCGATTTCACGGACGACAGCGGATAATGGGTGGATTTAGACGGAGGCCAGATAATTCGACGGGAAGAAATTGTCCGCGGGCGGGTAGAGCGAGAGGCAGCCGCGTCGTTCGACGAATTAGCATGTAAATCCGCGGTATTAAGACGTCGCTGGTAGCG
Source organism: Lasioglossum baleicum (assembly GCF_051020765.1). Classification (NCBI taxonomy): domain Eukaryota; kingdom Metazoa; phylum Arthropoda; class Insecta; order Hymenoptera; family Halictidae; genus Lasioglossum; species Lasioglossum baleicum. The sequence continues at coordinate 11,347,393 of NC_134943.1, read as the reverse complement.
CGGGATGATGAAACGCTCCTTCCCGGCATTGTTAATCACGGAATTAGCATATGAAATCTGTATTATACGCAGAGCCAGCCGAGTGGGATGCACGAGAGTTTACCCTCTGCGCGACGGTGCTGCCAGGGCTGGGCCCTTCCCGTGCTTGGGCCCCAGGTCTGCCCAAAAACCACCTCGAGGTCTTCAATTTCTCGAACGAGATACCACAAAGTTTTCTTACAAGTGTCTTTAATTTTATAAGATAGCGATGAAAATCACTAATGTAGATTTTTGAGATACTACATTTTCTTGGTCCACCAAAACATTCTGTGTGCATGTGTGTGGTGAGAATGAGAAAGAAACATAATGAGTAGACTGCAGATTTTTATGCAAAATAAAAATGTTCTGCATCGATTGTGGGAAGCAGGAGGAAAATAAAAATTCATTTCATCCTTTAATGAATTTATTGCATTAAGAACAACATTACAATATTCTTGAATTTTTCTAACGTTTTACTTGGTCAAACTAAAATGGTTCGTTAAGCATTGACGAAAGACAAATTCTGCGATGTATAAATAAAATATAAATCTTATTAATTCTTGTCAATGCATTTTAATACGTCATGTCAGAAACACATAAAGATCCGCACGCTTTAAAGTCGACTTATCGGGCTTAAAAAATAAAATGGTCCTGCCAGACCTTTTTGTGACGAACAGGTCCAACATTCGACTGTTTCAGGAGATTTTTATTCGGTAGCAGGAATGCGACGCGTGACAGGCATGTTAATATTCGACTCAGATTAACGCAACGAAATTTTTGTTACAGGTGGTTCGTAAAGGGACAGGGGAACCAGGAATGCATCCACGTGGCTGCAGACCGGCGCAGATACGCTGTCACGAGTGCGCGGGGTGCGCGTAATAAATAAGTGGTATCTCTATCAGATCCCACGCAGACCCCTGTGGCTACCGGAGGCATTATAATACCCGTAAGCTGATTAGTCCCTCGAATTTGTCCACGTTCTTATAATTGGCTCAATGAGCAGCTTGTCCGATTAACGGTCCCCGCCGAGGTTTCTTTCACGCGCTACCTAATTCGAAATTCCCGCCTTTTTCTTCGCACGCGAGCAATCCACTCTCCTTTCTCATTACCGAACCGTGAATTCATAACGAGCACGAGCATTAAGCAATTTTAATTAACACATTCACCCTTCTGGAGAACGATTCCATTTTTTACGGACTGATTCTGCTTTTTTTTCAGAAGATGGAGGACCTTGTCTGCTGTCTCATCACTAGACACAGATGGTTTATGAAAATGTTCAAGGAAGGCTGGAATATCAAGTTCGATAGAATTTTATACAATTCTTATTTGTTTTAAAGATAAGATTTTATTTCATTCCACTTTTTACACATCATTCTATTCTTACCGACTGATTTTGTTTGTTTCAGAAGGCAAAACACAAGCGCACTAAATTTATAACTTTTCACGACGCTGTCTACAAGTGTATTCGCGATTATACTGCATTTTTAGATGGTAATTAGCCGTAGAATTATCAGACCCGAGACGAGTCGTTTTATATTTCTCATTTTACGGTTAAGGAAACCATAAAGGTTCCCTCGGAGGAAATCATTTAATATATTCATTCATTCGTACACCTGTTACGACGAGAGCCATGAAAAAATGCGAGAAATTTATTTACGAAATTTCTGTACGCAGGTAAGGATAAATTATTTTTATTACTCGGTAATTGTGGTATTCGTAAGTCGTAAAGGAATTATTTTCCGTGTCGGCGATTAGCTAATGCCTTTAAATCAAACCGCATGCTACCTTCAGTTCTATGGTTTTATTGCTCTTACAAAATTCCTGTTCGTGTTGCAAGATGTTGAATTATAAATGCCAATTACGATGCTTAATCGGTGGTTCTCGAGATTGTCTCTTTCGAGAAGCAGACGAATCGGAATCGGTATTCTATTCGGTATGCCCGGTGTATTTATCACTGGGTCCTGGAAATTAAAACCGGCCGAAAATTTGTCTGGTGTGCGTGCCCCTTAAGCCCGTATTTATTCAGCGACCGGCTCCGGCGAGCCCCGGGAGGGAACAAAACGCGCAACAAATAGGAGTTAATCGGTTCGCTACATCGATACTAAACGCGCGGTTCATTGTGTGGAGGCAAACGCCTGCTCGATATAATTGGCCTCTAATTAGAGTCCGGCAAAAAGTAAACTCATCCCTCCGCCCCTTTCTCCTTCACCTCCGAAAAACCGTCTCCCCACTTCTCGGTGTAATTCTTTCCTTGTCCTCTTCTTTCGGTCAGTTTCTCCACCGTGTTCCCTCCGTAAGAGCCTCCCGCGTGTCTCTTCTCCTCCTTTCGGTCCTTCTCTCGTCTCCCGTCACCTTCGCCCGGTGATTCGCGTGTGCGCAATGGCGTAATCGACGGTTTCCCGAAAACCGCAAAATAGGGGCCCGTGTAATTACGCCGGCAAACAAAGAAATAAAACGGTCTCTCACTGATCGCGTTTCGTTTTCATTTTGCGCTCGTCCTGCTCGTTCTTGCCCCGCTAAAAGGCTCGGCTGTTTTTGCCGGGGAACGAACGGGTCGGAAGATGGAGATTGTGTTTGGATTGGACAGTGGCGATGACCACTTTGGGGCGCAGGCAATCATCATTGGCGGCGTTGCGGTCTCGAATTGAATTATGCGCTTTAAAAGGCCTGCGAGTCGTGTCGCAGAACACCGGCCCAAATTATTTTTGAAAGACTTCCGCGCAACCCTCGCGGCGCCCTCGCCTACGCCAATGCTCGGAAATCGTATTGGCCTGCTCAGCGTAAGCGTCGATGTCTACACCGTTGTAAGTTACAACTTGTAACAGTGGTTTTATTAACCCTTAGCACTCGAGTGGTGACTTGGAATCAGCACTAAAACTTGCTGTGCCATATCAATTTCATGTTCGTACAAAGAAAAAAATGAATACAAAATGAAATTATTCCGAGTCCGAAGAAATGTTTAATTTTCAAGTTGAAATAGCTTCAAGTGCAAAGCATAGAAATTTGATTTGACAGGGTCTCCTACTCCATTGTGGAACAGTTAGTGTGCTTTTAATTGTTTTTACTTCTAGTTAAGAGACCTGGATCTTAAGCGTTCCACGTGGAAATTGATTAATTCATTTCATTCAATTATTTCTAACAGCCTATGATTCTACGCCATTCACCATTTTTGACGGACAGAGAACTCCAACGCTATATGGGGTGTCATGTCATTGCGCAATTTCGGCGTAATTACTTTGAAAGGGCGTAGGAGTTGAATGTTGGGGCTCGTTCTACGCCACTGTGCGTGTACCTGTCAACGCTCGCGCATCGTTCCGCTGGTCTAAGAGAGGACGACTCAACTAGCAACCCCGGATGGAGATTGATTTGCCTTTGTTGGCAATTAGCCCGCGTCCATTAGTCAGACCGGTGACTTTTCAATCGGGCCGGCCGAAACGAGGCGGATTGTAACGAGGCGCGCCAGGCAGCCGGCCAGCCTCGTCATCGACGGACAAATGGATTTCCTTCGCGGCCTCCTTAATCCCCTAAGTTGGCAGAGCCTCTTAAATAAATTCCGGCCGCCCCAACCCTCGGGGAAAATGATAATAAACCGGCGGAACGATTGATTTCCCTACTACACGGCCGTGACGAGCCTCGACCAACCGCTTAAAGAGTTGTATACGCCTAAATGAGACACAGAATTAATTTTTCATCAGCACCTCCGCCAGAGTACTCTGAGCAATACGTCAGCTTTTAGGTTAGTCAAGATTCCCCAACTGAAGTAGAGGACCACCAATTTTTCTGCGAACTGAAATCTTCACAACAAAAATTTTTGGACAGCATTTCCTGCTGTAATTTTTGCCAGCATTCACGTCCGTCCACATTCTATGGTTACCTTTATACGACAGCCATTTTGGATTTCCTAACCTTAATCACCTGCAGTATTAATAACATAATCTCGCACACGATCGATTTCAAAGGGATCGCTTATGTTATACGAAGCGAGGCATTCTAAACTACCCCTAATTATTACAACACTGTAACAGGGGTGCATTTTTTCCACAGTAAATGAGTTTATAGTTTATACGCTACACGTCCTGCAGTCGTATGTAGGTATTTATTTCTTGTTTCGAGATGTCTAAAGGACTACACACATTTGAATAAATGAAAAAATATTTTCACATTAACCCCTTGCCCTACGATTTATTTTACGGTTTCGGTGATTAAAGCTTTCTTTGTAGTTCGTAATTTCCTGAGAAAAGGAGAAAATATCTATTGTGTGCCTACATGTTGTTCAATAACTATACATTAACGAATCCAAAGTAAAATTTCATTTCGGTTTACAGGAGATTAATAACTAGACTGCGGATCTTTATGCAAAATAAGAAATGTTTGCATTGATTGCAAGACACAGGAGCCAAATAAACATTTCATTCTTCTTTTAATTATCTTATTAATGTGAAACAAATACACTGGTGGCCTTCAATCTTTTTAATACGTCCACTGTTTTAAGTTGTGTGTACCCATTTTTGTCATAAATGCATAAAATCCGCAGTCTATTAATAACATACATATTTATTAGACTCTGTTCAAAATCTTCATCGCGAGTCTGACACGATGTTGTAAGGCAAGGGGTTAAGAAACATTTTAATTGGGAATTTTATTAGTCTTGATGAATGACAATTTTGTGTGAATCTCGTACGAAAATGTTGTTTTTGAAGTTTGAATTTACTAAAATTTACTGAAATGTGCCCGGACCCTCGACTTCCTAGCAGAATAAAAACCAAAAAAAAAAAAAGAACCCGAAGAGCTGAGATCAAAATCTTAATATAGCAGCGAGTTCGAGGCGTAGCGGACTCGTAAGGATCTTTCTAAGGTACTCGGATCAGATCATAAACGACTGAACCCCTCGCATATTCAGACTGGTTTCACGGTCGACGATTCCGTTTGACGAGCTGGTTCATCGTTAATTAATTAGCATATTGCGCGGCATCGGACCTAACGAGTTTAATGCCCCGCTAATTATCAGTAGCGAGGGACTTTTACGGCCGTTAAACGCTCGTCTAAACGGTCGCTGTAAATCATAGTTTAATTGGCCGAGAAAAACAAAAAAGGGGGTTGGCGATGCCGGTGCTACGGCGAAAAAGAGAAGAGAGAGATATTACGATGCGTGAACGTGTTACCGGTCGATCGTGAACACGATCAGCCCCATTTGCCGTTTCATCGAAATTTTTCAAACACATTTTTCACTAAAAATAATTTTCATGAATAATATCTGATCACAAGAAAGAACCAATCAGTGGTCGTGTGTGTTGAATGCAGTATCGATTAGTATCCGCAGCTCTGTTTTTTTCAGTAATATTTTACGGTTACTGTATTTTCTTTTTTCTCCGGCAACCAGGTTGCGCTAAGCGTTCAGCGAGCGCGAGCACGGCGGGTCAGCGATTTCGATTCCATAAATTACAGGCCGATCTCGCGTGTCACGCACCTACGTACGCGCCACGAACAAAGATACACGTTCCCGCTCGCTATTTATGATAATCGATTCCGGGCCGACCAACATTCCCGGAGTTTCTACACGGCTTAAACACGGGATCATGGCGGATCGCCGCTCGCGGCTGCCTCGAGGCTCCCAGTGGCTCGGCGAACAATAATTTCGACGAGAGAAACAGTCTTGTTTCAAGGGATGAAACACCTCAGACGCGTTGTACATATAATTCACCCTTCAATCGATTCCAATGTTTTTTATTTTTCACCGACTTCGAAAAAGGAGGAGGTTACTCAATTCGATCTGTATGTGCCTTTTTTTCGCTTTTTTTTTCTATGTATGATCACCGATTACGCCGAGATGGATGAACCAATCAAGACGAAACCTTCTGCATTTTGTAGGGTATGTCTCCCGATTGGTCCCTTGAAAACAACTTTTGCATTTTTTCATTCCTTGCGGTTTTTATTGCAAATAACCAATAAGACCGAAAAACCATCCAACAGTGTTCTACAAATTCTGCTCGTACCACTAAAAAGTGTGAAATAATTTCCATTTAATTTATGTGATTACACACGAACTTAAATACAATACAATCTTTTCGGAGGCGGCGGAAAATTGAAAATTTTCCAAATGACAGATGTTGCTGATTATGATCTCATTGGCTTGGAAATCAGTAGGTGGAAAGAGAAGATACATTAATATGTGAAAGCATGTAGGAGATTTGAAGGATTTTCGTAATTTCCAGTGTCGAAAATTTTCAATTTTGCGCCGCCTCCGAAAAGATTGTATTGTATTTGAAGTTCGTGTGTATTCACATAAATTAAATGGAAATTATTTCATACTTTTTAGTGCATTATTGAGTGCGTTTTTTCGAAGTCGGTTTAATTTTTTTTAGTTAATCAGAAGCAATCTGTCTCATTTTATAATGAATTTTAGCCCCTTGCCGCAATCCGTTCTTTACAGTTACTGCAATGGAAACGTCTTCATCCCGAAAAATGTAGAAGAGAAAAGAAAATTGATATTTTTTGTATGGCTACATTTATTTCAATGCTTAAATATTGATTACTAATAAATCAAATTGTATTTCATCGAGAAAGAAACGCGTAACATCCATATTTATTAGACTTTATTAAAATCTTCATCGCGCAACGGTTTAATGAAGTATTTTCATTGCAATCTTCATCGAATTAATCGGAAGTGCATATTTTTCGAATAAATTGTTATTTTTAGAAGCAAATTTGTACCTCGCTTCGATCCGCTCACGATACGAACAGTTCCCATTAAAGTACTTACATTTTCGTTCAGGTAATACCTTTACGGGGGATAATGCTCGCGATAAAATTAACCTTACACCGTGGAGTACATGTCTTTTACTTACCGGGTTGGCCAAGTGTTAAAGGAAGACTCTATCGTGCCGGACACCCTTGCAATTTCCGTAAAAGGATGCAAATTACCCGGACAGCGGTGGCCAGTGTTAAAAACGAGCAGAGAGTGTTTACGGTGTCCGTGGCGGTTGCGTAGCGAGCACGATCTACATACCCCAAAGTGGTGGTAAAACCGTATCGATCCAAGATCTTCCTCGAGGCGGCGGGAGTGAAGATCCCCAACACTTTACGGAGCCGTTCTAATCCGTAGGAAAAAGGCTGCCTCGGCCTCCGGGGTGGCGTTTTCGAAACGGCAAGAAAAACCGTGGCCGTTGCGCAAACAGACGAGATTACACGGGCAATAACAACACGAGTCCCGCGGGTCCCACGGCGCCGAATTGTTGCAATTACGGGGCTCGTTATTAATTAAAATAATAAGGTGTTGCCGGGTCGCGACCCCGGGGCATCTTCTCCGGCGAACACACGAAGAAGATCAACAAGAAGACAAACGTCCGCGCAGACAGAAAGAGACGCCATGGGGGGAAGAAGAAGAAGATGAAGAAGAAGAGAAGGAGGAGGAACGGTCGAATATGAGAAAAAGAAGACGAGAAGGCTGTCGGGGAACGAAAGGGAGAATATCTCGTGGCGGGACGGGATGAAAACGAGCGAGAAAGAGAAGCGAAAGAGAGTGAGAGTGAAATAAAGAAGGAGTGATACTCTCGGTGGAAGGGTGAGAGAGAGAGAGAGAGAGGAGCATCATCAGGAGGCGTCTGGCTGGCGTTCGAAGGTGGCGGATGATAAGAGCGAGCAAGATGGCGTCCGCGCTGAGAGAAGAAGAGGAGGATAGGTTAACGAGGGTGTGATTCATGGGACCTTGGCGGCGTGGTTCCCCCTCGCGGTCGAAAGGTGCTCATATCCCGAAATTATGTCCAATGTGCACCTGCTGCATCCACTATTCCAGTTTCTTTCGCTCCTCACTGTCCACTCTAACGGTAGTCGCCAACGTCTCCGCTCTGCGGACTTAGCACCTACATTAATAGCCTGATTCTACCTCTCTCGCCCTGGTAATTGCTGTTTATTCGATCCCCGCGCTTCCAAGCAAATATCAACGCTCACTCGATCGCTAGTCCCTGGACGTTCGCGTGGAAAACGCGTTCAGACTCGTTCACACTTTTTAAGATTTCTTGGACTTTGCTAACCTCGTGGTATACTGCTTTCTGCTTGGACATTGTGGGCCAAATAGATCTTCTGGGAATTGTAGATTAGACGATTCGAGTTACAAGAAACGCCGCTCTTCGACATTTCTTGTTCGTCATTTTACTTGATTGTTCTTCACCAGATGCATTCCTACGTCACAGAAAGCATTTCTCAAGCCTACAGATCTAGTAATTCAAAGAATAAATTCTTCCTGTCCTAATACAGTCCTCCCACACGACGGGAAAACAACTACGAATAAAGTGCTATAAAATTCCTATAAAATTCCCATAAAATCGCGGCGGCGTTTCCGAGTATTCCGGTTGTTCCTCCCGGTAGGAGTACCGCGGATAAACAAGACTCTGTTCGGGGATCGGCACGAAAGCATGTCGAGAAGGTAATCAGCAGTCCGCATCAGCTGTGATTTAAAAAGGAAAGGAGTCCCCAGAAGTGAACTACCCCCAATTTCGATCGATCGCGAGTTCACGGAAGGTAGTGGGATTCGCGTGGGCAATTTTCGCGATAAAGGCAACATTGTGGGGAACGAGCGGGGCTTTATCGTGTCGGGATCGCCTATGAGAACCACTGGCCCGCCGCGTCCAGGTATTATTTAACTTGGTTAGGGAGCGATGGTGCGTGCGACTGATGGGTATGAGGTTGTAAAGGATCCCTTCGAGACATTAATATTACCAACGTAAGCACCGACTCGCTTGTAATCATGGTGCATCGTTGCACCGGGGCCCGGGTATACAGCCGTGGCGTTAGGGGCGCGTATGTGTATACAGATCCACGGGGCTCTCTCTCTCTCCCCCTCTCCTCCTCTCTCTTTCTCTTCGTTTCCACGCGAAGAAACGCGCCACGGTGTATGGCCGATCAAAAGGATCGGGCATCGTTAACTGCGATATCCGAACTGCGCCTTAAACGACCGGTGTTTTCGCTTTAACGTCAGTTTATCCAATTTATTTCGAGGCAACGAGCCAGGGGGGAGCGAGGGGGCGACGCGGAAAGTAAGACTCGTCCCGCGATTGTGTCCCTTTTTATCTTCACGATGACGTCTCTTCACTCCATTCTGCAAAATTGATGCTTCGACGCTCGATTTACGAGCTGCAACACTCTTCTTTTTCGTGGACGATACCGGCGAGTGATTATATCGAGACTGTTGCGATCTCATTCTCCGAGAGACTAGCCTAACCCTCTGGATTCGCAGCTACTGCAACTCGAAAACCAAATATTTCTTCCCACCTAGAATATTTTCGTTCCACGTGATTTTTTATTTGACCTCTTCAGACTCTTAAAATGGGGCCATTTCGCTTTATTAATAAAGAGAACCAGTAAGTCTATTATTTAGCACAAATACATTCGAGAAACAATATTGGGCACTGTATTTGAAAAACTGAAGGCGAACCTCGCATCTCGATACGAAAGCAAATCAAGAAAGAACAGATTACAGCCCCGTCCGCCTGGAAACCGTGCAACATTCGTCCGAAACATTTTTTCGCAACAAAAGAAGAAACGCTCGTGCAAGTATGTGGTAATCGGGACGGCACAAGGCATGACCGCTTCTTCATCGCCAAAAATGGTCCCGGGAAGCGGCCGGCAACGTGTTCCCAAAAAGAGCGCAACGAGCCGGAAGCATAATCCATAATCGTAACTGGCGACGAGGGTAAAGGTGCCCGTTCGCGGACCACCGAAATCCGCCGTTAAACGCAGCTTATTTTCGCTATAAATATTTTTTATCGTCCATCCGCCGGCGGGATCAGAGCGTTAGTAGCGGGGATAGCGCGAAGGCAGCAATTTTTTCGAGGATAGGGCCCCTGATTCTGATCCGCGAATGCTCGCTGTAAAATTTGTCGCGCAAATCCGACGGCCATAAATCGGTGACAACGCGCAGCGAGATCCTGAACGGGGAACAGGGCCGGCCAAAAATTGGGCCCTTTCGATCTTTGCTATAAAGTTGCGTCGCTACTCTGCAAGCTGATTCGGGGACTCTGTTTACGATCGTTGACGATCAACCTACTCGGTGCTAAAAGTAACTAACGTGTAGCGATTTCTCTTGGATTTCATGCATTCGTAACAAAAGTTACCAGATGTCATTTAAAACATTTTAGAAGTGAACATTTATATTAAACCTGGGTTTTATACCCACTTTATTCGAAATTTTTATTTCAATAAAATTTTTGACCAACTGTGGCTGTCGGAGCTATTTTAACTCGAAAATCAAACATCTATTCCTACCTAGAATAATTCCACACACATACACACACATCTTATATGATAGATGTAGGATCTGATTTTGATATGATATTTGTGGGATCTGAAATTAACTTGACTACACGAACGATAACAGACAATTTATTACAATTAACAAAAAGAACATTGACAATTTCACAATTCGCGCAACACGGTAGACTGTCACTGTCTCGTCTACCCTGTTCAATTCTCTATAATCGACTAGTCTATACGATGTTTTATCATACATAGACTGATCTCGATTTTTGAATTGTCGTCGGTTACGCGCCGCGGGGCGGTGTTCCCCGTTTACTCCTTCGCGACGTCCGGTGACAACCTTGTTGTTTGTCGTCGCTCGCATATACACGATTATGCCTCGTACAGACCTGAACATTTCGACGAACCGCGCGCGAAGGTATTAATCTTAATAAATTTAAAATTATGAATAACATTATAATTGTTAAGAAAATGATAATATTAGAAGCAAATTTTCTTTTTATAATTTGAGGAATTCTTAGAAGATTTTATTATTATATTTGTATATTAAATATATTATATTATATATACATATATTTATTAAATATAACATATATTTAATACATATATTTATTAAATATAACATATATTTAATACATTAATATATATTAAAAATCAAAATATACTTAAACGTGAAGGGTATAATCAATATGATCAATTAAATAGTAATAAAGGAATAAATATATTATCAATCAATTTAAAGATAAGAAATTATTAGCAGAGGGATCAAAAATTGAAAATAAATTATCATTTAAATTTTAAAAAATTCATTGTTTTTTTTATTAATTTAGGATATTTTTTAATAGATTTAGTTGAAGAAGAAGTTATTATAGGATTAAAATATAATATTGATATATATAATTATAATAGTATAAATTAATAATTAGGTTCAATATATTGGGCTTATTTGAGGGTTCGTCGAAATATTCAGGTCTGTACGAGGCATAACACTCATACGTCACGCAACACAACATACAGTTTGTATGTTGTTTGTAACACCACATCCTACATACATATTTAAAGATTAAATTGATATAATACCTCATGCAATATTGAAATGCTTAGTAATTGGTTAGACACCGACATATTTAATAATGCAAACAATACAAGGGTTAGCACTAAAATGAAATTAGGGTGAAACAATCTTGACAGATCTGAATGGAAAGAACAGCGACAACCTTCTAACCGTGACACTGAAATCATATTCTTTGTTATGCCTCTATCTCATCAATGCTTCCGTAGATTTGCAGTAAACAGGATTAAGAGATTCGAGCAACTACAATAAAGATGAATACAGTCCTTATCTTGTTAACCAGCCAGCAAGACCACCTAAACAAGGGCCCCAACCTTTAAATACCTGCCAGATAAGGAATCCACCCCGAAAAATTTGAATGATCAAGGAATACAGGGAAAATCTGGCTTGATCTACAGTTACAGGATCAGGCTTGGTCCCGCCTCAGAATCTGCAGGCTTCCCTTAACTTTGTTAGAACTTAACCGTACGGAGGATAATCCAAGCAAACGTAAAAGAGTGACCTGGTGCTGACTTCGTCGCCGGAGAACCGTCTACGGCCTACGGTATTGACGTCGGCGGCTGTAGAAATAACCAGATAATCGGTCGACAGAGTTAAATGGATAATTTCAGGATTTGCCAGGAATGGGCCTGCTCAAAAACACGTTTACAAACTTGCGGATTTAGGCGAGCCTTCGTTCACTCTACCCTCGGACAGTCTCCCTAATTCCTATCCACCCTTCACGAACAAGTCTCCCCATCGTTTTAAACGATCTTTGCGGTAAACGACCGTCAAGAAAAACGATTGTTGCGGTCACCTGCAGATTATCACTTGCCCGCCCACCCTTAAACCCCTTAACAGGACACTAACTGCAGGTACTGTTGTCTGTCTTCTCCCTTGTCTGGCCTCGGTGGGTTTCAGGGAGGAGTGAACGAAGGAAATCGACGGGCCTTGGACGCGTGACGGCGCGGCGTCAGACTATTGATGAGAAAATTTCGAGCCGAGAGACGCTCATTCAAACGACGTTCCGCCATTTGGAACATGTGTTCCTAGAGTAATTGCCGGGATACCTCGCCTCCTGATGTCTCATCGATGAACCTTGACCGGAATAATCAGCGGGCCCTTGGTGCAGGCAACCCTCAGATGTACATCTGTGGTTTCCAGGAAAAACGTCGCATGTTACAATTTTAAATTTGAGTTTATGCATTAATTGAGCTTTATAGTATAGGATTCAGCGGCGCACCCAGGATTTAATCTTGGGGGGGGGGGGCGAGTTGAACCCAGCTCTAGGTTTTGCGTGATGACCTTTTTTTTAGCCAAAGCATCTGCCAACGGTACCCAGGGCTATCCCCCGATTTTAATTTTGGAAGCTAAACATTTTTTTCTTGGGGGGAAGGGGACTTGGCCCCCTCGCTCCCCCCTGGGTGCGCCACTGATAGGATTCACGTCTTTTCCAGGAAAAAGTCATAAAAGTAAATGCGAAAGGCTCAGGAAGCAGTCAAAGGATTAGTGATCGCAACTTTAAACGGCAGTACATATTTCGTAAGTGAATGTTTGTGTCTACAATGGTATATCTCGCAAATCTCACACTCTCGTTGGTTACTGGGGATGAGCGGGTTCCCGGAAATTTATATTGTTCCGAGACCCGAATGTCACTAATTCAACGTACTGTCTCGAGACCGGTAGATGGAAAATTTATTTATTTTCTAGTGAGGTGATTTTCTAAAATTCAGTAAGAGCTTACCGAAATAGTTGTAAGTATGTAAATTAAGACAGAAAATCTCAAATGTTCCAAACAAGTTAAAGAAAGTTTATATTTGCAGTTGCGAAATACAGTCGAAAAGTTATTATACCATTGCCTTAAGTTAAAAATCGTGTTCCCACCGGTCTCAGAATTTTTCTCCAGCTCCAGCAATTTTCCAATAGGTCCCAAAGCCCCTGAGCACGGTGTCCAATGATTTAGACGGCCCTGGGTACGGGGATATCCAATTCCGAGGGGAATCATCGACGGATATCGCGAATGGAGGCGTCGGGCCCACGAAGGTGGTTCGTGGCTGTACGTACGTGTGTCTCGAGGTGATTTAAAACGTAGAACGTGTACCACGCCCCATACCCTTCTTCGCGAGGGCCCCCAGGGCCGTGCAAAAAAGGCGCAAGGGCCGGCAAGGCGGCTTTCAACGCGAAAAATCGTTTGCGTACCTATACGGCGGAGGTTCGTTCGGAAGGGTGCGCGAAGGGAAGGACGAAACGAGGGGGCTGGGGAACGAAGGGAGACAGAAGGGCCCGGGGTAAATGAAGACGCGAGAAGGTAATCCTAAAGGCGCCCTCCGCGAAAATAATTATCCGCTCTGGGCGCGGTGCTGTTTGTTAAAACGTCAGGAGGCTCGTGGGTGGAGCGTCGAGACGCCGCTGAGGGCCTCTTGGGGTTTCTCGTCTGCCATCTTTGGTCTCGTTCGTTTCCTTTCGATCCGCTCCGACGAAGAGTCTACTCTTAGTCTACTCTTATTTTATTGTCTTTCGGTTTTTGTGTGGGGGACAATTTCTTTTCTGGTACCTGTAACCCCTTGCAATATTTATTGCCTATCTTATTTCCCCCATTTAGTTCTTTCCTGATATTTGCGTGGAGGTCATTGGACAATCCTTTCGTGGACTATCAACCCCTTTCAATATCTATTTTCCCTATTTAGTCCTCTCCCGATTTTTGCGTGGAGGTCATTGGACAATTCTTCCGAGGACTTTCAACCCCTTGGAATATCTATCGCCCGCATTTATAATCCCGTGCAGATTTACTTGCACAATTTATCAGAAGAGCAGGTTGTGCAACATAGAAGAAATACAACAGTTGCACCAGCGCGGCGTCTACTTGAAAGTAGCACAGTCATCAGCTTTCCCCAGGTTCCAGAGAAGACTCCACCACGTCCGAGGCAAACCGACGTTGAACCTAATTGATATCTAGTCGGGACACTCGAGGGCAACCGGTTGCGGCTGAAGTTAATCAACATATAACTCAGATGCGATCGGAACACGCGATACAAGGCTAAACCAGATCTCGTTGGGCGTTTAGAGGGAAGGGTGCACTTGACGACGATCGGCGAACGATTGAAACCTAACCGCAAATTTTCATAATATCGTTTACCGTAGAAGAAGGGTACACACGAGAACAACCGAACAGCTGGAATTATTCAGGAATCGTAGTCGATCGCCGGCGAACAGAAATAATTAATAGCCATTTATTAAAAACCACTTAGCGAGGTAAATGACAAATTAAAAATCGTTTCACCGGACGACGAAGAAGCAAGAGCCCGGTGCACCTTGGCGCAATTTGTTGGCCACATTGTCAACGATTAATCAACCCCGGATCGATCGATCTTGCTCGATCGTTCGGGGATCGATCGATCCGGGTATCTCACGATCGACAAAAACGGTAATCGCTCCAATTACACGGGAGCAGGTGTCCCCCGTCGAAATTGAATTCCTCGACGCTCGGACTTCGATCTCAGAAAGTCGACGATCCATCCGATCCACCGAGTTTCCAGGATGAAGTCATTTCGATCACCCATCAGTCCCCCCGTCCACTCGATCCCGGTAATAATCGGTCCGCGTGATTGCATTCCCGTAGATCGAACGCGATCCAGAAACAAGAAGAAAGAATTTTCTCCAGAACAAGACTATTTCGTGATCTAGCGTTACCGAGGACTTTTAGATCTAGATACGACACCGTGGATCATTCGGTTGGATCACTCGACGAACAAAGTGCGCCGCGGCCATGATGGAAACATAAAAGGAGCCGGTTCGCACGATGCTGCGCCGCATTATCAATTTCCTTAATGAGCCCCGTGGTGCACCACTCGCTACGATTACGGCGATCGCTCTTAATTATGCGACCACTAATCGATATTCCGTGAATCGACCCGATTCCGAGAACCGATCGAGGGCTGGAAACGATTCGCAATTTGATTTTTTTTAACAGTTCCGATTTTTTCTCGGTGTTTCCACGCCCGTTCTTGCCTCCGTGATTATCTATTATTAATATTAGCAATTAACCACCCTGGCGTGTTCGGTTAATGGTTATATCAGTCGCTTCCGGGGAACTGGGAGAGCAATTTCAGGAAAAGAGTTCTGGAAAATGTGCTTGACTGATTGGGTTGTTAGACACTGCCAGATACATGTTTCTTAGACGGTCTTATTGGTCCACACAGGATATTGAATGTTGTAATGTCGGTTTAATTACGAGGACTTCGTTGTGAGAATTATTGTTAACCGCTGGAAGGAAATCTAATTGGCATAAGCATTGTATGAGATATATCAATTTCATATTACAGCGGAACTATCCTAGGTCGGAAGGAATGTTTGACTTTCGAGTTAAAATAACTCCGACTGCAAATGGTTAATTTAATCAAGTAAAAAACTTGTACTTGTTCTAAAATGTGTTTGTTCATTAATATTGAATAATATTCGGCCACCAGCATGGCGAACTTCGTCTTCCCAATTTCTTCTGAGTTTATGGGACTTCCGAAGATAGTATTCGGCGAGGCCAGTGTTAAATGAAGGAACGGGGAGTAGAAAAACGACAAAAATTTCCGAATGGTGTACCCGTGGTCGTAGCATTACCTCCTGGTAACTGGTTTCGAGTCGAGGAGAGGCGAGCGAGGCGTGCAGGGGAGGAAAAAGAGGAAAAGGAGGACGAGGGGTGGAGCGAGAAAGAGAGGGGCAGGGGGAGGAGGGCAGAAAACCAATATGAAATTACCCTCGCGCGAGCGAGCGCCAAATTGCAGGTAATAAAGAGGGCCGATAAACAAATGAAGCAACGAGAGGCGCGAGGCGCGGCTTCTCTCTCCCCGATGTGCCGGAGAGGACGACGAGAGACGGAGAGCGAGAGGAAGAGGAAGAGACGGGACGAGAAGAAAGAGAAAAGAAAGGCGGCAGAAGAAGGGAAAAAGGAGCAGGGAGGAAGCCTGGGGAGCTCATCTGCGCCGCAAAACAAATACTCCACCGGCGAACCAGCGAACAGGCCGAAGGGCGGAGAATGAAAAAGAACCGGACGCCACGGCCTGCGAGAACGCTTTCTTCGGCCGCCATTTTTCTCGATCCGCGGCCTTCCTCTTCGTCTCCTTCCGACTTTTTGTTCCACCGAGATTCGCGGCTTTCTGTTGACATCTTCCCTCGTGACAACGCCGATTCTCTGACGAGAATCGGGAATCTGACGATGCGCGGGAAATTTGAATTTAACTCGAGCTTCAGCACATTTACGTTCAGTTTCTTTCCGATCTATGCATATTTTTATTTCTTTGTTGCTTTGAACCATATAAGGTTTGTATAGCACATACATTACAAATTGTACAATATATTATTAGACTATGCGCGGAAAATTCGAATTTAACTCAAGGTTCAGCACATTTACGTTCAGATTCTTTCCGACCTATGCATATTTTTATTTCTTTATAGCTTTGAACTACATAAGGTTTGTATAGCACATACATTACAAATTATACAATATATTATTAGACTGCGGATCTTTATGCAAAATAAAAATGGTCTGCATCGATTGCAAGAAATAGAAACCAAATTAAATGTTATTTCTTCCCTTAATGATTTTAATAAAGGAGAAATCACATATTGGCATTTTCAATTGTTTGAATTATCCAACAATTTTGAATTCCATTTACTCAATTCTGCTATAAATGCATAAAGATACGCAGTCTAATTATTATGTGACAATATGGCTCAGTGCCTAACTTAAAATTAGTTTACATTAGTTTTGTTAGGTTACAACTGCCCCATTGAAATCTTCTTTACTCGTGTCCATCTTCTGGTGAAGACAATGTTGCAAGTAGTTTTTATAAACTTCGCAAAATTTTGCAACGTAGTTTCTGCACAATTCCCTGAATTGCACTACAGGTAAATTCAGAAGCAAGTGAAACGAATAAATGCTTGTGGATACGCTGGACAATTTCCACTCGATCACCGAGCAATTACGTCTGGAAAGACCTTGCGGTCGGAGCTCTTTAGAATTCTGAAACGTTTCAAAGTAACTTGTAATTCCATAAAGCGCATTTGATTTCACGCGACGTCTTTGTCTAGGAACGCTGACGTGCTCGTGGCAACGATCACGTGTGAGGTAGTCCCCGACATATGTTCCATGAAACGATAGGCTGCCGCACGAACAAAAGTAGCGACGTCCGGCCGACATGCGGAAACTTCATATTACTGTCAATCAAAAAGAACATATTATAATATAACATTATACATACATCAACCCCCCCGTACGCTTCTCGGGGATAGCTGTACAAAAGGATCCGCACCGGCAAGATTTCGCTCATTTTTATTTTACATTTTAATAGAATGCGGCTTATTCGTAAGAAGACAGTTTCGATAAATGTATCAGGTTCCGGGCAAGCAAAATATCTTTTAATTCTTTGGTAGTACATCATCTAAGAAATAAATGAACGTAAAATAACATCATTTTTTATTTAACTACAGCTTCGCACAACCGATACAGAATATTTTGATTTTGCATAAGGATTCGCAGTCTAAATATAATTAACAGACATCGGATTTTATGCATTTATGACAAAAATGAGTAGACGTAATTCAAAACAGTACAAACATTGGAAGAATTTAAAAATGCTATTATATTATTTTCAACTTATTAAACATATTAAGAAAGAAAATGAATGTCTATTTCACCCCAGATTGTAGCAATTCAGGTAGAAAATGTTTATTTTGCATAAACATCCGCTGTCTAGTAATTAATTAACCTTTGAATCAGATAAAATCACGAGAAAAAGTGTGTGAACTGGCTCCTCCTCGCGGCGAAGCGTGCAGTTATCGAGATGGTCTCGCTCTGGGAGTGTTAAATCCGGCGAGAGGGCATTAGAAACGCGGGTAGGAGGAAGCTGATAGGTGGAGAGCGTAATTTCCTAATTAATTAACCGTTAGAGTCGCGACGGGACGGCACGCGATCCTTGAGGACGGCGTCCAGCCGGGGCCAGTTGGTCAGCAGCGGCGTTGGAGACTCGTCGAGCCCTCGGGCCCGCGATCTCGATCCAAGATGGCCGCCTGTACGGCCCTCCTGGCCTACCAACTCCCGTGGTGGGGGTAATGACGCTCATCACCCGACAGTGTTTTGCTATACCAACATCGGGCCCAGATCGCCCGGTCGAGTGGGAACGAAAGAGAAACGAAGAGAGAAAGAGAGAGAGAGAGATCTGATCTCATCTACGATAGGGAGACCCGGTGTCCTCCCGCCTCCTCACGGTCCCAAGAACCCTCCACCACCCAAAGATTCCACCTCCTCCACCTTCTCCTTCTACCTATGCTCGTACGCCTCCTCCTTCGTTGTTGTCTCTTCCTTCTGTGAATTTTTCTTCTTTTTCGTCTCCTCCTTCTCCTCCTCTGCTTCTTCTTCGTCTTCTTCAGCATCCTCGTACGAAATTCTCGTGCCTCGTCTCCACAAGGATCTTCACTGATTTCTGTTAAATAACTTATTCTGTATAATAACTCGTATTCTGTGACTTCGCTGGTCCCCCTCGCGGCTCCATTAATTCTCTTCCTCGGTAATTGCGGATACGATACTCTTCTTTCTGCGTGCTCGGAATTCTTCTCACTCTTCATGTTTCGCCTCGCAATTTTCACCGGTTTCATTATTTTTAGCCTGCCATTTCGTGTCCCGCGATCCTCCGCTCTTTTCAGTCTCTTTACCGGTAATTGCCAGTAAGAAGATATACTTGTTCTTCGTCTCTTCTTCGCAAGTCCTAATGTGTCACTCGTTTTCATGGTTTGTCAGCAGCTGGTGTTCCTTCGATTTTCAAGCCGAAAGTATATTTGTCATTTTTGATGTTCAACATCACAGAAGTGAAATTGTTCGGGAACCAATTTCCAGACGATGATACCGAAAGAATTTCTTCATTTTCCCCCGTTGATTATCCAACTCATATTTCATCTCGCCAATATCCTGTTTCTTCTTTATCGCATCTTTCAGCAACATCGTGTCCTCTCTTCATCGTCCTCGCCACGGTACCGTCCGCCTCGCACGATGTTCATTAAACAAAAGTATATTTCTTCGGCCGCTTGTCGGATTATATTTTTCACAAGTCGGACAACCGAGAAATAAAAAAAAGTGGTTCTCCTGTTCGCCAGCTTTCTTCAATTAACCGAGCCGCGAAGTCTCCATCACGCCACTTTCCACCGTACTTCATGCCGCGAAGGTCTTCATCCAGCCCCAATTATCTCGCGACGGTGCCCTTTCGACGGTTGTATTTCTTCTCTTGCGCGCGGCGCAGCGCAACGTAACCAGGCCCAAACAAATTTATTTTTTAATCTCGTCCCAGCTGGTGGGGAGGCTATTTAAAAAAGCCCGGGCCTGTCTTAAACGGTCCCCTCATTAACTCCGTTCGAGCCTCGATAAATCATATCGAAGTAACGCGTGCAATCCGCTCGTGCTCGCGAGCGCGCCCGCGAGAGAGAGAGAGAAATAGAGAAAGAGAGAGAGAGAGAGCGGAGAGACCAAGCTCTCGCGCTGCAACGGAGAATTAAGAATTCACGCGTGAAATATGCCCGGCAGTTTAAGCCACCTCCACATGGAGTCTCCATTAGTCCCTCATGATCGATCTTCCACGTCTCGATTCTGTCTCCGGCGGAGAGCTTATTATCGGCGATCGTCGTGAACCATTCGCGGCAAAGAAAAAGTCCCTGATCCATCGCAATGCAACGTGGGGATCCCGTGTCTGGGAATCTTTTTTGCGAACGGTCCACCGTGAGAACCGAACGAGACAACTTTATTTAATACATTATGTTAAGTACAATTTACAAAAAATAAACGCGTGACACCAGGAATCAAAGTTGCAGCTGTGCGTTGTTTGAAGATTTATTGGAAATAATATTTGATTCGACAAGAAGGAGACAATGGAGGACGCGTTTAATATTCAAGGATTATCGTCATTTTTATTATCGTCGAAATTGCGCAAGATTTTTCGGGATCACTGTACCTGTTACATTTCTGCAAGGAGGAATTCAAGGATTACAATCCCAAGCGTTACTCTTCTAAACAGTATTTTCCAGGTTGCATCTTAATACTAAATAAACACAGTCTGCTTAAATAATTGTTCTCTAGTTGTTCGAAGATTTATTGGAAATAATATTTGATTCGACGAGAAGGGGATAATGGAGGACGCGTTTAATATTCAAGGATTATCGTCGAAATTGCGCAAGATTTTTCAGGACCACTGTACCTGTTACATTTTTGCAAAGAGGAATGCAAGGATTACAATCACAAGCGTGACTCTTCTAAACATTATTTTCCAGATTGCATCTTAATACTGAACAAATCAGTCTGGTTACATAATTGTTTTCTACTCGTTCGAAGATTTATTGGAAAGAAAATTTGATTCGACAGGAAGGGGACAATGGAGGACATGTTTAATATTCAAGGATTATCGACGTTTTTGTTATCGTCGAAATTGCACAAGATTTTTCAGAACCACTATACCTGTTACATTTTTGCAAGGAGAAATGCAAGGATTACAATCAGAAGCGTGACTCTTGTAAAACATTATTTTCCAGGTTACATCTTAATACTAAATAAACACAGTCTGCTTAAATAAATTGTACTCTAGTTGTTCGAAGACTTATTGGAAAGAAGGTGACAATGGAGGACTTGTTTGATATTCAAGGATTATCGTAATTTTTATTATCGTCGAAATTGCACAAGATTTTTCAGAACCACTGTGTCTGTTGCATTATTGCAAGGAGAAATGCAAGGATTACAAGCGTTACTCTTGGTCCAACAAAAATAAGTACAGTCTGGTTGCATAATTGTTCTCATTATGGATACCGAGGAAAAATATAAAAGTAGACATAAAAACTCGCGAGATTCGAAACAATTCAGCGAGATCGGAGCCTGCTGACCAATTATACTTCATCGCATCTCTAGTTGTCAGTGTGCTGTCGAGATCGTAGGCGAGAGGGGGTAGACGAAGAGGATTAGTATGAAGCCGAAGGTGGTAAGGTAGCCGAACGAGTCATTAACCAGACGTAGCTCTAATGAATTCCGTCTCACTGTAGTGAATCCCTCCAGTGTAAGAAGTGTTGGCCTTCCTCGGGCTAAGGGACCGGCTAAGGGACTCCTTTCTCGTTAATAAAAGCCAAGATGGCGGCCAGCGGGGGGTCGGTGAGGCAGCGTGGCCCCCCTGCGGCTTTGACGGCTCTATCCCGGTCTTGTTAGGAGGCAACGAAGATACTTGAATTCCAGCCGGTTCAGGCGGAACAGAGACGCCGAGTGCTACGAACGGCTCCCGTGGCGATGTACCGAGGTGCAGCACGTCACTATCGCGCGCCTAAACACACCTCGTGCATCATTCCGCCGATGCTCCTTTGTTTTCTTCACCGGCCTCCATCCTACGGTGCTCCGGAGGAGATCGTGGTTCCAAGAGATCCCCCCCTACTCCTACCCCCACTATCCGATGATTTTTCGGATTATTTCTTCTGCGTTTCCACGCGACTCGAACGCTTCAGGTTCACAACCTGATCCATGGGTTTCGGTTCATCTCTTTGGGGTTTCACGCAATTTTAGCGTTTCCACTTTTTTTATGAAATTCGGTGGTTAGACTCGGTTAGGAATTTTTATAGATTTATTCTTAGGTCATGGCAATGTTCCATTTAATTTTGAGCAGGGGACTACGGCTCTTTCTCTTCTTGTCAGATCTCTTCTGTTTTTTTATTTTAATGGCAATCGTGTCCGCAGTTTAAATATCTCAAAATCAAAGGCCGAGCGATGGAATTGTTATTTCGACAATACCAGAATACATGTAGCTGGATTTTTCGACATAATGGCTGAAGTTCTCCCAGTTTCTACTGGAAAATAAAACTTAAAAAATATTATTGTAAATATCTAAGAAAGTAAAAGAGACTGTTATTTATCGGAAAAAGTTGTTCAGGATGGCGAGATTTATATAACATATTAGATGATTGCATAAGTTCGTGCCCGACTTGAAAATAAAATTCAATGGTTAAACTTTAAATAATACACCTCTATTAATCAATTGTACATATGGTCAATATTCTTTTCTAATTGTAGAAAATTTAACCATTTTTTAATTTTAATTAACGTCTTGTATCAAAATTTTCGTAGGCTTTCCAGAATCAACCTCAAATAAATTATTCCGACAATGTGTGTGCCTGAAGCGGAGGACCGCCAGTAAAAAGAATGGTAAAAATCGAAAGCAACGATTCCTGGACCGATCAAAAGAATGCCAAAATATCAATAAACGGCGTCCGAAGATTAAAACACCTCTTCGAAAGCAATGGAATAAACAGAGTCCCTCTTTGTGTGACTTCGTCCGCCGAAAGAGCGGAAAAGGAGGTAAGCAGTTCGCGAAATTGCATGCCGTGAGCGATCGCCTAAAATGCATTGAATCCTTTTCGAGGGAAAGGAGATCGCAACAATGTAACTTTCTCCCGTGAAAGGAGCGGAATAATTCGTGAACTCGATCATCTGGTTCATACGAGCCGGACATACATAATACATACTATACTACACATAAGTGCGACGGACACGCGTCCGTCCGGCATAGGTGCCATTTCTCGTCCGTTAGGCGAGAGAGCGCGATCGTTGCGAGTTGCGTTTCCGGATCGGAATGGGAATTGCATAATGTTCTTATAAGCCGGTCGTCACGCAGCTGTTCGGGGAAACATTGTTTACCGATCGGGTGCGATTTCTGGCGGATTATTATAATGTTCTCGGGACAGTTGGCGGTGGCGTGTCCCGCGGAAACGCTGCGAGCTACGCTCTACACACATTCGTGTCGGTGGTTGAATGCCGTGGTACGTCTAATTTCTTTTTGCTCGACCGGCTCTCCTTGAGGTAATAACGCCCCGGCAAGGGGAAACGAAAAGAAATAAATAAAACGAGGATCGCGGAACGAAATTCGTAATTGTTAATAAATAGTCGTAACGCGCGGCCGTCCACTCGCGGCTCCCCCGAGAGCAATTTATCTTCCATTTCGGAGGCCTCCGGTCGAAAATGATGAATAATCGCGGCGATTACTTGTAATTACTCCGAGGCGGCACCGGTGCCCGAGATGCTCACCGGAAGATAAAACGAAGAGAACGAAACGCCGAGAAACCGAAGAATCGACGACGGTCAATTTCGCGTGCAATTCGGACGGTGGACGACGCGTAATTGAAAAAGCGCCGGGGTTTGGGGGGTAGCACGCGGGTAGCATACACAGAGGCCTAAGTAAATGGGGAAATTATAGGATGCTGCATAATAATGAGGGTATAAGTTCGGCCGAGATGGGAAATGATCATTCCGGGAGCGGATGAATGTAAGAAACAGAAAACTTTGTAGTCTTCCCCGCGAGAAAGAAGCGACGTCGATCGGGAGTTTCGGAGGCCGATGGCGGAACGGTAATGAAAGGGCGAAGGACACGAAATTGCCGCGAAAAGAGGAATTTAATGAATAGTGTGCGCGGCATTGGGGACCTCAAAGAGGGAACGCGAATCATTGTGGAATTAAAGAAGAATGAGTCGTTTGTTCGCTGTGTATTCAAGACGAGGACCGAGAAACGAGAACCAATTGGCTGAAATTGGAGGCGAGGAATGTGCATAATGTATTAAGATTGTGGGAGAAGCAACGAAAAGAGTAGGCAAGAACGTGTGCACTGTTCACTTCGGATTAGGAAGCAATGAACAATCAAACTTTAAAATGTAATACCACTGAAAAGTACGCGGTAGTCTTTTAATAAAAATGAAGTTATTACACAATTAAATTACTGATTTAGTATTGATGAAATTTTATTGATTTTATCGATTTTTAGAGCCACTCCGGAAGTTTCTTTTGAATCATTTTCTATTTATCTCGTATTTTTTTTAGTATTTTTAAAATTAAAATTAAATTAATCAATCACACGTGCACGGTGTCATTACTGCTAGGGAAACATAAGACTCAATACTCAATACGCTTCAATAAAATGAATTAAGTGATCTGTACAATTACTAATCTGTACATCTGTACCACTATACGAAAGTATCAAAGAACAATGGAGCCCACAAGTCGATTGTCTAAATCCCCGAAGAACATGAACTATCGCTCCCAGAAAGAAGAACGAAGGACCGAAGACAATTATTCGGCAACAAAAGAGTACAGTAGTCGTCTGCGGTAGTATTGATGTATTCTACAGAAGACTCAGCCTGTATGCAAAGTGGTAACTTACAATAACTTCGTGGGTGACGGAAGGCGAAGCAGCTTCGGTTCTTCATTCCCAATTAACTTCGTCGGTTCTTGTCTTCTCGCCGGGTCGAATTTGTTTATCGGTGGATGAGAAATGAAGGTATACCGAAGGGAGCAGAGAGAGAGAGAGAGAGAGAGAGAGAGAGAGAGAGAGAGAGAGAGAGAGAGATATGGAAAGAGTCCTCGAGCAGAGAGAGCCCGAAGAAGAACACCCGGTCGATTGGTTGTGTGCGTTGTTGGCGTTAAAGCGACGCCTCGCTTCGACGCCCACGTCGCATCGTCGTCCTGTAACGACCGCGACGCCTTGCTCGAGGAAGAACGGCAATAACCACGGCGGGAATAAACTCGCACCGACAGCCGCTCGTCAGAATCCTTCCACGTAAGTGACCACTTACAAGCACCACGCTCCATCGACGACTCTAACGGCCTCGCGCGACGTGTCCTGAAAGGATCGTCCTGTGCGTGACTTCTATCGGGACTTCGCGATACCTGATCATCTTTCAACGACTTTTTGCATACAGAACGCCCGGGACACACATGCTCGATGCTCTCTGGCTCTCGCATAACCGTCGGCTGTACCTTCTTGTTTCTCTTCCCGGGAAAATTCTAACTTTTCAGGAGACGATGATTGCTGGTAAATAAAGAAGGACAGACTGGGGATATCGCTGAAGAGGATGCCCGGCTGGTGTGCAAGGCCGTGCAAAAAGCGGAGGGAAGGATGAGATACATTATACACCGAGGAACAAGTAATAAGGGTCAAACCGGAGACTGATGGCGTGCAAAATGTAACCGGTTGCATGGTAATAGCGTTCTTTTTCGTTTTCGCCGCGCGTTTTTAACGGAGGATGCAGCACGGTCTTACGAGCGCACTGACAATCAGTAGGATGTAATATTTTTCTCGGCTGTTATGGTAAAAAGTTCCTGTTAGGTTGGAGGGAAAGCTCTGTCGTATTTTAAAGAAAATTTACCAGCCTATTTAAAATACTTAAATTCAGTTAAATTAAAGAGAATAAATAGAGGAAGGAAGGGGCAGGAACAAATGGCGAAATTCCGAGATAAAATTCAGGGGATCCTTGGCTGTATTAAGGCGGGTTCGACGATTCCGCAGGTTGAAAGCGCGCGTTCTACACCAAGCAAGTCAGCAGTTTTATCGGCGTCGTTTAATCGGCGGCGTTTAAGCGCGCGCGACGCCACGGAACCAGGCCGTAATCCTGATCGCGGCTTTCAAGCCTCGGAAACACAATCCTGCTCGCGGACGCGTTGCGTTTATTAAAAATAATGACTGGTACGCGAGAGAGCCCCGTTATCGAGGCTCGCCGCAATTAGAGACACTTTCCACATCCGACGTGCAACGATCCTTTTCATTTACAAGGATAATAACCTTCCGAGATGTTTTCTCCGCTAGGTCCTTCCGATCACGGGGCGAGTCGAAGCCAGGGAATCCCACCGGTGGTGTCGATCGACGAGGAAATGAAGGACGATCGCAAAACCGATCGTTACACGATCCTCTGGACACGCAAATCGTCCCGCGATTAGCAGGCCTGACCTTTCCGCTGGTTGCGCGATTCGCGCGGGAAAGTTCCACCGAAACGATTTTTATTGCCTCTTAATTTCACCGAGGATTGTTACTCAAGTTGCCAGACCTTTCGGAGATCGCCGGCTTCTCGTACGATCAAGTATACATTGTAGTTCGCAATTCAGGCTCGACATGGACTCGCTTCATCTTAATTTCTCACGCGTTTCGCATTCGCTCTTCCTGCAATCAACCGCGATCGGCATCTCGAAATCGCCGATAATGTGTCCGATTGTGCAATGGTAAGGTCCGAGCTTTCTATTTCTATTTTTCTTTCGTTTCTTCGCAGTTCGCTCGGAAATAGTTTCAATCTTGTAGAAAAATGTCTTTCTTGAACTTCATCATGGATTCTGCGAAACCACAGTGAAAATAAAGACCTCAATAAATTTGAATGATCATTTCACAAATTCCTTTGGTCTATCAAGAATGCTGCAGCAATTTAATGGTACGTTTCAACCCCCAAATGTCTAGAAGGTAAAAGTGAAATATGGAACGTGATCTGATTCTCTTCATTTATGTAAAAAAAGGATAAAATAAATTAAGAAATTAGTTCTGGTAAAAATGTTCTAAGAGATACAGTAAGGAGCATAACTGATTCCACACACTTTAAAGCAGAACAACTTTTTTATGAATGGACCAAACGACTTCAATTTCTCTGTAAGGCTGGAAGAATTAGTTTAGTAAATGATGTGTAAAAAATATGTTAAAAAAATGCATTTGGACGGAATTGTGAAAAACAATAGTAAAAATTGATTTTTACAACTTTTTTAGCTGGTCCAATAACGAAAATTTAAAAGATGTGTTTGGTTAACTCGTATAAATTATATATGCTCCGAAAATTTCATTGAAATTGATTAATTGGTTCACGAGTTATAAACGATCAAAAGTGGTGAAGATTGCAACTTTTCAAGATTTTCGGTCTTTCACCACTTTTGATCGTTCATAACTCGTAAACCAATTAACCAATTTCAATGAAATTTTCGGAGCGTAATTCATCTAGCCTTACAGGGAAAATGAAGTCGTTTGGTCCATTCATATAAAAGTTATTCTGAATTAAAGTGTGTGAAATCAGTTGTGCGCCTTACTGTAAATTAGTTTGAGGGTTGGAAACGTTTCAGATCCATTCCCGTGGAATTTCAGCTGAGTGAATGGTCTACCAAATTGTATAGAGGCTGTAAAAACCGGACAATGTAATTTTATTACCGAGCCTGATTTTTCCGGAGGACCAAAATGGACGCGGGACTGGTTCGATAGGAGTCGCAAGGTCCATCGTCGAGACGGGGGTCAGTTGATTCTTAACAGGCACGACGTCCCCCTGGATTTAGATGTCTTCGCCGAGATACGTTTCCACGAAGCAGTTTCGGATGGTCCAGAACCCAGAGACCCACTGTGACGGGCCCGCGGTTATGCGATCCTATCCCGGGGGAGATCTCGCTGGTACCGTTGCGGCTATAGTCTCTTTAGGGACGTGTTCGGCGAACAAATTACCTTTTGTTTTGGAAACTTAACGGTCCCGGTTCTGGCCGTTCTCTCGCTTCTATCCGACAATTTTCGTCCCGTTTCTCAAATAGACGACTTGCGAGCAGAACGTGCCTAATACTCGAAAAAAGGCACAAATAATATTTCTTCGAACGGGTGTCCGGAGACAGCGCTGAACTTCCAGGGTACCAGATAATCTTTTGAAATATAGACGTTTTCGACCACGATTGAGCTTTTCTCGAGCTCACGTCCAGATCAGGCTGGTTGATAAATTCTGGAGGACTTCGCGCGAAATGCGGTCTCGAGAAGATTTTTAGTTAGATGTCCCGCAGATGTTCGAGTTGATTTACTAAGCAGTTCGCAGTTGTTTCTTTCAGCAGCACTATCGATGAACGTAATCAATAAAGCAAGTTCATCCTCCTACGAAAAATCAAATGTCGACTTTCTTCTACGGAATTGCACGAATATTTCGTGAGAACACGCATTTACTAAAACACTCCAGCAGTGGTCAGGCGAGTACCGAACAAACGATGGTAGCGACCGTGTTAATTCCTGTAGCAACCATCGAGTACACCCCATAAAACCGAACCGCGTCCACTCAGCCGCCTGTTCTGCCTCGAGTAGCAATCTAGGAGAGCCCGGTCTGGCAATCAAACATTCGAACGCTAAAAGCAGCGTCGTCGTTAGAAAAATCCCGCAGCCATCGACTCGCGGACTCGGTAATAATTCCGTTGAAAGAGATCCTCGATTTTCCCGGTGCGAACAGCGATCGTTTCCCTTTTCCCGTGGCTATCTTGTCAGTCGTCCGGCCGATGATCCGGTTCGGGGTATCCAGGATTTAATTTCCCGGGGTTATCGGAGGCGCAATTACCATCCCCCGGGGAACGCATTCACAAATTAGACGTCTCTATCCAGTCGGACCAGAGAGATCCGAGGCTAGGGTAACCCGATCCATGGTGGCGGGATCGGGATCGAGGGTAATCAGACGGGACACCGGTGTGTCCTTAAACTGTGGGGATGAGAGGGGGCCCGAGGAGGAGCGAGGGGGTTCGACGAGCACTTCTTCGGGTACATTACCAACTGGAGTTCTTCGTATAAATATATCCACGAGCCCGGGGACGATAGGAATCTGCAGGCCGGGGCCATTTGTTGGCGGGATTCGTTCGTCCCAGCCTGCCAACCGGACCAACCGTTCGATCGTCCCCTGGAACGATGGAAAGGATCACCTGCGCCGATCATCCTGCGTCGACAGTCTCGCTTTCGCTTCGTTCTGTTTCGTTTCGGTCCGTTCTCCCGCGGAAAAATCATGGAAATAAATGGTATCTGATAACAAGCACGTCCAGCCGCCGGGGGGCTGTTAAGGGGAAGCAGATGGAACGTATGGGACGGGACATGGGGATGGACGCCGCTGTACAAGCTCTTTCGATCATTTGATCCAGCGTCGTTCTACGGATCTCTATTTGCAGTCTACTCCGAGCGGAGGGGCCCTGCAAGTCTTGTATTAGCCGGATGACAAGACGCTGGGACGATTTCGTGTGTTAATTGCAGAGAGGCGGCACCGCAAGGGGCGGCATAGGCAGCGAAATCGAAATACAATTTGAACCGTTCGATTATTAAAAATCCTTACGCAGGTCGACGCAAGAAGAAGAATCAATTTAAAATGAAATTGTGCAGTTTTCCTTTTTAAATCGCAATCGAAGGTTATCTTAAAAATAACATTTAAGGGGCGGCATAAGCAGCGAAATCAAAATACAATTTGAACCGTTCGATTATTAAAAATCTTTACGCAGGACGACGCAAGAGAAGAATAAATTTAAAATAAAATTGTACAGTTTTTCTTTTTAAACCGCAACCGAAGGTTATTTTAAGGAAAAAACATTTCAGGGGCGGCATTTCGAAGAATTGCATCATACTGAGAAAATCTACCGCCCGGCCCTGGATATTGGTTCCGCTATTTCAAGAGGATGACACGCCGAATTCAATAAAACATTTCAACGCTGAACTTCCGAGGCTTTTCAGCAAGAAGATCGCGATAAGTAGTACAATATAATTAGATAAAGCATTTGTTTAATTCTTCATCTCATGCTCAACAAACACTGACAATTTCAGTGACATTCCCCAGCGCAGCCAGCCGAGTTAATCAATCGGCGCAATGTTTCCGCCTGTGATTTCCAAACAGAGCAACCATACGGCACAAGAATCTGAATTTTTCGGAATAGTCGCAATCAATTCCGAGCGGTCGAACAAGCTGCGCGAGAAAGAGGCTGAGAGGATCGTCTGGCAGCTGACCGACCGGTCTCTCTCTCTCTCTCAGTCTTCTAGAAACCGTCGAACGATTCTCGATCGCGATCACGCGATATACCACCGGGACTCGCCCTTACAAATCGGCGCGGAGCGTTGTTGCCCGCTCGCATAGCACACACGATATTCCCCTGAATACCGATAAAATATGCCAGCCGGGATATCTCGGTGGCGTGGTCGCCGCTGACCTCCGCCGGATCCGCTAATTATTTATCCGCGTTCCCGGCGCGGTCGGCCGGGGGTCATTGGAAGGGTTCGAAATTGAGCAAAAAGGGTTCTCCAACTGGAAACGTCTCACTCCTGAGGCTCCGCCGAGGAGCGAACTCCGCTGAAGATTGTGGAACGCTCTCTCGGCCGAGGATGAACAGCACAGAGAGCGATCGAGAGAGAGTGAGAGAGTGAGAGAGAGAGGGAAAGAAGAACACGACAACAACAACGACGAAGAAGTAGAAGAGGATGGAGAACGAAGGATAGAGGAGAGGGTAAGCGGAGGCTGGAAGAAGGGAAAGGCACAAGTGGTATAATCGTGATAAGCAGGTGATAGATGCTCCTCAGGCTCTGCACTGCCGTGGCTCCGCACAGACAATGGCTATTTGTTTCTGCCTCGACGAAGAAACACGTTCTTCTCTTTCTCTCTTCCTCGCTCGAGCCCACTTCTTCTTCGACCCTCTCCTCCTCTGCTTCTTCGTGTTCTCCTACCTCGCCTTCCTTCATCTTCTTCTCCTTCAGCTTCGTAAGGTTTGATCTCTTTCTCCACTGGTCTCTCGCGAGAGAAGCCAAGGGAAGCTCCGTGGGCCGTGGAACGATCTTTGGGACACCACCGTCGGCTAAATCGCATCGACAGATAATCACAACTTAATTTGCCCCCCGTGGGGAGGGGCCTGGTAGCCTCGAATCCGGCCGAGTCACTGGGCCACGAGTTCCGCCAGATTCCAACGCGATTGCGTTCGTGGAACCGCAAGCGCCCCCTGCATTGTATGCAGATGCGCACATTAAGGGTGGCAACGTGATAAGCAAGGCCGCGGGGGCTGATTATCGCTCGACGCACAGCTCGGTGCCAGTTGATGCGACGGACCTCTCTCGGGACCGGAAGTTACAGCGGAGGATAGACTCCGACAAATACATATTTTTTCTGATACGTCTCTTGATGGGCGATTTTTATTAAAATATATATTTGATCGGAAGTTGCAGCGGAGGATGGTCCCCAACCCCATGATACAAAATTATTTTCATTCTGAATAAATTAAACAGAAATAAAATTCATTATATTACTCCTTCAGTTATCGCTGTAAAAGTCATTAGATCATTGCGGGAAAAAAATGTAACGTGAAGTAGGAATGTTACAATGAAATTGTAAAACCAGTCATTTTGACTGGTCTGGTAGTTCTAGTGTGTTAATATAATATTATGCTAATATCATATCTTTTTTCAATTCAAGGCATCTTTATAATTTCAGTAATTTTAGAACCAAAAATCTGAAACCGGTCACTCCAGCGTAGTAGGTTGTTAAAAATCACGCCTTTCCCTCGTGTTGGAATTGCAGGCCAATTGCACGAATCGATCCGAATCAATTTTCCAGATTCCGCGATTCGAATCGATTCAGAATAATTCCAAGACTGTCTGCGAGCCTCCAGGCGATTCTCAGAGCGGTTAGATCAGTGTCCACGGAATTGCAAGTTGCGAGGGTGGTATTGGCGCGTACGGGAGCAAACGGGGCCGCGATCAATGCGAATTTCTCGACGTCGGAAAGAACGAGCGGCGCACGATTCCCGTGCCACTCATACTTAATATATCAATCATCGCCGTGGACTCGAATAGGCCGATCGGGGCCAGTCGTCATTAAAATTCATTTGCCGTCGATTCACGGCCGGTTCCATCTCTCTCTCTCTCTCTATCTTTCTCTGAATTTCTCTTTCCATCTTGGTCGTGATTTTTTCCCGAGCCGCTAATCGCTCGGTCCGAGAGGAGACTCTGGTCTAAAGTGGCGAGGCATCGCGCCTCTTCTGGTTGTACAATGGGAACTATACATGATTAATGACGATCCGGCAGCGTTAATGAGGCGATGACTCGACCGACTTCGGCGGAGCTCCTCGGAGAAGCCGGGATTTTCGTATGTCCCTCGGATCCCCTAATTCTTATCACTAGACTGCGGATATTTATGCGAAATAAAAATGTTTTGCATCGATTCTGGGAAAAATGGAATTTCATCCCTCAGCGACTTTGTTACGGTAAAAGCAACATTACGACATTCTCGAATTTTTGAAATCCTTTATTATTTTATAATATGAAGGGTTAGAAGAAGGTAATATCGATGATTTATCTATAAAATAAAATCATATACGAACGGTATTGTCATCAATTCTTTACTCCAGATGATATCCGCGATGATTATGGTCATTTCGCAGCGTCGCGAGACGTTCAGGGAAGAAGCTGTTGCTCGGGCATCTCGTGAATTTTTTTCAGCGACGAAAAAGTTGCAACAAGTAGTACAATATATGTACTTTTAAATAAGGTACACCTTTAGTAAAACATCTCATTAATTCTGTAAAATTCCTGAAAGTCACGTTTCTCCAGATTGTTAACCACGGTCTTCTTAATAATGAAGAAACATTTCATGTACACGGGCGAAGCAGCAGGCGTGTTCATTTCGGGAGGCCAAATTACACAGGTTCGGCCATTTAAATTACAAAATGCTGAATAAATTATAGGAGGCCGGGCATTCCTGTGTTCCTTTAGCCCCCTCCATGTCAGGACTTTTGAACAGGTACCATGTGATTTTCTCGAATAGACGACGACGACGACGACGACGCGACTGTGGTCCTCGGGATCGAGATCGATGGACGTGACCGGCTAAAGTCGAGCAAGGATATATCCACGGGTGTCCTGTATGAATAATTAAAATGCATCCCCGAGTAGGCTATCTTTTATACTTATCTCTAGATACGCCGGTAAAGACGTTCCGTTTACAAGATAAATCGCGGATAAAGGCACTCGTGGCTTCGAGGGGAAATCGATCTACTGGGTGATCGAGAAATCGACTTCGACCTGTTCCTCCATGTTACATCGGTATGAATAAAGCTTTATACTGCAACTAACAATTACCAGATTGTAGGCGCACCGATTTCTGCGAACAACAATCTGAATTGCAACAGACTGGAGTGAAATACAAATTTATTTTGTTTCTTAACCCTTTGGACTCGAAGCGATTTTAATTCCAAAATCAAAACATTTATATCACAACCCAGATAATCTTCATTCTATGTAATCTTTTTTACAATTGTGCGCATCGAATTGAACCTGCTTCCTCACACACAACAGTTGAGCTTTTTACAATTTACAGAACACAAACGAATTTAATAATATTAAAACTGTTTTGAATAATGGTATGGCAATTTTTACGTAAAATAATATAACAGTATTTTTATGTTCTTCTAATATTTTTGCTGCATCAAATTGCGCCTACTCGTTTTTGTCATAAGTGCATAAAATCCGCTGTCTAGTAATAATAGAGAAGCAGTAATCAGCGTTACTGTGTACCAAAATAATGTTTATAGATAAAAATGCAACACTTGCAGTCTAGTTGCACAATATTCTTTACAGGCGTCACTGTTACAGTTTCAAAAATTCAGAGAACGAATGACTGTGTGCGGATGCGTTTTTAACAAGAGACAATTGTCGAGACAGTGGACATTTTGGTTTTTTCGCGAGCCGATCGACAATTACGTCGAAATCATTAATCATCGCGAGGACAAGCCCACGGTAGTATTGAATTATGACAACCCGTCCGCGGCTACGTTTCTCGTTTCTTGTTTCTCTCGTCTCTGTTCGCATGGGGTCACGTTCTACAGACGAAATTCCGAGATCCTCTCGCGGAGAACTTTATTAAGGCTCGATCGGGTCCCGAGATATCGGATTCCGTGAAGCGGCCATTCGGCCGGCTAATACCGCGGAGATGTAACGCGGATAACCCCGCTTTATTAATTAGCTGCTCTAATCTTCCTGGAACCCGTGTCGTGATAGCAACGCGACGATGCATCACCCGCCGCGAGCGTATCGCCGACGATTATCGCTCGACGAGCGATTATTCCGCTCGCGTTTCGTTCCCTGGAACCGAGAGGTTCACCTGCAAATTCATTACCAATTTTTCCTAGGCGATCCGAGGATATCGTCGAACTATCGATACGAAAGAATATCCCTCTGTCATAAATTGTTAGGTAGGTACCATTTTTTAATTTGTTACGAAACATTTTAATTTTTTAACTCAGTGGATCTACAGAGTATTCGAACAGTAAAAATCTTGAGAAATTGTCGACATTGAAACTGCGGTAGCTTCGTTAAAAAAAATAACACGACAAAATAAACTTGGACTCATTTTAAAGCCTGAATACTTTGGCAAAGCAGTGTTCATTTTCCTCCAAAATCTTTTTACATGACGTAGGTACCACTTTTTCATTTGTTTTGAAATAACGATAGTTCGTTAAAAAAAAGTAACACGATAATAAACTTCGACTCATTTTCAAGCCTCTACTTTCGCACAGCAGTGTTCATTTTCCTGCAAAATATTTTTACATGACGTAGCAGCTGGAAAACAGAAGACCCATTTTTTCTCGAAAATGTTGCAAGTTCAAACGACCGTGGAAACTTTGAAAAATTTTTCTCCTTACTGAAAACCGCCGTAGATTTAAAGATCGGAGCTACCCCTTTCCAACGAACGCTTGAAACTTGATGTACGATTTTTTTTAGCCGATTTATTGAGCATTGAATGGGAGGTGTGCATATAACACGATTATTAAAGTACACAAAAAGCGTAGTACCAACCAAAAAGTTGTTCAGCAAACAAATTAGAAGGTGAGCTTAGGATAATCGTCGTGAGCGTCTAAGAAGCTGGAACCGCTCGGTGCGCGTCGTCGGCGTTTTTCTCGCAACAATGTTACCCGATCCTGTCATTAATTTAATAATGATAATGACAGTGTAACTCGAGAGACAGGGGAAGAGGAAAGACACGAGAGGATCCGAGACACGGGGCGTCCAACATGGAGGAAAGAAACCGGGACAAGCAACCACGTAGGGCCGCGGCTGTTAAACACACATTTTAGGTGGCCCAGGCCGCGGTGCCCGTTTCACCGTGCTTTAGTGGAAGTTAAACCGATGATTATGTTGTCAGGGCCGGCGGGTGGAGAGAGAGAGAGAGAGAGAGAATAGTGATCGCTCACCGGTCATTCACGCAGCCGCCGCACGCACACTATACGCGCGAGGATCCTCTCTCTCTCCAGAGAGGATAACGCGCGTTTTTGCGCGAAGCCTACGCTCTCGAGGCAAATTGCGAAACGCCTCGGCGTCTACGTGCTCGTAATCGATTCCCCGATCGATGGATCGAGCTTTCTTCCGATGCCTCTCGCCCTTTTTTCGATGATACTGCGGAAGATCTTGCCGGCGACGCGAAAATTGACGAATAATCGACGCGAATTGATGCCTGGCGCTGGACTCACTTTGCCGAACGGTGAGGTTTTCTGCGATCGGGAGATTAACTTCGGCCATCATCGCTGCCCTCGATGCACCATTGCCCCCTGCACGGCACTTTTTCCCTTCTTTCCTCGTTTTTACACCATTTTTTCAATGTTTTCAAGCACAAATATTGTGAAACGTATCTCAAAAAACAATTTTCTTCTCGTGTGTGCTGTTTAAGGAGAGGATGTACCATCGGATTACCATTTTATTTTTCATGCGGTGCAAATTTCATTTCAACTAAAGTCGTGAAAAGTCATTCAACTCAATGTTTTACTAATAAAAAACAGAAATTCTACGAGCATGGGATGTTGCCTGAAAAATCGCAAGAAATTACAGAACAGCATATCGCAATACTTATACTAAATGGTAAAAAATTGGCTTACATTTTCCCTCGAGAAAACGACCTAATACATACGAGGGGTGGTTTCGAGGAGTCCCCATTAAAATAGAACTGGCAGAGTAAAGTCACCCCCTATTTTCGTCGTGCTCGACCAATGGCCTCGCATCCTGCGTAGAATAAAATGGCGAAGGTAACAAAGAGGAGCAGGAGGAGGAAGGTATCGAATCGTTAACGGGACGAGGGTTCAAAGACACGAGACCAAGATCGAAGCGTCCGCACGCAGCTACCGAGAACCGAGAAAAACGCGGCTGGTTGCGTGTCTCGTTGGAAACGGTACCGTCTGGTGGACGCGCCATCAAGATTAAGTGGCGCAGAAACGACGTCGCCGCGGACCCAATATTAATATCGATAATGGTATCATTTACTCGGCCCGATGTGGGATCATTTATCCCGAGTGGGCCGTCTCTTGCCGCCGGGCGAACAGGGGGCGACAGAGGACAACGGGCGAATCTATGAAGAGAGAGAGAGAGTCTACAATGATCTACAGAGCGTAATGGGCCACCGATAACGGCCCCTCTTATTCGACCGTTTCTTCTCGATCCTCTTGTAACAGCGGAACGGGAACAGAAAGAGTGAAGCAGGGGAAAAAGAGGAGAAGATGAACGTCAGGGAGCAGAGTCAATTACCAGGGACAATTTGCGTCCCGATAAGTGCGCCAGCTTTATCCCCGTTTCTCCGACTCGTCGCACAGGGTACTGGTAATGAAATAACCGTTCAACGCCAATTATCCCGTCGTAGATAACGAGCGAACGACAGTCCGACGACTCGGGACGATCGCACGGGAGGGTTAAATAATGATAAGGTGAACGACGATCGGACGGTGGACCCCGATCGTGATCGAGAATGTTTTCAGCTCTTTAGAGGACGCTTGTCGAGTGGATCCCTTTACGGTGACGAGCTTTTCCGTTGCGTTTTTCCTCTTACCATCGAGCGACTACTATCTATTAGCTTACCTCGTGTACGTTTTATTCTTGAAAATGTCTTTGGCGGGCTTGTGATGCCAGCCGTCCCATATTGACAGCCTCGATCCCATAACAGGGACCTTCTCTCGCCTTCTTCTATTTTCTTGGGCTGTTCTGAAGTGTGGAACTGTTTTTGAAGGAACGAGGAAGCGGCAAAAGTAATTAAAATAAACAGTGAAAATATTAGAATTTTAATTCGTATAAAAATCCGTGGTGTACTAAGATGGTTTAATTTACGCTTCCGAAGATTTGAAAAAGGATTAAAGAAGAATGGAGGAAGTTTTGGAAAAAATCAATTCGAGCGGATGGAGAGGGTAGCGAGGCGACGTTGTTAAATTACACGACGTTACGAGGAAATTGATAGTCTAATTATGGGCAGTAGGCCGGTAGCTAAACAACCAATTTGCCGGCGCGGACCGATCGACCAGGATCCTTTCGATTAGGATTCAGGCCGCACGGTCGCAGCGTTAATTTCGCCGGGGTCCGTCGATCGGCAGACGTGCTCTTTACACGGCCGATAATGACAACCGGTGCCAAAAATCAACTGTTTAATATTAATGGGTCGATTAGATTAATCAAACAACGGCCAAACAGAGAGCCCAACGTCCACGCGCAACCACGGTCGCTCTGCACCTCATAAATAATACATCTCGCGGTGGTCCAGAGTTGCAAACGAGCTGTTTACTTTACGCAGCTTGCATTCAATCGACTCCCAAGATGCTGAAGAATGTCTATGCTGTGTAAACAGGGAAATTGGAACTTGCGATTAGTCTAGATTTCGTCTAATCGAAGACTGGAATTGTTTTAGATTACATTCGTGTAACTTCAGCTTAAATGTCTACATCGAGCTAAAAACTGGAACTAAATTCAGGTTCGACTCAAGATAGGGTTCCATCTAGATCATGTCAGAAATAAACGCGCGTTTTGCGTAGATATCACGCGGACGTCAGATTGAATCATATCTAACTTGCATTTAGTTCATCTAGATTTCATCAGTGTTTAAACATTGCTACATGCTACACGTAGATTGCAGGTTAAGATGTAGATCAGGATTAAGTTTAGTACAACTATTCTGTCCTACATCAATGCCACACACCAGGTAGCTGCCCACTCTGCTTCAACAGCTTGAGTCCTAATCCTGTTGCAGTCGAATCAAGCATGTGCAACTATCTTGATCGTCCCGTGTGTTTTTATAATGTTCAATCTGACTTAATATTTTGCGGTGAAACCTGCAAAAGTGTGCTCTGACACTTACAAATGAGAAGTAGGTCGCACGAGATTGGAGGAACGTTGATGGTGCCTCACTCTAAATCGAAAAGATATCAATGAAAAATCCACAACCAAGTGTCCCAAATTAGGGGGGATGAGAGTTGCAAGAGGTTTGAGCAAGATTGATAGTGCCTCACGAGGAAAAAGAAGTCGTCAAGGCTAAAGAACAGGCATGAGAGCCTAGATCGAAAAAATATCAATGAAAAATTCACAACTATGTGTCCCAAATTATGGGAGATGAATATTGCACGTGGTTGGAGGAAGTTTGATGGTGCCACACAAGGAAAACGGACGTCATCAAGGCTAAAGAACAGGCAAAAGAGCCTAAATCGAAAAGATATCAATAAGAAATCCACAACTAAGTGTCCAAATTATGGGGGATGAATATTGTACGAGGTTGGAGGAAGTTTGATAGTGCCTCACAAGAAGAATGAATGTCATCAAGGCTAAAGAACAAGCAAAAGAGCCTAAATCGAAAAGATATCAATAAGAAACCGACAACTAAGTGTCCAAATTATGGGAGATGAAGGTTGCAAGATGTTTGAGCGAGTTTGATAGTGCCTCACGAGGAAGAAGGACGTCATCAAGGCTAAAGAACAGGCAAAAGAGCCTAGATCGAAAAAATATCAATGAAAAATTCACAACTATGTGTCCCAAATTATGGGAGATGAATATTGCACGTGGTTGGAGGAAGTTTGATGGTGCCACACAAGGAAAACGGACGTCATCAAGGCTAAGGAACAGGCAAAAGAGCCTAAATCGAAAAAATATCAATGAAAAATCAACAGTAAGTGTTCCAAATTATGGGGGATGAACGTTGCAAGAGGTTTGAGGAAGGTTGACGGTTCTCCGCGAGGTAAACGACGAAGTATAGCGAGCGAAGCTCGCAACTGAGAGCCCCTGATTACACGGAGGGCACATGACGACTCTATCAAGCCTCCGGCATCGTATGGAATACCCGTAGTGCTCGCACACATCCGCGCGCGAGCCCGCTCGGGCCCCGTGCACCAGTGTCTCGGATGTTGTACGCGCGTACCGGCGTGTACCCGGCTGAAAAATATACGAGGAGATACGCGGATGGTGTTCCCTGCCACCTTACAGAATCACTCTCTCCCCGGCAGACAGCATTAGAAGCGAGAACCCGTTTATAAACAATGCGAGAGGGTGATCGCGCGTTCCTCGCGCCGCTGAAACGAGACTCCGGCTGATTTTATCGCAACCCGATGCTCCCGCAGGGTTGCCCATTCGTCGATAAATGATTTTCTGGCCTCGTCGGGGATTGCGCTGCCTGCTTTCGATGATTCTATTCGAACCAGACGCACGAAATCGCTGATTCAACGTGGCGGACGCTTTATTTCTCTTGTTCGATTGATGGGAGAAAATTTGAATCCGCGTTTAGGACAGACTTAATTTAGAAGTCGTGGTCGATTAACCCTTATACGATCCTCAGGGTAAAATATTTTCACATACTGTAAAATCATTGATCCCTTTATGTCTATGTTGTGAGATGTATTTCTTTAAAATGTGACGTTACAAACGCAACATTATTTGTTGATCTCACGTGTAGAGCAAACATGGGTGAATTATCATCCTAGTCTCTTTTATTCAACTATTCTTGAGGAGCGTATGAGGGTTAACACTTGAGAACACTGGAAATATCTTTTCCAGACTTAAAGCATGATTTTATACACAATCGTTCACGGCAACATGAGAAATCGATTCAGATCCTTTCTGAAACAATAGGTAATTTTTCAAAACCTAATTGCAAAACGAAATAGCCACCCTTCGCGTCTCTAAATTTATATTTTCCTATTCGTCTGCTGGCTTCGATAATTGGTTATTGCAAGATGAGGCCACGCCCCTTTTTGAGACAGTAACTAATTTTTCCAAAGCTTAATTGCAAAGGTATTCCTCTGAAAAGAATGATACAACCACCCCTTCGAGTCTCTAAATCTGGATTCTCCTATTCGTCCGCCGGTTAATAAATATTCATCGCGTACGATGCATTGTTGCAGTAATTGCGAGATGAGGAATTGGCCAAGACCTGTTCGGAACGAGTCGGAACAGAAAAAGAATACCACCCCTTGGCGTCTTCCGCCCGGAATCAGCGTTCCCTCCGACAATTAAATCCTCGGCGGAACTTATCGCGGTTTAATCAGTTTTCTCTCCCGTCGACACAGTGCAAAGGCGATAAGTCATCGAGAGGAAAAGGATATACACGGACGGAGGGAGGAGGAGGGGGGGGGGTGAAGGGTGGATGGGCGATAAATCGTCGGCCGGATAATAAAACAACCGGGCGATTTTGCATAAAATTCAGCCCCGGTTTTCGGGAAGGAAGCGAGCCCGAGCGGCGCGTAACGAGATGCGGCCAATTATCGTACCGATAGATCGGTACACCGGGGAGACGATTATTTATAACAGCTTGTCTTACACGCGTCCGGCGAGATAACGACGGGACCCACGGTAATTGTCCTTTGTCTAATTACCGTCCGATCGGCCCGTTGACTAATTGTTTCATCGGACGAGAATAATGGGCCGACGACACGCGCGGACGTCCCGAACGATTGTCCCTCGGGCGCGTCTTCTTCGGTTCTGGTGCACCTTTGATCGTTCCACCAACATTTTCTAGGCAATTATGGCGCACGTGCGAAAATACTTGTTCATGCAAACCGGCATTATTTGAATGGTCCCAAAATACTCTTTTCTTCATTTTTGTGCTAGCAGAATGAAGGAAAAAATAAAATCTGAATTAATTGCGTGGTCAGTTAAATTTAGAAGATTTCTGTGCTATACTTTTTCATATACAGTTAGGAGCAAAACTGATCACACACACACACTTTAAATCAGGATAATTTTTTTATGAATGGACCAAACGCGACTTGAATGTCTCTGTAAGGCTAGAAGAATTAGTTTAGTAAATGACGTCTAAAAAATATGTTGAAAAAATGCATTTGGTCGGAATTGTAAAAACAATAGTAAAAATTGATTTTTATGACATTTTTCGCTGGGCCAATAACGAAAATTTATAAGATGTATTTGGTCAACTCGTATAAATTATATACGTTTTGAAAATTTCATTGGAATTGGTTAATTGGTTTACGAGAACTAATTCTTCTAGCCTTACAGGGAAATTGAAGTCGTTTGATTCATTCATAAAAAAGTTATTCTGATTTCATGTGTGTAGTATGATCGGTTTTGCTCCTAACTGTACATGAATGATTTCATGTATGATGAATTACATTCATTTATTAGGAATGGTAGATGACTAAACGGTTCAACAAGATTGAAGGATAAAAGAAAATAAAAATTAGTATATTCTGTGCTATATTATAAGTATTCGGGAAACTCTCTGATATCTTCATTTATCAATTTCACATAGTTCATGTTTTATATAATTACATTAAATAAAACGGTCCACCACGAATGAAATAAATATGGTAAAAGTGCAACAAAACACCGGAGCAGAAAATCCATTCATAACAAATAAAATACAATTAAATTTTACAGGAAAGAACGGAGCAACGTTCAATTCTCTAATTGGCGCCCGCACTTCCAGAAAACGTAAAAGAGCAATATCGTTTAGCAATATCTCCCGGTAAAGATTAATTACATATAATCAGTTTGTTCAACAGCCGCGAAAAGTTCGATTCGAAATGGTTCTGGACACGCGATCAGGAATTAAAGAAACCAATTAAGATCTTTTTGCATTCTCGCGCTCGTGTTTGATCTGTGGCGGATCGATGAATTAAGAGAAGGCGAAACAAAATCGACAGATTTTCGACGGATCGATAATTGATGCATTAATAACGGCCGGGTTGCAGCCGAGTCATTATTAATGGTAATTAGGCCGATATAGGAATTGATTGCAACGGTGCGACGCGTTGCGCAGCTGGACACAGCTAAATAATACATCGCGAGCTCGTGGCCAATGACGCGTGACAAACCCTCATTACAATGTAACGGTTGTGGCCGATCACCGTGCAAACGGTGCCCTGCATTCGCCTCGTTGCACTTTATCTCCCACACGCGTGTGCACAATTTTCTTCCGCCGTCCTCGATGTAAGCCGATTTCGCTCGGGTTTTCTTCGAATGCAAACCGTTGCCAGCGCAAGCTTCGAAAAAAACTGAGGAAAAATTGCGATTTTTAGTTTCTGATTAACCCCGCGCTGTTCTCTGTTGCCACTCTGTAATAATCGTAAACGTCCGTGTGTCGTATCATTAGATTGCAAATGCTCATGCAAATTCGCTTGGCTGCGAATTTCAAGAGAGCGAGGTTAAATGCATTCTATTTACTCTAATAATAGCCTCAACAGGTGAACGATAGGCTAAAGTGTACCGGCTCTGAATTGGATTATGGTAAACTTTGTGTTCAGTGTCTGTCTGCGAATTTACATAATTGTACAAACTGGAGTTAAACAATTATCTCTTTTTATCATTTCACTGTGGTGCCGTTTTTGTGCCATTTATCCTCTTAAATAATTTAAGACTTAAATTGTGTGTGCATAAACATAAGACTAATTAGTATTAGAAAAATTCAGTGTTGTTTCTAACGCAACAAAGTCATTAAGAGATGAAATCAATTTTCACTATATTCCTGCTTCCCGCAATCAATCCAGAAGATTTTCATTCTGCATAAAGATCCACAGTGAACATTATAAGAATGGCTTTCGAAAAATGTTACGCCATGCGGAAGTTCGCCATCGCGTGAAAAAATTAAAAACGGAAAAATCTATCGTTCACTCCCTCCCAGAGAAATAGAAAATACTGCATATTCATGGTCGCGATGGCTATAATCTCACCCCATCGCGCGAAATCACGTAAACAACGAGACCGTTCGCCGGCATCGAGCGTGCACAAGCCCCGACGAATAAATTTCGAAAACTGACAGGCGACGAGCCCGAATAAAAACTGAAAAAATACGAAATGGAAGAAACTGATAGACGAGCGATATTTTTCCCACGAGTGGATAAAAACGACACGTATTTGCGAAAGATTTATACGATCGGGTTTTATCCGATTTTTTTCTCTGTTGTGCACGGTGTTACCCCTTCGCCACCCTGTGCGCTCGTATGGTGTCCAGGACGGACGTGTCAATCGCTGGGGAACGCGGTCCACGATTGGATAACCACTCGGTGGCATCTGTGTATCAAGCTTCGATTATTGGTTCACCACGGGGTTGGTGGGCGAGGCATTTCCCCTGGCCGGCGCGGCACGACTCGGCTCTGCTTCACTCCGCTCCGCGTTTCCTCTTCTTCCTCTTCGGGTCCTCCGGGCTGCTCGGAGGCTGCAGGACCAAAACGAGCTCCCAATTAACCAACAATCCGAAACAATTTGGTCCGGCAGATCGTATCTGCGCTTTCAGAGGACCGGACGGCTGCGGACGGGACCCTTAAGCTGCGTTCACACAACGCGCCACCGGCGAAATTAGCCAGATACCTGTGCCAGGCTATTCTTATCGAAACGAGCTAATTCTTAACTCGAAACGACTAGACGGCGAATCTCTATGCAAAAGAAAAATTTTCTTTCATCAATTTTAAAGATTTTAGCAAATTTGACATTATCAAATATATTGGTATTTCATCAATTTAATCAAAATACTCATCCATTAAATGAAAAAATCATATGCGGAAGAAATGTTTATTTTTCAAGTGAAAATAGCTGGGATCGCGAAGGGTTAATCTCAAGTTTTAAAAACTCGTGTTCAGTACAATGCAATCTGTTCATTTAGAATTTAGATAGCAAAACAAGAATGGATAAATTATGTTAGGATATTTTATGCAACCACTTACGGAGCCCACGATGTTAAATGAATATAAAGCTACAATTATATAAATTATTCTGTACACGCTTTACCATGATTAATGCGCATGTTTGTATTCATAGTTATAGTCTAGATAATATTTACAGGGTGTCATAATTCATTCGGTGGAAAGTACGAAACGGTACCCGACGATGGAAACACAAATTTTTCTCTTGTGCGACCGTGATCGATTTCGTTCGAGCCGTAGAATTAGCGAGTGCAATATCGTCAATCTTTCGCGTAACAAGGACGAACGAGGAAGAGATTCCTGTGGGTGGAGGCGCCCACTTACTTCTGTGCAGTTCGACTAGACGCCGAAAGGCCGACGGCGTTCTCTATGCACGCTTATTACCCTAATGCCAGTACTTAACACAGTGTTACACGCGCGGATTCGATGCTTATGTCAACGACCGGCCTCCCCTGCGACGGCCATCGCTAAACTTAATAATCCTGCTTGACCTGAGTCTTCCTGTCTTGCTTCAAAAGCAAGATTTTTTGTTGGAGGGTGGGGAAGTCAACCCTTCATGACCTCAAGGATAAATAT
The DNA here is from genome assembly GCF_051020765.1 of Lasioglossum baleicum. NCBI lineage: Eukaryota > Metazoa > Arthropoda > Insecta > Hymenoptera > Halictidae > Lasioglossum > Lasioglossum baleicum. Next base: position 11,303,009 of record NC_134943.1, on the reverse strand, counting down.
GTTTTAATAATTGTAGGAAGACTACAATAAATCGTCTAAAATATATCTTGTTATCTCAGAGTCTGTCTATCATCAGCTAAGTATTAAAGAAGAAAGATTTTATAAGAAGGGATGAAAAAATCCCTTATGGCCTCAAGGGTAAATATATTTTATAATAAACGTAACAAGACTATAATAAATCACCTAAAATATGTTTTGGTACCTCAGAGTCTATCATCAGTGAATTATTAAAAAGAAAAAGATTTTGTGTTGGAGGGTGGGGAAGTGAACCCTTCATGACCTCAAGGGAGAGTGTAAATATATTTTAATAGATGTTACAAGACTACAATAAACAATCTAAAATATGTCTTAGAACTACTTATCATCAGTGAATTATAAAGAAAAGAGATTTTGTGTTGGAGGATCGGGAAGTCAACCCTTCATGACCTCAGGAGTGTACATATATTTTAATAAATGTAACTAGACTACAATAAACCATCTAAAATATGTCTTAGAACCTCTTATCATCAGTGTATTATTAAAGAAAAAAGATTTTGTGTTGGAGGGTGGGGAAGTCAACCCTTCATGACCTCAAGAGAGAGTGTAAATTTATTTTAATAAATGTAACAAGACTACAATAAACCATCTAAAATATGTCTTACTTAGTACCTCTTATCATCAGTGTGAATTATTAAAGAAAAAATATTCTACATGAAAGGGTGAAAAAATCCCTTATGATCCAACGATAAAATATGATAAAAATGCTATACGTACCAGGAAACGTAAAAAATTGTGTTGTCAATCTGATATAATTTGAAGCACCATTATATTTGAAGTCTAATGACTGGGGAACGAAGTAAACAGCGTTAAAAAGTGGAAGCTCCGATTCGTGCTGGCTAAGGTGTTAACAAAGGCCGAGAATTAGGACCGCGCGCGCGCGTGGTGTGCAACCATGACACTATATCATGAGTTGATGTCAGTAGGGAGGAACGATGCCCCCGCGGACGTTCCCCTTGAGCAATCCGCCTCGTTTAAGGATCCGGTGCAACATCCTCGATTCGAGTTCCACGGAACGATCTCGTCCCTCCGCTCGAAAGAACAGGAATTATCATAACAGTCGCTGCCAGTTCCGAATGCGAAGAGGTAACGAGAGGGTGGGGAGAGAGGGAGCCTGCAACAGAGATAAAGCCTCGGACGAAGGTAACCAGAAAGAGGGGAGGGGACACTTTCGCTTTAGGCACCCGGTATATAGATCGTTGGTACGCGATGATGCCCCAATGGCGTGGCGTTCTCGGCAGATAATTATCACTAACCATCAGCTATTTGCGAGGAATGGCTGATAATTGCTACGTTGTTCGGCCTCTACCGACCGATAACCCGCCTAGGACTCCTTTTAGACGAGCCTGGCTCTTCTCTCGCAGTCATTGCAACCTCTCCTCTGCCCCCCTCTTCGCAGTTCTGCACCCCTCCTCCTCGTCCTCCTCCTCCTCCTCCTCTTCTTTCACCTCGTTTTCTTCTTTTTACGATCGACTCCCTTTTCCTTCGCGTCCGTCTTCTTCTTCTTCTTCTGCGCCTCTTCTTGTTACAGGGAAAATTCTACCTTGTTCTTTTAACTCTCGACACTTTTTTACCGGCGGGCTTATTACGTGCCGAACATTTGTTTGTCTCAATTTGGAAGCACCCTCGATACCACCGCTATTGACGCTGCACTATGATTTACTCAAAGTTTGTTCGCCGGCGTGATGCTCAAATTTTGTCAATTGACCCTTGGCAGTCGAAATTGCTGCAGCATTATTCACAATATTGTTCACATTATTAAACATGTTGGTATCTAATCAATAGACTGCGGATCTTCATGCAATTATGGCTTCTGGAAATTTTCAGGAAAGGGCAGGATTTAGAAGATATTCGAGAAAAATAAAATTAACATTAACGTTTCCTCAGTTTTCCCAAAAACTGTTTGTTTTACGAGGAAAAGTGGTACGACATAAAAAACGCAGAATGTCAAGATCCACAGATTTTGTGTAACACATTTTTCTATGCGATAAATAGTTTAGAAGATATTCGAGAAAAACTATTTCACAATTTACCATTAGCATTTTCTCAATTCTCTCGAATACCGTTTGTTTTAAAAGAAAAAGTGATGATACGACACAAAAGACGCGGAATGCGAAGATCTACAGATTTTGTCTAACACATTTTTCGATGCGATAAATAGGTTAGAATGTAGAGCATAAAATTCGACAGAATTTTGTACAATTTTTATTTGTTTGAGATCTACAAAGGCTGTTCCCATAAAAAAATAGGATTTTATTCCATTCCACTTTCTTAAAATGTATCTACAAAAATTATCTACTAATTAATTACTACACGTTCAAGTATTGTATGAGGTATTACATCAATTTCATGTCCACAAAATGAAAAAAAAATCATATACAATGGAATTATTCTAGGTCGGAAGAAATGTTTAACTTTCGAGTTAGAATAGCTCCGACTCCAAAAGGTTGAATATCGTACAATCCAGGTCGAATTCAAAGTAGAAACAAAAATGAATAAGATTCTAATTAAATCTCTGAAATCTTCTTCCAACAAAAACTTGAGAAATATTTGCTTTTTGAGCATGAATATGACCCATTTCCTCTTAAAAGTTCCTTTTTAAACGAAATGTTTTAGTTTACAAAAATGACAAGGCTCTATTTATTTAGATTCCGTGCAACTTTGATGATATACAATATGTGTTTGGATAAAGAAATTTATAGAAATAAATTTCAATGACAAGCAACTTTATAATTGCAATAATTGTAAGATGAAAAATATAAAGCCGGATATTTATTGTTAAATGTAAACACACACGCGCGCGCGCGGATGATGATCAGAGCACTCGTAAACGAATTGCAGCCACCGTCGATCAGTCGATGACCAAAAAAACGATTTTCGAATTCCACGTCCCCCTCAGCCCCCCGAACATTGAACACCCTATAGCCGAGAGACACGCAAACGTTAACGCGCGTGTACTCGCGAGCCACTGGTTGGATAACTCTCTTATTGCCCTGTAAATCGTAATGTTACACCAGCAATTTAATAAGCCGGCCGCGTTCACTTATCCCCACTGACGAGCGTTGGCTCACATAATAATGTTAATGGTAGCGAGTATATCTTCTAGGACAGCTTGGAGAAGCCGGGCGGAGCTGAGAGTATGTGCGTGATACGCGTCTCTGTGTGGATGTGTTTCGCGAACGTATATGGATGCTTCTCTGTGTATCCCAGTCGCATGTTTCGTGATACACCCACACAGGACTATCACTGTTGCGAACTTTCCATCGAAATGGCTGTCGGAGAAATTTCGTTGCGATTCAATCAGCTCGCGATTTCTGACACCTCTTTTTTAGAACTGGTTGAAGATAAAGAAATTCTTAAGCATTTTTTAAGAATTATTTTTTAGCTTCAGTGGAAGATTTGTTCATGTTAGATTTTAAACGATCTGACTTTGTCAAAGTGGTTCGAACATTCCAGAAAGATCTTGTAGAAATATTAACCCTTCGCAATCGAGTACCATTGTTCACGATATTGTTTACATTAATTACTACACATCTAAGTATTGTAGTTTAACTACACAAAGGGTGAATTAGAAAAATAATTTTCACACGTGTACATTGTCTGAATGATTCACAAAATACAGGTGAAATTCAAAACGGCGAAAATTCACAAAAGTATCGTATGAGGTATTATGTCAATTTCATATCCATCAAATGAGAAAAATCATATACATACAATTGCAATTATTCTAGGTCGGAAGAAATGTTTCATTTTGGAGTAAAAATAGCTTCGACTTTAAAGGGTGAATTTTTGATTAGAAAAATAATTTTCACACACGTACATCATTTGAAACATTCACAAAAATATTTTGAGGAATCTGCTTGAAGCCCACTAAATTAAACAATCCAAACACAGCTGAAGATGAACCGCAATCGCAACAAATCGCGGACACACTAGCAAAAATCAGTCCAGAGAAACGTTTTAACCGCAACGTCGCAGTTCCTAAAAAGAATCCGATGGCTCGATCGATCTCCGGATCGAGGATAATCGGTGATAAATGTTTGCCCGATGTCACGACGTTGTCGTACCGATTATAACGCATCCGATCGAGATGTATGGACACTGTAGAAGCATTCCCGATAAAACACGATCGGATCCATGCGTATGCACGGTCACGTAGCCGTTTCGAATACTTCCACGTGTTCATTATCGATCGATCGGACGCGCGTGTAGTTTAGTATCCGGCCAGAAGTCAACTCTCGGAGTCCTCCGATCCTATTCTGCGATCGATCTTCCCCGTAGATCGTTGATCCCGATAACGTTTTAATAACGTTCTCCTTTTGTCTGCCGGCCGAGAATTAAATACGCTTCATTGTGACCGACGTCTCGAAACCAGCGCCGAGTAATAGAGATATTAAAGCGGATCGGGCAAGCTTAGATAAATAGATCGCGCGTATAAATCCTTCGGCGATCGGGCAATAATAACCGGCGAAACACTGTAGCAGAGAAATCATTCTTTCACCTTATCTAATGGGATCGATATTACACGAAATAAGCCTTTTAATTCATCTTTTTCGAAATCGGCCATTGGGAAATAGAGTTTAATCTACAGGCTGACTCATACGCGTGGCTACGCATTTTTCTACCCTTGTTTCGTTCATTCTGAAATTTATTTTAACGTGCTGTCGCAATGTTTATGCAAAATAAAAATTGTCTGCATCAATTGTAAGAAGTAGAAACTAAATTGAATGTTATTTCTTCCCTTAATGATTTTAATAGAGCAGAAATTGTGTAATGGCGTTTTCAATTTTTTAAATTATCCAACAATTTTGAATTTCATCTACTCAGTTTTCCTATAACTGTATAAAGATCCGCAGTCTAATTATTATGTGACAATTTTTTATAATCTTGAGTTTGCTAAATTTTTCAACAATTTTGAACTTCATCTTCCCAATTTTTCTATAACTGCATAAAGATCCGCAAGTCTAATGATGGAATACCAAATTTTGTGAAATAATTCAGTATTATGTAAAGCACCATTGTATAAAAAATATTTGTACCTGAATGCATAAAATCCAGGACGACGTTAACTGAATACAGAACAGCGAGAGGATGCAGCAGCAGTAAATATTGATTTTAATTTTCTGCAATTAAACTCGGAGGGAGCTGTGTCCCCTAGCTTCGCCGTAATTTATTAATAATCATTTCTGTTATGTTCCTTCCAGGTAGTTATATCAGCCGAACGAGCATAATTACGAGAAATTTATTTGTTGTAAATTTCTTGTTCGATGGTAATCACGAGAGTAGCGCGAATATTTAGAGGCCGATTAGGATTTTTCCCGACGAATGTGATCGGCTTCCGGGAAATTGGAAGCGAGTTGCTCAGGAAGAGCAGCTCCGCCCGAGCGAGGAAGATTTTTCGATGCATTAAAACGGGCTAAAGTATGCGGGGAACTGGAATCAGTTCGAACGGAATCCGGAGAAGTTTACCGTCGGAATGTTGAAATCGATGATCACTTCACTGCCTGGTAGATGCTTATCGGCCATTTCTAATACGTACCCTGTACAAGGAGGATTTCATTTATCTTGCTTCGAACACGTTCAAATCCTCGGCCCTGTCCTCTACATTATTCTTCGCCGTGTACGTTCTAATAAACGACGATGGAAGTTACGAACATCTACTTCTCATAAACTGCTCGATGGTCCTCGAGCTTACACAATTTTTCCCCCGTACAAATAGAATTCGTAGAAACGCGATTACAATTCTGAGTCAATGCTTCCTTCCTGCGATTGAACATCTCGCCGCAAAAAACCCGCCAGTCCATTTTTTAGTGGAGCTACACTTTTACGTGGTTTTATAGAACGCTGATCGCAGGAATTGAACGATTTTCCAAATCCAGACTTGCCTGGTTTTTGCACCAAAGCAACTCGAAACGGTTCTGCAATCACGTAAAAATTGTCGATGTTTAAATTGCGATCTTTTCGTAAAAAACAAATAGCACAACCACGAGTCTGGACTCATTTTAAAGCATGAAACTTCTACTTTCGAAATGCATCGTTCATTTTTTTCCAGGATAGTTGTGCACGATGTGGCTGGTGAAAAACTGAGGACATGTTTCTCTTCAAAAATGTTGAATATTCAAACGATTGTGGAAACTTCGAAAAATTCTTCTTGGGAATGAAACTACGGGGGATTTAAAGATTGAAGCCTCCTCTTTGCAATGATGCTTAAAAAATTGAGGTACGATTTTTTTCACCGTTTTATGGAACAAACATGAGAACCAATTTTTGCCTTCTAAAGCCCTATTTTTTACAAGCTTGATAAAACGGGTAAAAAAATTGGTTCTCATGTTTGTTCCATAAAACTGTGAAAAAAAATCGTACATCAATTTTCGAAGTGTTATTGTAAATAGAAAGCATAAATCTGTAAATCCCTGGTAATTCCAGTCTTGTGAAAAATTTTTCAAAGTTTCCACAGTTGTTTGAATTGGCAACATTTTCAGGTAAAAATGGGTCTTCAGTTTCCGAGCTGCTACGTCACGTAAAAATATCTTGGGGAAAATGAACAATGCTGTGTGAAAGTAGAGGCTTCGAGCTTTAAAATGAGTCTAAACTTATTGCGGTACGATAATTTTCTACGAAATTATCAGAGTTCAAATATATACAACTTTTTCACTGAATGTTGAAGTCATTTTTCTGAGGAACGTGAAGCACAATGCTTTTTTTCGAGCTCGATACCGTGAATTTAAGCGTAACAATTTTTCGATAAAAATGCTGGACTACCGTTCGAATAGTTAGATCGCTGCACTCCGATCTCAGCCATAATTACGTCGGGCGACTATTCATCAAACTGATTACACCTTCTCCCTCTCGAGCCCTCTCGATCCTTCCTCTATGCGCTTCCCATTTCCATTCGTTCCGAAGTTATCGCAGCTGTGCTCGCGCAAAATCATTCGAACCACCACTCCGACAACCATAACCGAGCACATACGCGCACGCTAACCCCTTCCAGCCCTCTCTCCTCTCGCGTGCAACCAGCTACACGCCGAACACGGGTGTCCAGATTTTTCTGGGACACCCGTTGATTCGAGGAGTTGGTCGTTGATGATGGAGCACTGTTTCATCGGTTGGGATATTATTACCGCGGAATCATGGAAAACGGATCTTCTTTTCCTCTTTCGAGGCGAGTCCGGGCTCGCAGAAGCATGAACACGAATTCCCCATAGGTCAACGGTGTGTTTCTCCTATTTTTTCCTGCGAGGATTGACGAAGTACTATTTTAGTTGGAAAGAACTGCAGATTTGTAGAAAAAATAAAAATATTTCGTCCCAATTGCAAGGAACTGGAGAGAGCTGGAAATTTATTTTTCTTCTTAGCCCCCTTGCACTAATGATTCTATTTATTAGAACTTGGGTAAAGTGCCCAAATATGGTACAGTCGCCTATTATGGCACTACCTTACATTTTGTAAAGGAGCAGTCGCACTATAGTGAGAAGTGTTGAATATTTTTGTGGTTAGATCTTCGATTGTATCTTTTTCGAGGAAGATAAGTGCTTTTGAAATGTTTATTCATATCTGTAGTTTCAGTTTATTTATATTAATGTTTGCCAACTGTTGGTTTGGGCTGAAATTCATTTTCTCTTCGTCAGCAGCTAGTATTATCAGTCCACGTAATATGGGTATAGCTATTGACATTCTTGGTGTGAGTGCCGAATATGGCACTAGGTGTCATGTTAGGAACTCATGTTAGGTGTACCATATTAAGAATCCCTTCCGCTCGAACCTGCAAATGACACACCACAAAGAAATATTTTTCCCAAGCTGTATTAATTTTTGAACAAACTTGACCCCAGAATATTTATAGGGAGGAAATGCATCTGCAAGTGATAATTTTTTGGACGAAAAAGAGCATTCTAAAATAATCAAAAAATGACATCAACAAAAAGTGGTACACATTTGGGCACTTTACCCTATTAGGCCGTTCGGAAAGTAATTTCGTTTTCTGCGGATTTTTATGCGAAATAAAAATATATCCGCCCAAATTCCTGAGAACTCGAATGAACCAAAAATATATGTTCCTACTATGATTTGCATTACTGTTGCATTGATTAGAACTTCTTTGAAGTAAGAAGCCATAACTCTATTTTTCGCTAATAAAATACAGTACTTCTACGAGTATGGAATCTACATATTGCCTGAAAAATCGCAAAAGTTCATGGAACAAAATGTCATAAAACTTATTCTAAATGGTAAAAAATAGCCGTTCATTTTCCCTTGAGAAAACGAAATGACTTTCCGCAGGCTCTAAAACACATATCTAGCTGAAAATCCAAAAAAATATTCTTATTATTTCCACAAAACAATAGGAAAGATTAGCTTTTGTGCCACAGATCCAGTCCAAGATCCAACGGCATCTGTCTTGTTCCCAGTGATCCGAAAAAAACGATCGAAATCGATCAGTTTGCATCCATCATTAACCCTGTTAGCATCTCTCGTTCCAGAGAGGCCCGAGGTCGTCCTAGATCTTCGGCAAACATCCAATCGAACAAATCGTACAAATCGATTCGCAATCGTGTTTGCGTCCGTTTAAAAAATTCGAAAGAGAGAGAGAGAGAGAAAGAGGATCGTTGCTCCCGCGGGAACGTGGATGCATCCACTCGTAGAAATGCAAATGCACGGGAAACCGTGGTGGTGCAGCTGCGAGGGGGCGAGAGAAGAGGCTTAACTGGGCAAACATGTGGTTAGGTGGTCGAGGTTGGCCCAGGTTATGATAGGATCGCGTGGCTGGGCCACATTAGACAGATCCACGGATCGAGATCTGGAATCGTAGAAATCCCTCCCCAGGTCGGATGATACTCGGTTATTAGGCGTTACAGACCTTTCCTTTCCTTTTCCGTGGTTTCGAGCCAGTGTCCCGGTCGACATTCGCTCGACAACGAACCCCATACGGGGAATCGTTTTTCACCGTATAATTCCCCCTTTATTCGATCGATTCTAAGATTCCCCGATCGATCCATCGCCGGGTAAAATTGAGGGACACCTATCGGGATCGCTTTCTTTCCGGATCTTCGGCAATCTCTTAATTCTTCAAGTAGACCGTGTCTCGTCCTGATTGGAAATCGGGTTCGGCTGATCGGTGTCTGTTGATCTAATCATTGGCAAACTGCAATTGGCTGACAATTATCGGGTTGTTTCGTTGCTGCACCTGTTGCTGTTATTGATCCTCTTTTCTGAGGAATTGATACTCGCTTATCGGAAAATGTAGGTATTTACCTGCTTCTTTCTTTGTGCAAAATAAAAAATGAAATAGAAAATTGTCTTTCTTGATTTGTTCAATAGTTTGGAAATAGTATAACAGTATGATTAAATTCGAATGTCTTTGGTACATTAGCTCTATCCAACAACATCCCGAGCAAGTCGAAAAGCCTCTAAAACCGAACATCTATTGATTCCAAGCTTAGCAGTATTATTAAATTCTTCTAACGTTCTTCCTGTTTTATAATTCTTTTATAATTCGTGTATAATAGTTTTATAATTTGATTCTTCTCATAAATTGTAGCCCGATCTGGTACATTCGGTCTATCCAAGTAACAACACTTCGAGCACGCTCGCTATTTATCTCCGCGGTGCTATCGAGCCGAGAAGCCTCTAAAACCGAACATCCATTAATTTCGAACTTAATACAATTCCGAGCGGCGAGGAACAACGGTGTTGGGCAAAATGGAAGAAAATGAGAGGATCACCATTTAACAAACCCCAAAAACACCATGAACAAGACGATCAAAAAAGGCGAACGGTGATGGTGAATGTGGGGACCGGAGTAAGGGGGCTGGGGATAAACGAGGAGGCGGGAGAGAAGACGATGCGTGTGGGTTCAGCGAAGGGGTGTCGGGTTACCAATGAAATAGTGGTACCATTTTGTTTACAATATTGTCGGGGGTGTATCTGACCGGAACAGAGGGAGAGAGAGTGAGAGAGAAAGGGGGACTAGAGGGGTCCCAAGCGGTTGGAAGGTTGGACCCCGGACACTTGGGCCAGGGCTCGTTGCTCGAACGAAAACACCTTGTGGCTTGTCCACGGGCAGAGTCATGCGTACACGGGCCCCGGCCACAGGGCCCCGAAAGAATTATATCTCTTTCTCTTAGCGGCTCTGCCCCCTCTGAGGCTCGCGCTGAGAGATCCCTCGATTGGACTGATTCTTACACGCGCGCCACGGCGACGAGCCTAAATTGCGAATTCCGTCGCGTTCCACACCGACAAAGCAGCAAGAGTCAAACGAGCTTGTTCCCCCCGCCGCTGGATGACAGATTTATGGTATTAGATGGGACACGCAAATTTGTGTTTTCGGCCGAGTTCGCCCAAACCCCGTCCGGCCTCCTCTGCTCCTCGTACTCTCCTCGTTTTCGAGACACGCGGCCACGCGTTTGTTGAACTCGCGAGATCTTCTTGCGGGAAATTCGGAGCCCATTGGCTAAATCCGTTAGGTTCTCCCTAAAGTACTTTTCATATTGCATGCGCTCGACGCACAGTGGTGCCGAACGCGAATCTAGCTGGACAAAAATCAAAAATCACATTTTCGCAGAAGAACGCGAAACATGTTGGGACTTCTGTCTAATGAAACGGTTGGTAAGGGTCAGTGATCATTTACTCGAAGAAGCGTTTTAATATGCTTTTAAAGCAGGTAGAAAATGAGCTTCTGCGGGTGTCAAACCATTGCACGCGCCAGTCGTGTTTTAAGCGTTTCCGAACGAACATTGCCTTCGATTTTTTACGTGCCTATTTTACTTTGTTGGATATGGATAATTCTAAGAAAGGTATGTACTTGTATATTATATTTCACAGAAAAACCAATAATGTCTACGTAAATAATTGAGTTCTGTATCATTATTTGTAAAGTATTATATTTTCTGTCTTAGCAAGTTGCTTTACCTTTAGGTAGAGTTACAAAAAGAGCTTTGCAATCCTTTGTCATACTTTCACTCTCAAATCGTAGATTAAATATTGTAGAACCATCGTACAAAAAATTATCGCCGGCCTGTATCAACCTTCTGTGTTTTTTACATTTTAGTGGGGCCTGCTGAAATTTCCTGCGCGGAACTATTTCATGTTTGAAAAATAAAAAAAATTTTTTCTTAATAAGAAATATGATCATGTTATTTTTTTAAATGTCACTAAGTATTTTTTATTACATATTGTTGTAGCTGATGTCAAGACGAATCCAATGACTTACTTAACTACGGCTTTCGACAATTTTTCTTATCGGACCTAACGGAAATAGGTCCTAAAAAGGGCTGTCTTCAGGAATGTCTTACAATGAAACCATAAGAGCTACTTAAATAAAACTTGACATGAACAATTGCTCGTATCGATGACAAAGGATCAAAGAACAAAATGTTATGAAACTAACAATTGGCTTTTCATTTTCCCTTGAGAAGACGAGATGACTTCCCGAACGACCTAATCTATGCAACTTGAAATCTACATAGAGAAGACTAAAAATCGGTTGAAGAATAGGCAGCACGGTGCCCGATCTGCTATCTGAATTTTCGGGCCTCGGGGCCCCGGGGCACGTGATCCCACGGATATGGGGCACCGGCCGCGTAATTCCCGATCGAGCTCGCCAATAAGTCACCGGCTGAGTTAGAGCCGGTGTATGCATTTGAATAACACGCGGCGCGACACGACCTTTTTCCACGAATGTGTGCCACGAAATAAATCCACCGTGGTGGAACCAGGTGAAACTGGGCCCGGACCACCGCGCCGCTCGGCTAACGACGCTCGTAAAGTCCAAATTAAAGTTGGATTAAGCGGCCCCGGGACGGGAATTCGCCGATCGATCCTCGCGGCGAGAAACAACCGCGAGAACGAAATCGGCTTTCTCCTTTTCCGGGACGCCGATCGAGAACCGATCGGAGAGCATGATCAGCCGATTCCCCTCTCGTGAGACTCGTGACGGCTGTCCGGAGCCGATCGCTAGCAGAGATCGAGCTACGGGACTGTTAATTTGATCAAATATCGTTCATCCCTTAGACTGTCAGAACGATCGCGCGCTCGTTTTCACGCTTCGATGGCTGAAAACGAGACAGAGTGTACACCTTCCTGCTCGATTAGGCTGGTCCGAGAGTCCTCGCGAGAGAAAGTAGCGGTACTATGTTGCTGGTAGGCGAGCGGGGATTTTCTGCTGTTGGCAAGACGTCCGATGGATTGGTCGAACTTTTACACGTTCAGAGTAGGGCTGTTACTTTACTTCGAAGGTCGAAGATTTCGAAGCTTCGAAATTATTAGAAGATTAACACTAAACCTACCGAGCTCCAAAAGCGATTAAAATATTTCAGCTGATAAAAATGACAAGGCTCTATTCATTTAGATCTCGCGCAATTTTTAATACAGTATGTGCTTGGGCGATAAAATTTATCGAATCAATTTGCATGTATGCAACTTCATGATTTCAATAATTATAAAATGAAAAATATGAAGCCGGTCATTTGACCGACGGTGGTAGGTTCAGTGTTAAAAGAAACGGAGTTTCGAAACTTAGAACTTCGAAATTTCGCTGCTATGTTATATTTGATACGATTACAGTGACAGTAAAAATTTGGAGTCATTGAAAAAATCTCTGTACCAGGAGTGGGACCGAATGACGTCAGAAGAGCTGCGGCCCATTGCCGAAAATTCCAAGACACGTTTGAGCCTCTGCATCGGCGCAAAAGGTGGCCATTTCGAAACTTCTTAAATATATGAATACTTAAGGTCCACATGTTATGGTTGTTATTATTTGGTTTTCCAAAATTCGTCAATTTGACAGGATTATAATAAGAAATTATAATGAGAAACTCCGTTATTTCTTGTCACCCTGTAAAATCTTCATCACGAGTTTGACTAGCTAAAGTACGGCAAGTGGTAAAAAGAAGAAATAAATTTCCGGGTGGGTTCTAGCGGAGATCCAGGCCATCATCAGCATCGATCATGGACCGCAGAGCATCTAGTTAGCTTCGATCATCGGGAATCGATGTTAACGTGTTTAAATCGCGAACAAATCAGGAAGCTCTGGGGTGGATCCAGCTGGGTATCACGGTGGATCCAACGATCCCCGGAATCTCGGCGGCACGGGGTCAAGCGATCTTCACGGATCCGAGTCACCGATCGTCGTTCACGGTACGGTGAGCAACATCGAGGAAGACGTTAGCAACGATATGATTAGAGGCGAGAACTCGAAGGCCGAGATCGATAGGCTCCATGCTCGCCGCGTGGAAATCGCAAACGGCCTCTGCAATTTCCCCTGATGCTTCCTGCATTAGGGAACCGCGTTCCAAAGCGGATTCCCAGTGGCGTCTCTTGCTCGTCGCTTTTTCGCGCCCCTTGCGAAATTGATCCCTCGGGTCTATTGATTCATGGCTTCGGACCGCGCGAAAGGAAGCCGGGAGATCGACGCTTTTTGCAAGATTATTAGCGGGATCCGTGGAATTCGCGAGTAATTCGCGGTACTGAACCTATGCGCATTTTGAAACCTAGCAGAGATGCTGCAGAGAGGATTGTTAGAGCAGAGTGACGGAGAGAAGTTTCGAAATTGAATTCGAATGCCTTGAAGTTGTGCATTTAAATCTGGCGAACAATTAACCGATTATTTAACAATAATGCTTCGGTTTCCAAACGAATGTAGTTATTGTTAATTTACCTTGCCATCGAGTTGAAGCGCTACACAAAGTACCAGCACTCTGGATGCATTCGTTTTGAAGATATTGAGAATTTAAAACTCGAGGTGGAGCGTCCATTAAGCAAGATGGCGGACGCACAGTAAATCTATAAGCATGCACAATGTGTGACAAGATTAAATCAAGATTGATTAATTAATGAAACCTGTATTTATGTTCGTAGTAAAGTTTTTACTAAAGAACGATAGGTAATGATTAAGCGTGCATAGCTGCATGTAAGTTCCTTTTTTGTTAAAAAATTATGGGGAATGATTAAATACTGAAGCATCTCATGCTCATTTTTCCGAGCGTTCGAGCAGGATAATTTTGTGGAATGAACGGGCAGAAGACTTCCTCCGTCGGAAATTAGAAATTTCATGGGGGAGCTTTCTACGTAACCTTCATGCTCTTCGGGAAACATGTGTTTTATGTTTTTACGACTAGCGAGATCGTTTCCCGGGATTGCTCGGGATTCCCGTGCACCCTACTTGTGCCGGCCGGGGTACCTGAGGACCCATTTAATGTTAGGTCATCAGGGTTCAAGTGTCCCGTATACATGCTACGAGCCAAATAGCTGCGAGTTATGCGGCTCAACGCGGAATTACTTGAATATTACTTAATTTGCGACTGTGGATCTGGAACAGGATGCAGTACGCCGGTGCATCTTCAAGTTCAGCGTTTTCAGGTTCAGCATCTTCGAGTTTTTTTTTTGCAGTAATTTTGTCGTATGTCTTTCTACAATTAGCATTTCTTTTCTGAAACGAACGTAATAAACAAGTTTATCTTTGATTACACAATATGAATTTGTGAATAATAGCATGTTCATCAGTGATACTAATGAATCATCACTGATAATAATTTTTTTCTTGATTACACTGTACTTTGCAATTGCATATCAATTGTAAAAACGAATTACATTGTACTTTAGTTGAATGAGAGACCAGAATTGCAAACTACATCGTAGTGTAATTGAACGAAGCGACTGACTTTCGAATAAGTATGAAATCATGCTCGAGAGAGTGCAACATAAATTTCTCAGGTTTTGTGCATATAAGACAAACAATCCAACGTCAATCTTTGATCATGATTACTCTAAAATATTGAACATAGTCGAGCTGGAAACATTATTTGATCGAAGAACAGTATCCGACCAGAGGTTTATTTTTAATTTGATAAATAATAATATAGATTGTCCCGCACTCCTGAGGCAAATCAATTTCTACGTACCTGAACGTGTTTCGAGAACGAGAGCAGGATTTCAAACAATGAAATCCAAATCCACATATGGAGTAATAAATCCTTTAAATCGTATTATTGCAAGCTCAAACATACTGTATAATAATATTGATTTTTTTAATGGCACGTTACAGGCATTCAATATAAAATTACGTAAGATTATTTGTTAATATCGTACCTGTATTTGTTTAGTTTCGCGCTTGCCCTTCTTATGTAAATTTTAGGTTGAGACTTCTTTTTCTGTTATGTTTCTTTTTGTTTTTATCAGTTCTACTGTAAATAACTGTAAACATTTGTATAAAAGGACATCGGTCCGTATATAATGATAATAATAATAACGAAATCATTGAGTGCAATGCAATTATAATTCGCGAAGTAATTGAACGCAACTCTGGCTGACAGAAGCAATGAAAATTTCGGATATTTTTCACCTAGATCCGTCGTGTAGGCCACCGCGACGTGTCCCGGAGCGGGGTCGCGGCGAACACGCGTGGAACATTTGTCAGACACTTTAGGACCTGTCGGCCCATTGTTTTCCCATCGATTCTGGCTCGGAAAGCACGGCTTTAACCGATGTTTTACACGCTCGATTCCTGGAACCGGATCCTCTCCATCTGGGATCCCAGGCTTGTGGCATCCGAGTTGCACGTCCGTCGAGAAACAAGAGAAAGAGACACGCACGTTGCAACGGGCAATGCGAGAACCAGCTAAACGAGCGAGATGAAGAGAAGCTGGAAGAGAACTGGAGAAGAGAGAGGGAGAGAGGGAGAAAGGGCCCAGGTATACGCGTTGGCCCGGGACTACGGAACCCATTTCGCCTGTCAGGCCCAATTCCGCTCGGGCCCAGGAACCTTGGGCTTTCTCTGTTCCTCGCGCCCTTCTGTTGCTGCAGTTTATGGCCGTCATTACCTCGATCGGGCACCGGCTTCGATTAAACGATTTGTTCGTGTGCATGGTCCACTTGACTCGCTCCCCGTTTCATTTCGGATTGTCGATAATTTTTTCCGCCGTACCTTTTTAGTCATTGCGCTCCGTCCACAAAAATTCCTCAGACTCCCGAGTTCATGTTAGACGTAACCAGAGTTGTGCCAAAGAGTTTTGCTTAATTGAACTACGCAATTCACATAGACACAGTATTTGAATTATCCTGTCATTGCATTATACAATTCGAACCTTTTGAATTGCCTTCTGAATCATGAGTAGTCAGCGGATCCGTATGCATTTATAACAACAATGAGTAGCTGTAATTTAAAACGATAAAAACATTAGATGAATTAAAAAAAATACTGTTACATTATTTTGAACCTATTAAACATATTAGGACCGAAAATAAATTTCTAATTCATTCCAGTATGTTGCAATTCAGCTAGAAAATTGTTATTTTGCGTAAAGATCCGCTGTCTAATCATGAGTGTAATCGAAATACGATGTAACTGAAGTACAATATAATGTGAATTACTCGATGTGTACATCACTCGCGAAAGAGCCGATAAAATTAGGATATGCACACGTGAAAATCATTTACCTTTCCATTGCAACCAGAATAGTAAACTCGAGGTGGTAATTTCTAGTGAGATACCTCTCGTAATCGAAGCTTAATGATTTCACCATTTCGAATTCTGTTATTAGCGACCTCGGGGGTAGTTAATTACCAAGGTTCCGATCCAATGAAACGCCGAGTTTCATCCACAAAAAGCTGTTTTCCAGAGCGTCGGGACGCGCAATCGTCAATTACCCGCGCATCAAGCGCTTCCTGAACGAGTCGGAGAACGAGAGCCTTGCGCCTTCGTGTCCGAACTTCTTCATTCCACGGTCGTGGACGGTATACGCGCCACTTATCCACCCTAATTTACGTACGGTCCCGAGAAAACACCGTTTCGTGTCCCTAAATGCGACCCGCCGGCCACCAGCTTGATTTGAATGACAATGACAACCGAGCGGCAGCTTCCGCGGTGTCCTCGATGGTCCTCGGGCGTCGAGAAAATTAAAACAGCCTCCACCGAAGAGGAATTTTACTCGGTCCACGGTTTCGCACGTTGGAGCACGTGTGCGTCGTTCGGAATTTTGATTATCTTCGTGGAACAATTTTGAACACTGACGAACATCATGTTGATGACGTCAGGATCGTGTATCTAGTAGAGATCGTGGTTTTGAACTTGTACGAATAACACACGTGTATCCTCATTTTAATTTGTATAATATTTAGAACACTGATATTAATGTACGTATCGAGACTAAGGTTTCACAAATTTCGCGATTGTTAGTACAACAATAAATTGAAACACCTGACAATTGTAGAGCCGACTAGAAAATATTTAAACAGTATCAGCTCCAGAATGGTGTTTTCCAACAGCTAAGAATGTTGTTATCCGAAAAGAAGTCGTTTGTCGTCGGAACATTAAAACATATCAGATTCTTCTCTAATAAACTAGAGGGGCTAGTTGATTACATATCTTTCATGGGAGTGTTTTACAAATTAATGTTTGTATCTGTTTTATATAGTCATACTTCGCTTTCGAAAACATTATTAACTCTGTTCTAGAAATTAATAAGAACTGCGGAACGTTAGTACACGTGTATTTAAATATATGTTTAAAAGGGATCTCTAGTATCAAGTCCACATTAATTTCTAAAGCCATAATCACAAAGTCTGAAAATACTTTCGACGATTATTTCATCTTCCGAACGAGAACGTACAAGAAAGATCATATACATATGGCAGACATTAACCTTTGAATGATGATGATGCCCGGGTCCATCTCAGCCCTATCATCCACCCATTCCCTTGGCGATTACTTCAAACTGGAAGCCGGCTCGGTCGCGAAAGTACCCGCAAAACCTCGACAAAATGAATACCCAACGATCTAAACGATCCTAAACATCGCCATCCGCATAATCATCGAAATCAAAGGGTTAGAATCGTAATTTCATTGTCGAAGGAGGGTCGATTGTTCTATAGAAATAAAACCTGGTATCCGGAGCGATCGATTTCAAGGTTGCGATAAATCGTCCAATCGAATGAAAGGCACACGATCGTAACGAGGATCGTTACGACGATTGCTGTTATTATAATGCGCGCGTAACAAGTATGGCGTCCGTGGGACCGTTCGCAGCGTAGAATGTCTTCAGAGAAACCGATCGAGAGAGGTCTAATGAAATTCAGCGTCCCCGGGAAATTAATACGATCGCTCGAAATGCTATATGATTAGCTCTATTTCGGCGGACCGTCGGATAGGAACCGGTTGGACCGCGCAGTTCCATTAAACAACTCATCGTGGAGTCGATATGATTGAGTAGAATACCGTATCATTACACTGGTACGGTGGCAGCAGCCGCGGAATTTCTCGAAGCGACCAAGAAGTCGTAGAAACAGTTTGGCGCCGCTGGCAGCGAAAGGAATCGCATGTACACCTGCGAGTATCGATATCGTTTAGCGTACCCGTCGTTTGGCGCCGCGGAACGAAGCACGCGACGCTTTTCGCGACACGAGTCTCGAGTTTCGCTTCGAAACTGACAAGCAGACTGCGGATAAAATATAAAATATAAAATTAGACAGAATTTAGTACGATTCATATTCATTTGACATCTGCCAGGTCTGTGAATATGAAACCGGAATTGGCCCATACGTGGCCCTAACTGTCAATGTAGTTACCGTCAAACCGTGTCATTGACGCCATTTTCTTGTTTTAACATCTGATAATGATAAAGATTTTCAACTCACAACCATACAAGTTTCATGCAACAGCATAGTTTAATAGCGTTGAGCATGTCCAATTTTGTGCCTGGAAACTACGATTTGTGAACAGCATTGATTTTCTGTTACCATTTGATGAAAACTGGATTGTCTGTCTTATATGCACAAAACCCGAGAAACTTGAATGAAAATCAGTGGAAAAACGAAATATGAACCCGAGGATTCTTGAACTTCGGAGTTGACGATGTGATAAAAATGGTTGGAAAAGTATTATCTATTTCTATTAATTTCAATAAGAAACTACATATACGTAGAATAACAAGTCTGTAGCTCATCGGGAAGTTAGTTTAAAATCAATTGCAAAATTTGTACCTAACAAACAAACAAACAAACAGACAGACAGAAAAGAAAGCGAGCCAATAAAAACGTGGTAAAATTAGCAAAGGTTTAAATGGTCTAACGATGGCCGCCGGAAGTATGCGTTGAGTGGCCGACGCTAGGGGACCTGCCCCTAATGGCGTAATGAACCTCGTGCGAGATATCTAATAAAAAAGAAACGAGTCCTCCCTCGGTACAGAACAATGAACAGCTCCGCCACCGATAAGGACACGCGGCCGGCTCTATCGGCTGTCCCTGTCCCTCCGATAAGGACACCTCGCCACGAACAGGATCCCCGAGGAAGGGAGGACAGGTGAGCAGAAGGGAGGAGGCAAACGTGACCGTAGGTGAGGCACGAGGCGAAGGGGAAGGGGGAAGGGAGTAGAGAGAGAGAGTGAGAGAGAGAGGGGAGAGAGATCGTCGGGTTGGCAAGGTGGGGGTCGTCGAGGGCCGCGAGTTCAGAACTGCTAATTATGTAAATTGCCGGTGTTGCAAATTACCCTCACAGTTTGCGTTCATTCTGCACACAATCCACACGGGTCCCTGCACACCTCGCAACGGAATCCATCCACTCGGATACTGTTACTTCCTTCGAGAAAGAGACGGACGACGTTGGTCCGGGACCAAGGAGGGGAGAAGGCCCACGGATCATGGGGGCCTCTCTCGATGGAACGAGATCTTCCCGGCTCTCCTTGGTCGTTCGTCATAACCGGTACTCAACGACGCGCGTGTACCCCGGGTACAGTGTTTAGCCGCATGAAAACCTCGCCTCTGATGGATATTTTCATTGCCGACCTGCCTCGATGACACTCGCTGCCTTGTAGAAGCTGTGTCGCGCGATTCCCAGGTATTCCGAGGTGCTCGGATCGCTGATGTTGAGGTAGCTCTTCGGGGTGGCTTCGGACACGTAGAAACTACGGCTGTTACTTTTTCGAAGCTTCGAATTTCGAGTCTCCGTAGTAAATTATTGGAAGATTAAAGGAAACGGAGTTTCCAAGCTGTGAACTTCGAAATTTCGCTGCTGGGTTATATTTGATACGATTACAGTGAGTGTGAAAAGTAATTGGCCACTCCCACATTTCGAAAAAATACGCCACCACAGCTAAAAGATTCTGTCAAATTTTTCATTCATATCTTCAAAAATCATGACTAGACTGCGGATTTTTATGCAAAATAAAAAATGTTCGCATTGATTGCGGGACACAGGAGCCAAATAAAAATTGTATTCTTTTAATTATTCTATTAAGATGAAGCGAATACATTGATGTCCTTAGATATCTTTAACATGTCCACTACTTTAAATTGTCTGTGGCCATTTCTGTCATAAACGCATAAAATCCGCAGTCTAATCACGACATAACGTGAAACTGGTAAGTTACAACCCTAGTGGACACCACGCAGGAGTTATTGGACGATTCGAGATAATTTCGTTCCGAGAACGGCGTCCATGTTTCAATTCGAACTGGAGAAAACAACTCTGTCTCACCGTAGATGTTGCACAGTTGCCTCGGAAGGCAACATACCGATTCCCCTTAATTATTCTCGAAACTCCTCGGGGAAATAATTACAGTCCCGCTACAAAACAAAAGTCATAGTCATTGGATTCCCTCCTCCCAATTAAGGCTGACGAACGTACCGTGTTCGAGGCACGTCGAGATTTCAACATTCTTCCGTGAACCCGTTACTTTTCAGCGCCGGGAACACAGCATCGGTATCACCGGGAACGAGATAGCCAGCCGATACGGAGGATCGATAGGAACTGGGCAGCGCGCTAATTGCCAGATCAAACGGGGCAATAATCGATTAAGTACGCCACGCCCACGAATATTAATGAGACGTTTTCGGAATAGAGGCGCTGACGAAGTCTCCGTTCTCCGGGGAAAGCAGCCCGGTGAACAATGAGATCTATTAATTGGCGATCGAGGGCCGCGTCGATTTGACATGCCCCCCACTGGGTTTAATTATCGGCCCTCGGTCAACGTTCCAATTAACGCGCTTAATTATCGCCCCGCGGCTGTTTCTACCGGGAACCTCGTCGTAACTCCGATCTCGCGGCGATTAATCGAACCGCTTAATTTATCGGTGATCCCCGTGATCTACGCCGGAGACGTTTAATTATTTCCCGGGCGACGGTTAATGGAACGTTTAATTACGTCATGGGAACACGCGAGTGTCGATACCACAAGTGTTCACCTTCCAACAAAGTCAAAAGAAGTTCAGTTTGAATGCCCTGAAGTTGTGTATTCGAGTCCCGGGAACAATTAACCGATTATTTAACAATATTTCGGTTTGCGAGAGAATGTAATCGTTGTTAATTTCCCTTGCCATCGAGTTGAAGCACCATACAAAGTACCAGCACCGTAGATGCATTCGTTTCGAAGATATCAAGAATTTAAAACTCGAGGTGGAGCGTTCATTCAAGATGGCGGAGGTACTGGTCTCTCTGAATGGTTTCGTTACGGTGTTTCCTGCACTGTAAGAAGGGGGTTCCTACACAAAATTCAAGGATGTAACCGTCGATTCCGGTGCCCCCGCGGAAATAATGACTCTTTGTAGTCTCGGCGTGTCTGCATATCCGTTTCGGCCACGAAAGTAGACGCGGGCCCGCTTAATTACGGGGGAGTCAGCCGGAGCTGGCGTAATTATTCGTCTCGAAGGCGGCGATTATAAAGCGATTATCGACAAGAATCGGCCGGTAGCTTGCGAAAGGGAGGTCGGACCTCGCGAAAGGACATTTCCGTGAAAACGATTTGTCGAGGGAATAATAACCACCGTCGAAAACATTTTGCATGTTGACCTCGTCCGCCAGCATTTACATAATCACCGGTGAACCGACATTGAAAATATCTTCCTCGAGATACACGTTTCTCGCTCTTGTTCGCCGTATCCGACAATTATTATCCGGGCTTCAATCGTGCCCCTTGATATTCATTATTAAATCACGGAAATTTACGAAGGAGAGACATTTAAATTAAAAGCCATATTTAAATTTAGTGAATTAAGTTTCGAATTTTTGACGAGTCGAAATTACGGGTTATCAGTCCTGATTTTGATAGTATGGAAACAAAATTGATTTTCGTTACCTCTGCGTTCGTGCCTCTTGATTATGCTACTTACTACAGATTCCGAAGTTCGAACCTCCGAAACCTAATTTCCGAGTTTCCGCGCGCGCAGCGAAGAAGGCGTTGAAATAAATGAGAAAACGTGACAGTTGTATCGTGAAGAGATGATATAATTTATTTCGCTATATCGTTAGAACACGAACTGAGTCATCCGATGATCGTACAATCCTACGCCTTTGCACGTCGAGTAAAATCACAATTCTTTTATATACAATCTATATACAAAACGGAGCCTGGCGAGGAGGTCGATCGTACCTCGAGGATCGACGATCGATCCAAATTAGCTTCGTGACTCTTTGAATCTCGCTTGGATCGATCCTCCACGTGTCGAAACAGTTCCGAGTCCCCTCGGGGAAGTCTAGGAGGTCCGATCGAAGGGACTGGGAAATCATTATGTTCCTCGGGGGACGATCGTCTCGTCGTCAGGCTGCTCTCTAACGCTCTATCGATACAATAATTTAAATCGTCAGTACATTTCGGAGACATCGATCGACAAAGGGAATACTGGTCGCTCGCGGGACAACGACGTTAAATACAATCGCAAGTACAACTCGAGTTTACACTGGGATGATCCCTAAGGGTACGAAATTTGGCACTCTGTCCTCCCTCTTTGCAACACACGCACACATGCACACTCGCATACACGCACTCTGTTATTCGCACGACTCGCTCTCACCCGGTTCTGTCAAACTATGTACACTCTAACCTCGGATTAAAAGAGATCCTCTCGCCCTTCGGAGGACGCAGGATGGCCGATCCATGGGTCACAGCCACGGACCACAGTCTTCGATTCTTCTCGGTTATTTATTTACACGATCAAGGGGGAGGGACGCGGGGGTTGGATGGGGGTTACAATGTGTTCTATGGCAAGATGCAACTGCGCGGACGCGTCGACAACGATCGAACGGCCGGAAGCCGCCCCCTTTTTTCTATCTCTCTCTCTCTCTTTCTCTCTCTTTCTCTCTCTCTCTCTCTCTCTCTCTCTTTCGGGCTGATCAAATCTCGTCGGGGAAATCCCGGAAACATTCTCGGTGTCCTTTTCTGCACGACATTCAACTGAGGAACTATGGTCAAAGTATGAAAGGAGCGGCGGCGATTCCGTCGAAGGGAACGAATCGGTTCGACGACACTCGAACTTCTACAGCGTCCCCGTTTCCGCCGGAAACTCGTCCATTTAGTTTCCCGGGGAACAATGCCTCCATTAGCGAGCTTCCGCGGTTGCCCTGACCTCGCGCAATTCCATCGGTTCCAGGGACTATGTATGTCAGTCGTACCGACAGCGGAGTCTTCGGCGATTCCCGGGACTTGATTATTTGGAAGTGCTGTGCACCATCGCCCGTTCAAACTTCTCTTTGCGGATCGATTCGATTCTTGATCTTTGGATTTCGCGCGATTCCGACGGCTCCGTAGAACCTCCGCAACTCCCACGACGTTTTGGTATTCTCAGAAAACCTTCCAGGGACGTCATTCTGCTGCAACTGTTTCTGCACCGAGCACCGACTTCGACGATCAACGTTCAGCTTGCAATTATGGTTCCAAATCTTTTCGCTGGAAGCAATTCCAGCAACTGCATCCTCTCGCCCACGTGTCACGCGATCTACGTCCGCGGTTACCTGACAATTTTTCATCGAGTCCCTGTTTCCGACTCTGGGGCTGGTTCTCTGCCAGGATCGCGATTCCATGGGAGCTCGATCCTTGTCGAACGATCGTAATCTCGTGCGACGGTGTCCTCGTCGGTCAGACGGGATTCCTGGCGCTTTAGTCCAGGCAGAGAACGTCTAGCTACGCCTCGGAACCGCTCGAGCACTCCTCCGCCTCCGGATCGATGTGCTCCTCTTCCTCCTCCTCCTCGTGGTGATAGTCACCGGTCTCCTGCTGCCACTTGCTCACGTGATGCGTGTTCTTGTTGTTACTGTTGTTGTTCGCGTTTCCACCCCCACCTCCTCCTCCTCCTCCGCCTCCACCTCCGCCACCTCCACCGCCGCCTGATTGCTGTTGAGCTTTTGCCTCCTCCTCCTGCTGCATCCGCTTGTGTTTCGTCCGTCGGTTCTGGAACCAGACCTTCACCTGCAACAAGAAATTTCGCTCTGGTTAGTTCTATGTTGGTTCTTCGTTTTTCTATGTTCATGCAGTTTTCAATTTTTGTTGGCGAATTTTAGGGGGAAGTGGAGTAAAATGAAATCTTATTTTCTGCGGTGGTAGCCTTCGCAGATGTGAAGTAAATGAATATTGTACTAAATTCTGTCGAATTTTGTGTTCTAGCAGATTTCGAACATTTTCGGAAGCCATAAATGCATAAAGATCCGCAGTCTAATATACAGTGTGTGTAAAAAGTATTCGTACGCCCTTTAAAACAGAATAACTTTTTTATAATTGTATCAAACAACCTGATTTTTTTATAATCAATTAGAAGCATTGGATTACGAAATGATATCCAACAAAGATTTACCAAAAATGATAATTTACAAGATTACATGCAAAAACAAGAAAGGCATTTTTTAAAACTATTATTTGGGCCCTTAATGAAAATTTAAAATATATGTTTTGTAGATCTATGTTAGTTATACACATACTGACAATTTCATCGAATTGATTGGTGCAGGAAAAAACGACACGCATCGAAGGATGTACGATTTTGCGGATTTTAAGCAGGAACTGATCAAAAGTCCTGTAAAACTACGATTTTCACCATTTTTAACCGCTCGTAGCTCGTGCGTATGTTAATCGATTACGATGAAATTTTCAGCATGTATGTAACTACTATATGTAGATCTACAAAACATATATTTTAAATTTTCTATAAGGGCCCAAATAAAAAAATTTTTTAAAATCCTTTTTTTATTTTTGCATGTAACCTTATAAATTATAATTATTTGGAAAATCTTTTTTACGTATCATCTCGTAAACCAATGCTTCGAATTGATTATACAAAATCAAGTCGTTTGGTACAATCATGAAAAAGTTATTCTATTTTAATTATAGTTTGTTTCACAAAAATGATTTATGTAGATTTAGATTCTGTTTGTATTTCGTTTATAAATTTTTGATTGCTACGATTAAAGATGATTGTCTCTCATCAAGTCAAATTTAGTTCTTTATTAAATATGCATTACATTGAAGAATTAAATCCTTAATCCTCCGGGATTGAAAATGCATGAAAACGGATTTAATGAAAACATTGTAAAGATTGGGAAAATCTAAGAACACTGTTATGTAGTTTTCAACGTATACAAATGACAATTATATCTCCAATAAAGAAAATTGGAAGTAGATTTAGCGGTCCACCGCCGACCCAACTCGATCCACCCTCAAATTCCACCGTCTCAGCTACAATGCACACAAAGCATGTTTATAAACAGTTTCGACAGTGTCGCAGGACGATCGTCGAGGATCCTGCACGTGTGATCCGCCGCCGGTTAATCCGGGTCTTGTCAAAACCACGTCGGATCCTCTGTTAGCCAAACATTCGTGCCCCGTCTTCCACCCCCTTCGCGTCGCGGGAACGACAATGCCGATTTCACGCGTTGATAGCTCGAAAATGGAGTCCATTCAACCCTTCTCTCGCAGGAAGCGCGACCAGGACAATGCGTATCTAACAGTCAATTCGAGGACAATGCGGGGTTAGCTCAGCCCTTTCGCTGCCTGTTTCATCCCCCTTTTTTCGCGGCGGGGTTCCGCGTCACCTAACCCGAACCATTGTAACCGGATACACTCCGTTTAGGGGTGGCTCTTCGATACAGCCTGGATGCTCCTAACTAGTTGCCACTTAATTTGGCGAGGAGGGTTCCCTCGACTTGTGTACGGCTCGGTGAATCGATCAACGAAACGACGAGCGTCGTTTACGTTTTATTGCGGTGTGATTTCTTGCGCGAAGCTAATACACCAAGTATCCTTCGAAAAAAGAGCTGAACGAATATTCTGCTGTTTCCGTTTGATCGAAGACGTAATTCTACGGAGCGTTTGCCGAAAACGAGGCCGGATGGGAGCCGCGTCGGCGTTGGCCGGTCGAATAAAATCGTTGGTCGGTACGGCGGCATAAATCGTCGAAGCTGTTGGAAGCTTTTATGCGATTTTTACAGCCCGCGCCCCCGTAAAATACTGGCGTGGATTGCGGGGCTCTCCTACGCGGCCGGTGACGGAGGGTAAACTCGGTTAAACCGAGTGTAAATCCAGCTGGCACGAGTGTGTAAATCCACCTTTAGTTTCGTCGAGAGAATCACGCAGACATCGGCGGAGGAACGGAGACAGAGTTGTGCGAGAACAAAAGAGACAGAGGGCGAGAGAAATAGAGTCAGAGGGTGAAAAAAATATATAAGGGGTGAGAGTAAGAGGGTGGCAACATAGACAGAAGCTAACGGAAAGCAAGAGCAGCCGTAGGATGAGAGAAAGAGGGACAAGTTGTGCGACCGAGGAGGGGGATGAAAAGGGACGGTAGAGGGGTAGCAGGCGACGACGAGCTGATCCTGGGGGTAGCGAAAGGGGTGGCCAGGGTTTCCGCGTGCGTCAAGATCCGCCAATCGGGTTTCAGGACCGCTCGCGGTCACCATGGCAACCGGCTCGGGGGACACAGGGTGATTACGAAATGGGGGTAACTCGATTAAACCGTGCGACGAGGGTCCTGCTGGGAGTGTTAGGCGAGCCGGGCCGAGAGGGTGACCGGGGGATGGGAGAGCTGCACACGGAGCGTCGTTAACCGGGGCCGCTCACTATTTGCCCTCTTAATCATCCGTTAAGTGCCACAATCCTCGAAAAGTTCCCCGGGGCACACAACCCCCCAGAAATTTCCCGTCGATCGTGCTTTCTCTCTCGCCTGGCCTCGTTCGCTGCCGCCATTAATTCCGCGGCTAATTGCTCGTGGTATTTGGCAGACGGTTATACTCCCCGGCCGGGATTAGGCGATCGTTTATCCGCCGGCGAAGATTGCGCGCCGATGCCGAGGGTCGCTCGCGAGAAATTTGTTGTATCGATCCTGCGACTAGTTTCAATTGGTCCGGGTGTGCTCTGGGAACCAGAGCTCTCTCGTTCATCGGATTTTCATGGAAATTTCTAGAGATTGCCTCGGAACATTTCTCAATTGATCAATTCCGCCCACTAATTAGACCAAACCAGCACAGCACGGTAGAGCTCGCTTTACAAGATCGTGAAAGTAATAGAGACGGGGTCCAGAAATCGTGTGGTTTTCAAGGGCGGTTAAAGGACGTCCGCGAAATCCATAAAACTCAAGGCAAGAATAATTTCGCGTAGCGATTAACAGGACGACGATCGTCTCCGTATAAATCGCGGCCAATAACAAGACTCGGAGGATGCCGGGAGAGACGCGGCGCGATAAAGTCCGACGGCGGCCATCTTGGCCCGATTTATGGAAACGCGGTTCAATAAATTGCGACAATGTCTCCGCCGGTTTAATTACGATAAAACCCGGCGGGCTCGGTCGTCTCGAGACGGTTCGTTCTCTCTCTCTCTCTCTCTCTCTCTCGGCAGCGTTCAAGATCGACGGCCCGGAGAGAAAACTGCGAGAGCACAATCGCGGTATTAATTTCCATTAGCGTGTATCCAATTTCCTGCGCGCAGCACCGCGTCGCGAAAATAGCGAATATCGCCGCGCTCGCGCCGCCAATAAACGTAATTATATTTAACAGTGGACGTAAAAGGCTCCGATAGATTAGGCCCGGATACCCCCCGCCGTCTTTCTCCTCTTTATTCCTCTCGCTCTCCCATTTTTCTGTCTCCCTTCTCCCCCTGGCTGCTCGGACACGCCTCGCCACGTTTGACGATTTCGCGAGATGGAACGAGATCGACCGGACGCGGACGCAATTAGCGTATGAGTTATTAATCGGACTTAATTGAATCCCGCGATTACCTCGCTCCGAGACACGCTCGTTTCGACGGGTTTCTTCGGTCGATGGGAGAAACTGCGCCGCCACTTCCGGATCTCGCTTTTTCGTCGGATTTGCACGTCCACCTCGATCTTAATAGGGCATTACGTGTTATTTATCGAGCAGGGAAACTCATGCTAATTTGCTTCTCGTGGGCGACGTCTGATATACGGAGGTGGTTAAAAATTGATCAACGTTTTAATTAACTCCTTGCCCTGCGATTTATTTTACGGTTTCAGTGATCAGAACATTTTTTTAGGTCTCGTAATTTATATGTTCTCCAATACATTAGCAAAATCAAAACAGAATTTTATTTCGGTTTAATTATAAACATTCATTTTTATCGGAATCTGTTCAGAATCTTCATCACGAGTCAGACACGATATCGTCAGGCAATTCAGCGGATTCAAGAACGATGAAAGAAGATCACTAAAGGTACACCCCTTCGCTAGCGACCTGACGTCCTCGTCAAAGGAAATCCCAAGCAATTCCGCCTCAGCGGCAGCTCCTAGCTTTCCATACATACATCAGCGTGTGTATAGTGATCGCGACCAGTCGGCGTAGTTTCTCTAAACAGGGCCGGCATGGGAACGGCCAAGCGATTCCGCGGCAGATAAACCGATCGGCAATGGAACACGTTTCGCGATTCGTGGTTCTGTCTCGATCGATCGAATTACCCGGTGGATTACGTGCCTTAATATCAATCGGCGGCGATCGGACCGCGTTAAACATCCGCGCCGCCGATCGGAAAACCGAGCCAGGCTCGTTGATCCTCCTCGATCCCTCGTAGACAACCGAGAAACCTGGTTCGCGGTCTGAGGAAACGGATCGGCGGAGAACAGAAAACGTCGATCCCGGCGAACAGATAACGAGTTAGGATAACGCGTGTACGTACGTACACAGGATGAGAGAGGCTCGAAAAGCGATCACGTTCACAGATCCAGCCGGGAGCCGCGTAATTGAAGCTGTTCCCGGAACGCGTCTAAGTGACAGGTGAACACCTTATACGCGTAACCAACGAACACGTGACAGTCGTCACGTATAGTCGGGTGCAGCATCCTTTGCTAACCGTTTGAGAATCGCAGCTAGTGCATTTGTTTACCTTTACTGACTCGACGAAGGACTGGACGCGGAGTGTGTAGGTCTGGGACGAGCGTCGGAACGCTCTTTGGACGCACAGCTGTGTGCCAACGGGAAAGTCCTCTCTCGCCGTCACGCGGCACCTGCCCCCGTCATCCGGAAAGGAAGGAGCCGCCCGAGTATCCGCTGACTCGAGCCATATTTGCGTTTCGGATACTGCGAGAGCTCGGACGTTTGATAACCAACGTAATTGGACGGGTTGATTGGCTGCAAGCTTTTGACCACCTTGGCCCTTGCTCGCAGCCAGCAGCCGAGCCGAACCCACCAAAGTGTATCTGCGAATCCTGTTAACCCCTTCCTCGTGTCAATTTATGGGGGTAGTCTCGTTTCCAGGATTGCAAGGGTGCGGCATGCACCTTCTCATTTCTAGATAATGCAACGGTGGGGTTTTTCAGTAGTCAAAAGATGAAAGATCAATCTGGGCCGCAGTCGCCCTCAAAGTCGCCTTATTGGAGATCCTTTTGAAGAAGACAATTTTCCCGAAATAAAAAAATTATACCGTTCTGCTATTCGTAGGTAAATTTGCCCGAAACTTCGTGACTTCTATTCGTTTAATGCGAAACGCATAACCGGAAAACCTAAGATTGTAAATAAACCAATTTGAATAAAAGAACAGCGAGAAATAACTGTTTACCTTGTTATTTCGTCGATCTTTTACGGACAGATTCAGTTCGCGAAATGAGGGACGGATGAGGGTTAAGGGGTTGACGCTACCGTAAAATAAGGGATGAAAGAATCCTCTCCCCACTCCGGACAGGCTGGCGAGCGAGTACAGGAGAGAAGAACAGCAAGGGGTGGATTTTTTCGGGCGTCGCGTCCTCGGTTCCTACGGCCGAATAAAATCTCGGGGGTTGCAACCCCCCTGGCCAATCGCGGCGTGCTACGCTGACCCGTAATCCCCCGGGGGCTGGCCAGTCACGCTCGAAACATTATTTTTAATCCCCGCCGACTATACGCAACCCTGTGCACGTCGACGGCCATGCAACCCCCTGTGCCTCCCCGAAGCGATCGGCACGGCTAAATAAACCGGAGGATATTATTTTTCAATTGTCGACGGGCACACAGGGACGGCGCGTCCGTCCATGCCCGTGTGTTTTGTTAGGACGAAATTGAGCGTGATCGCGCGGCGAACGCCAGACAATTTCACCCGGATACACCTTTCCGCGTGCACCCGTTTTATTATCGCCGGACAAACCGGAATCGGCATTCGTTCCGTTCGATTCTGCGGAACGATCGCGTGCGAAAATCGCTTAAGATCCGCGCGAACGCACCGACGCAAACGAATAAAAAGCAACGTCGAGCCTCAATCAGCTTCTCCTCGCTGAAAAGATTGCACACCTTCGAGAATCCGTCCTCGTAAACAGCCTCCAGCTGATCGACGATCGTGAAAATGAGCCGATTACGGTGATGGCGAAATTATAAGACAGAAATTATAACGGCTCTCTCATTCTGGTTCTATTAAACAGCATTGTTTCGTCAATTAATTTATGAACGTGTCCGATACAATTAAATAACCCTGTTTCATATGTACCCATAAATATTTGAACACTGAATAAAGTTAATGTTGAAATAACAAGCACTATTCAATTCATTTAGTTTAAACTCATTTTTTTTTCAATTTTCACTTGGACCATTTTCATAATTATGAGAACATATAAAAGCAATATTAAACCCATGTATGCCAGTCATTTATAAAAATTTGTCAAACGACCCGATTATAAATTACGGCACTTCTAAAAAATTCTCAAATAAATTGGAGCTCAACCCGGATCTTATATTCCTTCGAAAACAATTAAATATCGTGACAGATTTGCATATTCGAGATGAATATTTGATGTATAAATCCTACGTCCAGCTAATTAAATTTCATATTTTCAAAGAAACAATTAAGTACTGCGATCGAAAATTTTTAATTTTTCTAGTTGTCCGAGTCGTGAGAGAACAGGGTTTTTCTTCGGAAATTTCCCTTGATCTCCACCGAAAAAACAGTCTGTACGCTTATTGAACATCCGCCATAGGGGATGATTCGCAGGGGTTGAATCCACGTTCCAACCAATCCAGCGACGCGACGCCGAAAAGGGGACTCCGACGAACACATTTTTCCCCGTCGCTCTGTATTTACCGATTCTTTTTTTCTCGCGAATAAAACGACTGGATTTCAAAGAGGATTAAAAATAGGGGATGATATTTTGCTAACAAAATATCGGGATCGTGACGATTCCGATCGGGACGTGGACACCTGCGTGGATTAGCCAGGTATAGCACTCGTAGAGAGAAAACAGCGAGCCAATAATGGAGCAGGACTGATCAAATATTGGTCTTGAAAGCTCGGTCAATAATAACGTCAATATTTATGTATAGAAAAGAAAATGGAATCGGTGCAGAGACACGATCCGCCGATAAAAACGTGCAGAGAAAGTTAATCAAAAACTGGATGATCAAGATTACGTCAATATTTGTTACACAAACACCGAAACACAATTATCCTGCCCCGGTGTAATTTAATTTATTGGGTACGAAATCCGACACGCGGAGCTACCGACAAACAGAATTTTTTTAGCTGTCGAAATTTTTGATCCAGTTTTCCCATCCAATTTTCATCCAGTGACGTATCAAAATCGACAGCATTCTCGCGTTACTTTAAACACAATAAACTTCGCACTTGCCTCCGTTTTATTAGGTCATTCGGAGAGTAATTTCATTTTTCTGCGGATAAAATGCTAGAATATAAAAGTCGATAGAATTTAGTACAATTGTTATTTATTTTGGATCTGCAGAGGCTGTTCCCACTAAGAATAGGATTTTATTTGACTCCAATTTCTTGAATTTGATTATAAAAATTGCAACCGAGAAAAAGAAACCGAACTGAGTTTGCAAACGACCGAATGACTTGTACAACATAGCTCGCTGTCCTTGGGAGTGAAAAATCGAGGATTTAAACGCAAGATGGCGGTGTTAGAAATCTGGTTCGGGCGATTGGTCAAAGTCTGGATCGACCTCCCGCGAGTGCGTTCTCGTCCCGAAGTGTAACGATTTCTTCTCCCGATCTCGAATCGGCTCTCGGTTGCTTCCTCGAGTGGTCGAGGCCCGACAGTATGCACACGAAGTCGACGACACACGACAGTGACATGCCAGGATCGTGACGAGAAAACCAAACCGAGGAAGAAGGTGGCCTCCCCACCGTGTTTCGCCACAGCCTCGTCCCATGCCAAAAGGGATGTGAGAGGAGCGAGAACACAGAGAAAAGAGGATCGGCATCATGGACGAGAGCTGGTGAGCCACCGCGCCTATCGTTTACGCCGATCGTTCGAATCGGGAATCGTTCGCGGTTCGGTCCCCTTTGACCAACCGGGGTCCACCCTTTGAATTCTCCGATCGTTTGGAAACCGACCATGCCCCCTACGGGATATGACTTTTTCGAAAGAATGTATTTGGTATTGGGACGATCTCGCCGGGGCTCTCTTCATTCGTGCGTTAACACGTTTCGCTGACGCGTCTGCCATATACGGACGACACAATGCTCTGCGTCCGCCATCGGGAATACTGCTTCGAAAATACCTTGCCTAATCACACTACTCCCCGGCGCAACAATCGACCCACAACTGAAATTGTCGATCTCGAAATTTACCCTCGGGTTCTACAATTATTGACACTAAACCTGGCGGCCGCTAAAAGCGATTAAAATGTTTCAGCTTATGAAAATGACAGGGCAATTGTTTTTTAAATATGTGCTTGGATAAAGTATAATCAAATCAAATTAAGAAAATCATATAAAATATAAATATTTGAGGTTGGAAGAAAAATCAAAGAAACAATGCAAAGGGTTAACATTCGACCGACTAATTGGCTTTTTAAAATCAGTACTTCCAGTCTCCAAAATCATTTACAATACGCCATTCAAACGGGGAATAATTGAAAAGGAAGTGCAATGTGCTGAAACAAGGATTCCGGCAGACTGGAATCAATGTCTCCAGAGAAACGTTCCGCGGAAATTGAAAGGACTACAATTTTGCTTGTTAAATCCGCTGCTTCCAGAAAACAGCTTCCCCAAAGTGCGGAGGAAAGAAACGACAATTGAATGAAACATGGACGGTAGAAGGAAACACTAACTCAGTGTAGGTATCGTCTACGGAGTACCGAGTACAGATAATTGTAGCGCCCGCGCTCGTTCGCGCGGAGACTTGAATGCCCGCAGTGGTACTCCGATCGAGAGCGGGGAAACGATTATGGTCGCCGTGGATTTGCATCCGTTCGCGACTAATCGCTACAACGTATTTACCGGGCATTATAGCGGCTGGTTCGAAACGAGACCAGTCCTCTCTCTCCCTCTGTCTGCGTATGTAGAATCGACTCGCGGACAGTTTACGAGCTGGTTAACGTCCCGCAATAAAAACGGTATTGCCTGTCTCGTATTCTACGGTCCGCGGGCCACGGGAGAAGGAACGATCGGAAGAACAATGGGTAATTAAAGCGGGATTTGCATGGCGGACCACCTCCCTCTCCCCCGTGACACACATAAGGCCACTATCGTTCGATCGGGGCGCGAGAAAAATCAGACAGGTTATAATTAGACCGCGGATCTCTGCGCGAAATAAAAATGTTTATGTTGCTTATTAGTCGAGCGTCGATCTTTATGCTGAATAAAATTTGTCGGCATCAATTACGGGGAACTGCAGCCGTGCATTAATTCCTCCGTTCACTCTCGATGCTTTTTACTTGAGTTTCCTTCACCCCGATATTATAGCTTCATTATTTCAATTATTCCCAAAATTCAAAAGACAGTAAGCGTGACCTCATTGTAACAATACATCGAATAAAATAACTTCCGCGTACCTCGCACACATACGCCAGCAACAAAAATACATCCAGTTAATTTTCCATTAAAAGAAACAAGCCTCGCACGCGAGAAAAGAAGCTTCGGCACTACAATCAGTCTGTCGTAGGGTACCCGGATCGGGAGTGGATAGAAAAAAAAGAGGATAGAATTAACAGACAATTAGCGGATAACAGTAATTAACTTATTGGTATGCGGCCGGGCTAAAACGGTTTGCAACCGTCCGTCGATCGTTAATTCCTGTTGAAGCCGAGGGCGTCGTGACGCTGACGATCCTCAAGGTGTTCGCGAGCGCGCCAATCGAAACTATAATTAGCGTGTAATGGTGGGGGCAGTCCGCGGAATCGGTCGCATAATTGCGGCCAGGAAGAGGAGGCCACGTTCACATACAATATATCGGATGACAGCGCATTCGCAATGCTTTATTCTTAGTCCAGCGACGACACGCCTCATTATGCATAGAGAATCCGCACGCGGCCTGCATAATATGCAAAACTCCTTCCATTACCGTCCACGGGCGAACGTAATACGCCGGCCCGAAAGGGTACACGCACGATTCGACGGGAATAACAGGTCTTCCCCGATATTATACGTATATCGCGTTTCTACGTGTACGCACACACTCTGTCTCTCCTTCTCGCTCTCTTCGCGACTCTTTTTCTCTCCCCCTCTCCGTTTCGTGGTTTTGCCTTTTTCGCCTCTTTCCTCCTCGCCTCCTCCGTCGTCAACGACCCGGTCGCGGGAACGCGGAATTTCGAGAAACCGAACGGTACAGGCCGTGATTCATCGAGCGAGGCGTATTCCGCGAACACGTAAACCCGTCGCGAATACCCCCCTCTCTCTCCCGCCCTTCCTTCGATTTCGTTCGCTGAATTTGCAAATTTTTCCAACTCCTCTTCGTAGGAGATACTTCGTCACACGTAACTGTAACTTTCCTTCCAACGTTACTTACAAGGATTATATAATTTTTATTTTATTTTAATCCCACTTGTCTCGCTTTCTTTCCTGTTGACGGTTTCCCTTGCGGCATCACAATGAGACTCTTGTGACGCAACTAAGCGTGGTCGACGATGTGCACCGTCGATAATAATATCAATTTTTATCAGGACCATTTTCTGTTTGAATAGGTAATTTCGAGATTTTTCTGGTACCTTATTTTTGGATAAAGGTTTTTAATGATCTTGTGGACGAACAATCTGGACAACAATTTGTACATTCTTCTTGCAATTTGATTGTAATTTTCTTTTCACATTCTTCTTGAAATTTCATTCTAATTTTCTTTTCACATTCTTCTTTAAAATTGTAATTTTTCACATTCTTCTTGCAATTTCATTCTAATTTTCTTTTCACATTCTTCTGGCAATTTCATTCTAATTTTCTTTCGACATTCTTCTTGCAATTTCATTGTAATTTTCTTCTCACATTCTTCTTGAAATTTCATTGTCATTTTTTTTCACATTCTTCTTGAAATGTCATTGTCATTTTCTTTTTACATTGTTCTTTTATTTCATTCTAATTTTCTTCTTTTCTGCAATTATCATCACGTTTGCACAAAATCTGGACACATGTCTCCTCGTTCGACCGTCCGAAAAGACAACATGAAATCGCCTGGATGAACGAACCATTGGATACTATTCTCCAGTGTTATTTTAATGTATTCTACTATTATTTTCAGTTTGTCTTGCAAATGCTTATTGACAACGCCAGTTGACATTGTCCCCTTCTATTTTACGACCCGAGCGAGCATTTAGAAATCACGCGCGACCGTTCTCGCGTGGCAGTTAAAAGTAATAAAGTAGTCGAGCTATGTTTCATTGTTTTCCAGTTACCCGGCTCGCTGCTTTGTATTCAAGTAATTCACCGGCGTTGTTGTGACATTGTTTCTTAACGATATGGCGTTTGACTTGAATGTAATTCGAGAAAGATCGCGACGCTGTGGTAAAGGAATCGAAGAAACGAGAATAATCTACATCATCGTGTATCACAGCTACGATAAATATGACTAGTAAATCGTTCCTTTCAATAACCGGTTAATTCTTCAATCGTGACATCCAATTACGGTGTAATTGCCGCTACAAACAACAAACTGTGTATATAACTTCGAAGTCTAAAACACACAGCGCTATCTCCGAATTATTACACCTACTGTGACTGACTTTATGTTGCTGTCTATTACTATCTCAAACAGAAATAAATTTATGATCCATACGTTAAACAAGACACGTTGACAAGAACGTTAAAAAATTCGTTTAAAGGAAATCCAGGAGGCGCAAATAAATATGAAGAATATCGAACCACTCTAAAACTTTCCGATCTCAAAACAAGCACATTAGCAAACAAAAGTGGTCATGAATATTATCTTCCTAGCTTAAATAGTCGCTTCGAAGTCTCCGCTATTGACACAGCTGAGGAGCAAAACTCTGAAACGTAGCCCAAGCACGTCATCAGGAGTGTCCTGCTTTGTATGCATTCGGCACACATGGCAATTTGCAAAATCCCCAATTCCGTCATTACAGCATCAATCTTCTAACCCGGGAATTTACGCGAAGCACCATATCCCGCGGATGATGTAGACGCTAAAAGCGAGAAGCTACTGTCGGACCGTTCACACCCTAAAAATTCACTTAAAAAACGATAGGCTGCTAGCAGCTAATCCGTTAAACAGCTTGGAAACGGTTGAACAAAAGAACGATCTAGCAGACAATGTATCAGACGATCATGACTGGGATCATGAACCGCTGTAAAGAAGGGGCTAGCCTATGGGGAGCCAGCGAAAAGGCTGGCCGGGTGGCAAACCCGTTATCATCGCCAATTTGCACCACTGTTCAACAGCCGAATTCGATTAGATACGTCTCAGTGATCTGGCCGGAGGTGTTGGCAGAAAACGCGGGCAGAAAAGGTCCAAATAGAACGAAGGGAGAAGGGCAAAGAGAAGAAGAGCGACTTGGAAGAAGAAGAGGAGGAGCATGAAGCAAAGAAGAAGAGGGGAAATAACGCCTCGAGCAACATCGACAATGTTCTCGCGGGTCGATGCGGACCCGGCATTACGCCTTGACGAAATGACGAAGAAAAGAACCGCGGCTGCGGACCGCGAGATTATAAGGTTGTTAACGACGCGCGCGGTTCTGTTCTCTGCCAACTGAAACTCGATGCAAATTACGGCGTAATATACAGGCCGGCATGCTAATAACGTTCCAGTAAATATCACCGAGCGATCCGCGCCGGGAATACCGGCCGAGGACGCGTTCATTTTGCCCGCGAGACCGCGACGCTTCTTCTTTTTCAATGCGCCTAATGTGATGGAAAATCGGAGGCCGCGATCGACTCGCGCCGTTGCCTTTTGCACGGGATACGCCAGCGGAACTGATGAGCCCTTGCACAGTCTTGAGCTTGTTACGCCTTACATTGTACCATTAACCTCCGTTTTACCATTTTTACCTTTACAGGATCTGGCAACCCTCGAATCCTCTACCGTTCTCCTAAGTACACGGCTGACCGTCTTCGAGACCGTTTACAGCATCATTTGCCAATGTTTTCAAACGATTTTCCCTTTTGTTATAAACGCATAAAATCCGCTGTCTAATTATCGCTTTCGCTAGTCCACTCGTCAGTTATATTCTAAAGATGTTCGATGTTTATAGAAATATTCGAATTGGACCGCAGATGTTACGCATTCCTGGGATAAATAAATTGCTGAAATTTTCTGCGATATACATATGTACACGTTAAAGATAAGTACATAGCACGGTTTTATCTAATTGGCGATCATCGAAACACATGTTATGCGGGACACTATTTATATGTAATTACAGAGCCACTGAAACATTGGTTACATTGTATATGTATAATATTGCTCCTTGTTCATTCGAGATGCATATATTCGTCAGGAATAATAAATGTTCACCTTGCAGCTGCAGGCTTCCCAAAAATAAATGTAAATAAGTGCAAGTGCAAAGAGGAATTAGAAAAATCATGTAACACGTATACTGGTACCTACATCGTTTGGTAGCAGAACTTAATTGGCCACTAATTTTTGGATTTATTTCAAGGTTTCTTTAGCATAGGGAATGATGTACAAATATACGTGGATAAAAGTGGCGCGGCTCGTTCGTTTGGGCTCACACGTGATCGCCATTGTCCCCCGTGACAACGAAAGCGAAAAGACAGTTCTCTGTCGTCCTGCTGATAACCAGCAATTAACAGAATGATTTACGGACCCGCCACGGACCGGTGCTCTGGCCATGCTCGACCGATTATTTTGTAAACGGCGCGGCGGACAGGTAGGCGAACAGGCGTCGCGACCAAGTCTGATTTACTGCTGACCCTCTTTTCTTTAATTATCCACGTTAATGGCGACCCGCGATCGAACATCGGAAATTTCGGCAGTATCGAGCGGCGCGACTGCCATATTGGTACGCGTACTTCCCCCCCCCAATTTTAATTCCGAGTAATTAGCAGCCAACGAGAAGCGAACTGTCTGATTTGCAAAAATGCAGAAGTACAAGATGTATTCAGTGAGAAACGTAAAACAGTGATGAAGTAATTTCATCACCCTAAAGTACAAAAGCGCAGTAATTATTAGATAAAATTAGATAAATGGAGAAACACAAAATATATTCAGTCCGAAGCGTACGAGAAAAGTACAAACGAGCAGTGAAGATAAAAATAAAAATATAGTTGAATGAAGTCAACAACCATTTGCGTTCAGCGACCATTTTGGTTGCAGGAGACTTTTTGAAGGATGCCGCCAGGTTCGCGATAATAGAAGATGAAGAAATACAAAATATATTCGGTAAGAAACGTAAAAGAATGATGAAGAGCAATGAAAATGTGAAATAATAATATAGTCGACTCGAGTCAACAATTTTCGCGTTCAGCGACCATTTTGGTTGCAGGAGAGTTTGTGGAGGATGCCGGGAAGTTCGGCGATATTCGTCGAGCCGGAACGACAGCCCGGAAGTCGTGGATGCAGAAGAGTTCCATCGCCCGAGCGCGTAGCCAATTACAGTCACGACAAACTTGTAATTAATTCGCGGCGAAGAAACTTTATCCGGTCGAGGATGATCGATTAATCACCGCGCGGACCGTACAAATTGATTAAATCGCTTCCCGGCGAGTGTGCAGCGATTATAAACGACTCGGCGATGTCCGAACTAATGAACGCGCTGAAACAGATTAGGGTCAAACCGCGGATTAAGCGTCGGCCACGAAAAATCGTTGGTTCCGCGATTCCTTCGCGTTCCGGGCCGCGATCGCGCGGTGGTTCCGCGTCTCGTTGCAACGCGACGCGATTAATCATCCGTCGCTCGTCTTTTTCCCCCTTCTTCATTTTCATTTTCGTCGTGTCGCGACGCGTGTGTGTCTGCGTCGCTGGATTTATTGGAGAAAGTAGCGGGGCCCGATCATTTTCCAAGCGACACGTCTCGCGGGTACACCGCGAATCATCAATGTTACGCAGGAACAGGCCGCGATTAATCATCAGGCGGGACGCTGATCAAAACCCGAGCCGGCGGGTTTATCGCCTTCCGGCGGCCTCCTAATCAATTAAAGTCGTCAGGCTTGTATCCACTCTAAAATCGAGACGATTCGGCCCATTAATCCCAACTCTACGACGCTCGAGAGCGTGGGGGCTCGTCGTGCAGGTGGGAGTACGCTGCTACTCGTATTGTTTGCTTGGATTTGCTTCTGTCATAAAGTTACGGAAAGACTCTTCTCAGAAATGAAGACTATTTTCGTTCTAGAAAGATCCTTATGAAGATGAACACCTTTTAAAGATCCCGTACAAATTCCTTCAAAGAAAACAATTTTGTGACGATCCTTTTGAAGCTCCTTTCGAGGAAGACAATCTTTTAAGGGCCTTACTGAAGACTCTTTTAAAGAAAACCATTTTTTAAGGACCTCATTAAAGACCCTTTCGAAGAAGACAATTTTTTAAGGATCTTTGGGAGATCCTTTCGAAGAAGACAAGTTTCTAAGGACCTCATTGAAAACCCTTTCGAAGAAGACAATTTTTTAAGGATCTTATTGAAAACCCTTTCGAAGAAGACAATTTTTTAAGAATTATATTGGAGATCCTTTCAAAGAAGAACAATTTTTTAAAGATCCTATTGAGGAAACTTTCGATGAAGACAACTATTTGATGATCCTTTTAAAGATTCTTCTGAGGAAGACAATTTTTAAAGACCTTACTGAAGACCCTTTTAAAGAACACAATTTTTTAAAGATCCCATTGAGGACCTTTTCGATGAAGACAATTTTTAAAGGACCTCATTGAAGACCCTTCGAAGAAGACAATTTTTAAGGATCTTATTGGAGATCCTTTCGAAGAAGACAATTTTTGAAGGACCTTACTGAAGACCCTTTCAATGAAGAAAATTTTTTAAAAATCTTTTTATAAATCTGTTCAATGAAGACAATTATTAAAAAATTCCTATAAAGAAGCCAATTTCGTACAGGTCTGTGTTACGTTTAACTGGCTGGCGTTATATAACACTTTCTAAATGGATCTCTGATGATTGAACGTACACCTCGAACATGTAGCAACCTATACGACAGGGTCGCTTCTTTTAAGCCGCGCTGTATACTATGGCACAGCAAGAAGGTATAGTGAGGTCGTGGCAACAGTTGAACAACAGGTCTCGCTACCCCGTCTTCTTAATTATCGTCGGAACACCGGTACACCTATGTGCGTCCGTGTGCGGTGTTCCTTGCGGTGTTTCCTTTTGGTTGTGCTCGGTTCCGCTGATGTCAATCATGTCCTCTCGGTCCGGTCACTTGCTTCTGATTTATAACCGTGTAACAGGTCTTGTTGGTCGCGCTGCAATAGTTCGAGGACAGTCTCGCTCGGAATTACACTTGACGGCTGGTTCTGGCGAGCGAACATCGAAAAATACAGATAACGCGCTGCGGTGCCTCGAGTCGCGTGTTGCGAACGTAGTCGGAAAATCTTTTTCCCCGATCGGCCGTATAGATCATTTCGGAGGAGAACTAATTTGCATCGGTGAGTGTGATAGCTGGTTTAATAGCTTTCAATTATCTTCTCGAGGAAAATTGATCGGTACTATTTTTTGCTTGTCCCCGGGATCCTTCGAGGCAGTTGTTTTAAATATTTCATGAAAAAGAGCTCCGCGTTATGTCTCATCCATTTAATTCAATGTTCGCGTCACGCGGAAACTTAATAGGAAAATGTTAATGCGCCAGTTAAATCTGCCGTACCATTATTTAAATTATTGTTTACATTATGTTGGCATCCGATCAATTATTAAACATTTTAGTGTTGTACGAGTTATTATATCAAAATTTCGTATCCACCAAATTCAAAAAATCTTTGAGAAGCAAAGGGTTAATCTAGTACTTCAAATTTCACCTACTTAATTTAGTGATCGTATTTCTGCATCGAGAAAGTAGATGGAATTATAAGGAAGTAAATGTCGAAATGGACACGCTGATAAAACTAAATTAAAATCGTGTCCCTTATTGATTAACAGAGACAAAGTACAGTCGAATGCTACTGTGTTCCCCGCCTAATCCATCCAATTTGTTTCTTGCTTCCTACTTCCGACTTGCAACCCACTTTTAATCGAATATTAATGAGCACAATCAATTCAGTGATCCAACAAAAAAAAAATATAAAAGGTATGACGCTCTGAATCGAAACATCGATGACAATCATCCAGAACGCGCCCCGCCATTGTGTCCAGCTGCTTCTCCTATCACGAGACTCTCATCTGTTTTGTTAATAGGCATCTTTTAATTACGCAAGGCTAACACACCGCGCTCTCCCGCTAATTGCGATGCGCAGGCTCGCTGCCCGCTGGTCAATAAAAAACACTATAAAAGTGCGTTTGCATAATGCGCACGGCGCGGCGTGGCCGGCCGTGAGCCGAGGGAAACAGGAGCAATCTTCTCTTTGCCCGGGATTCTATAAAATTATTTACGACCGAACTGCTGTATAAATATTAAGTTTCATTCAGTTCAGTGTGTCGGTTATTGGTGTGCCTGATGTCCTCGATCCACGAAAGGAATACGGACGGTACCAACTAGCTAATTTGTTGTATTGTTGTATTGTTATTAACCGAGAGAATGATTCTATCTGATTTTTGTTATAATTTTCTACAGGAGTTTATGCAATTTGCAATTTTTCCAGACGATTTTAAGTAGAGGGAACCAAATAAGGTATTATTTTCAGTGGTAGCAGGCTTTTTAGATCTGAAATATTGTATATCAAAATTTGACTAAATTCGAATGATATGTTCTTACATTTTTTGAAAATTTTCAGAAGCCATAAATGAATGAAGATCTCTCTCCAATGATAAGAGAAATGATAATCTTCCAGCACTTGGACAAATGTCGAGTGAAGATGGAGAAACGGGTCAGCAGGGACTCAGCCGTCGCGAATGGGATAAATCGATCGAATTTGACGTGGAAGAGACCGGTTCGTGACACGCGAGTGGAAAACCGAAGAAACGTCTGCGTGATCGCGATTCGCCGCCTCTAAAGTACGGCTCTAATGTATTCCCCGGGTAATTGCGGGGCTAATCGCACGTAATTAGGCTCCTAATGAGGGCCACCGGGTCGCGTGTAACGCACGCTCCGCTTTATGAATCCGAACAAGCGCGAGAACAAGGCGCACGGTGCCCTTGCAGCTCGCGCGTGTTGCTATATTCGAGATCAAGCCGCGCAACCGCTAATTAAGGAGCGTCTGAACGTTGATTGGCCGCGCCGGTTCGACGATTAGAATCGTCTTTGTTCGGATCGGTTTATAATAGTGTTTATTCCACACAACGAGCGCTCTATTAATTACGACGCAAGACCGGCCAGCTGCAATTAATCTTCCTCCGGAATAGTCAACAATATGTTTGCAATTTATCTGTGAGCACAGCTCTTTAATGGAACTGTCAACATCCGTTGCCGAGTTTATTAATTGACTGCCCGATCGGTGACATAGTACAATTTGTCCGAAAATTTAAATTGTTCGAGACACGGTAGAAAAACAATTTATGCTGAGTTAACCCCTTGCCTAACGATTTGTTTTACGGTTTCAGTGATTAGAACTTTTTTGTAGATCATAATTCCCTGAAAAAGGAGAAAATTTATATCTATTGTATGAATCGTATATTGTATGAATCGTAAAGATTCTTGTAAACTATTATTCTCGGATATGATGTAGAATGTAGAAGTGCAAAATTCGAGTGGTTAAAGGAAATATTTATTTCGCCGACTGAAATGTCTGCGATGGAAACAATTAATTCAAAATGTCATTTCTACCTTGATGAATTTTAACCTTCCTGGTTCGTCGAATTATTCTGACTCAGTTTACAACAGTCAGTGAGGAAATTAGAAGCAAA
Organism: Lasioglossum baleicum; assembly: GCF_051020765.1. Taxonomy (NCBI): domain Eukaryota; kingdom Metazoa; phylum Arthropoda; class Insecta; order Hymenoptera; family Halictidae; genus Lasioglossum; species Lasioglossum baleicum. The sequence goes on along the minus strand of NC_134943.1, from coordinate 11,259,676 downwards.
TCTAGCTGGAATGTAGAATTTTTTTATACCAATTGAAGTGATTAAACAAAATACTTATTTCGTCGACTGAAATGTCTCCGGTGGCGACTATAAATTAAAATTTCTTTTCTACTTAAAATTAGAAACTTTTCCAGTGCAGCCAGAAAATGGCTGCCGACCGATCCAGTTGGATGTAAATTTCCTAAACGACGCCGCGGCTGGGTTTTAATTATCGGTGGCCAGTACATTAGAAGCCCGGCGGACAAATAGGAGCAATTTGAACCGTCGAAAGCGTGGAACTAGTGTAACGGGAAACGCGAGGAATTATGTGACATCGGCAATCAGGGCGTCGTAAAAAACCGGGGAATAAACTGATTTAAATGTTTACCTTGCTTATCTCGCGCAAATTGCAAGCGTGCATAATAAGTTTAATTAACGGCCGAGTTAAGAGGCCGACTTCTACAACGTGTAACACGCGAGCCAGCTGCCGTTTAGAGGGCAGCCTCTAGCACAAACACGGGGGGATGTAAATCGGTGGTTTGTGCTCGACTTGTACGATGTTAATTAAGCTCGAAACATAACTTTAACAGGCCAATCTTTTCTAATCTCTCGCTGCGGAATAGGCGGCGCGGCCACCGGTTTTCCCTCGCGGCTAAAGAAACATCGTACGGTACGTTTGCCTCGAACTTTTTTCGAGCAACGGATTAAAAAGTAATAATAATAGCCGGCCGGTTGCACGAAGAGCAACGTAAACATGCAATAAGAACCATATTAGCGGTACAGCTCGGTGTGTCATTAAGTAATCCACTGGAGGGCGCTTGATAAGACCGAACCCCTCCGTTGTTGTTAGGCTCAATTTAACCCGAATTCATTTCGAAGCGCTCGGCATTCCAGAAATTTATGGCGCAGAATGAATTCAATGTAAAACATTTTAGTCGGAGGGTAATTTGATAGGATGCGCGTACTCGCGAGGATTAACATATTCTCCATACTTTGTACACGCAAGAGTTAAGGAACGACATTGTGTTGTTATTAGACTTTCATCGGTTTTATGGATTTATGAGAAACAACGGTGATAACATGTCGAAATAGCGCTTCTACGACGTCTCTAATTTAGCAGAATTCTCACAGTACATTTTCTGAAGATCCTTTTGTGTGAAGAAGACAATCTTTTAAGGACCTTATTGAAGACCCTTTCAATGAAGACAACTATTTGAAGATCCTTTTAAAGATTCTTCCGAAGAAGACGAGTTTTAAGGATCTTACTGAAGACTCTTTTAAAGACGACAATTTTTTAAGGATCATATTGAAGACCCTTTCAAAGAAGACAATTTTTTACGGATCTTATTGGAGATCCTTTCGAAGAAGGAAATTTTTTAAGGACCTTATTGGAGACCCGTTCAAGGAAGACAATTTTTTAAGGACCTCATTGGAAACTCTTTCGAAGAAGACAAGTAAATGTAGTCAATGTAAAACATTTTAATCGGAGAGTAATTTAATAGGATGCGCATATACTCGCAAGATTAACATATTCTCCATACTTTTTGCACGCAGGAGTTAAACAACGACGTCGCTGTTATTAGACTTTCATCGGTTTTATGGATTTATGAAAAACACCGGTGATTAGATAATATGTCGAAATAGCGCTTTTACGTCGTTTCTAATTTAGCAGAATTCTCACAGTGCATTAAATTGCTCCAGGGAACTGCTGTTTTGCATAAAGATCTATAATCTAATTACCAAGCTAGTATTCTGTTCTCATTGTTCTACACAGTGTATAGATAACCAATGAATAATTTATTTACTTCATGGTTCGAGCCTATATTAACAGCTTCCGTTCAACGTATTCCACGTCGACGCCATTTTCACCAGAAAGAAAATCCACAGGCATTATTTTTGTGGTTGTCTCGGGAAGAACGCCGGTTGTCACATAATTCTACTTTCGAGACATTGCCGTTTAAAGTTTTGGTCACTAATGCTTTGCCTTAGGATATCGGTTCAATTGCATTATGTTTTTAGGCCTTTCGAATTTATTTTCATTACTTTTTTTCTGATAAAGGCGTAAATCCTATACTATAAATCTCAGTTAATGCATAAACTGAATTGAAATTGTGATATGCGGTGTTTTTCCTGGCAACCACAGATTTAGCTTAGCAAATTAAATTTCTAATAACCTCGTTTCACGCCCCTTGGCATAAAGCTCGCCGATTGGGGTAGCTCGAAACCTGGAATTCGTCCAAATTCCTTAGAAAAGTGGGTAAAGTTCAAAATCGCCGTGGAAGTAAGACTGTTTTCGAAACTACTCTACGAGTAGCCGAGATTCAAAGATGAAACGGGGATATACATATGTATAGTGGAGGGTGCGGGTATGTCGAAAGCCAGTTTCCAAGATGGCGTCGCTGCTCCTCCATTCTCCTCGATCCACAATACCACCCTCCCGCGACTCCCCTCTGGCTCTTTCCCTTTTTCGGAGCGTGTTACGCCCATAGAATACGTAACGCGACGCCTGTGATATATGCACGTAATGCATCTGGAGCGTCCGGCACGCACTTTCTCGCACACGCGCGAATCGCCGCGAATATCGCGTGCGTACACCCCTCGATCCCCTATTAGCATATCAATCCCCTCGTTATTCGGAGACCCGGCCTGGCCACGTTGGGAACGCACCGTTAAGGGCTGAAGGCTACTCCACAATCACGAGTGAAGAATGCGTGTTACGTAACCTTTCAAATAAATTTCGCGCAACTGCCTCTTACATGCTGCGACCGACGATGAAAACGTTCGATAATTTGTTTGGCAGCCCGAGCTGGTTTACGAGCGAATATCATGGCTCGGTGGCATTGAAAAATTTAATTTTTAGACGCGCTTTGCTTAATAGCATCGATAACCTTCGCTAATCCCTTGACGGACTCCCCTAATTTCCGCGATCACTCGTTTTATCCCGTTCTCCTTCGTTTGCAAATTTTTGTTGTTGTTGTTTGTGTGTTCCTTGCTATTGTTTTCACAGCTACAACAGTTGAATTATGAAATCCTGTTTGGAGGAGAATTGATATTTCACATATATTTCGTGTCCCGAGATGTGAAGTATTTTAATTTTGGGAACAAACGAGGATCAATCCACGACGCCATTTTGAAGACAGTAGAACGACCCAATTTTTAGGAAAAGGTTGCTTTTCCTTACTGGTACGTGCACGACGCGTCGTTCGTGCCTATGTTTGGAGAGTGATCGAGCAAACGGAAGTTCGTCTGTTCGTTGTCGACTGAATCTACTTATTGGTAGTGGAACAGGTTATCCGACGGTGCTTCAGTCACTTAATCGATGATTAGAACGTGCAGTGAAGGGCGGCTCGTGATACAGCGCGTGAGATAAACGCGGAATTTTGTCTGCGTTCTCGATAATTGACTGCTCGCTCTCCTAAACGATATAATTTCAGGCCGGCCGAGCTGATTCGCACCCTCGGCGAGTAATTACTCGGTTAATTATCGTGCAATTATCTCCGGCAGGATTCTAGTCCGCTTACAATTCTAGCAATCCCTCTGATTAACAAGAAAGAATAAATCTCAGCAGAGATCTACAATCGGCGATCTCAAAGCAGAGCGCAATCTCAATGTAAACAAAACTTTGATCAAAACTCCTCAGAAGGATTTATAGCTTCTCCAACTTGCCAAGACTGCTAACTTTGTTGTGTAATTGGAATATTTTTGTTCGAGAAAATCTGGGAACAATTTTATTGTTCATTTAATGGATATTTCAGTTCCAAAGGTGATGTTAGAAGGTTCATTTCTAAGCACTGCGGTCTAGGGTTCATTATTGCTAAAGTTTCTGTGCGATCTATCTATGTTGCGGAATGTCAGAGGTCTCGTCCGAGAAAATGGCGGCAAATTCGCGAGAACAGGACACTACGGTACCTGTGTTTCCGTCAACGAAAGCGCCTGCGCCAGCTGCTTCCTTTCGGCGCCGACCACGTAGTGATTTTTCTCGAACGCGTGCTCGAGCTTCAGCAATTGGCTGGGGCTGAACGCTGTCCTTATTCTCTTCGGCTTCCTGAACGGTTGTAGAAGGAACCCGGGTATGTCGGGACCTGAAACAATTTCATTCCTGAAGAAACCGTGTTCTGCACAAAGTAACTTAATTTTTAACGTTTGCACGACTTGTCGGTCTCGTACGAATTCATTTTTCGAATTGCTAGATGGATTGATTCTGCATTGCATTAGCAAAGTATCTGGTCCAAAAAATTACTGCAATGTCCAGAATAAAGTAACTTAATTTTTAATATTCATACAAGGCGAGTTCATTCTTCGAATTGTTAGATAATGGATCGATTCTGTATTACATTAGTCAATTGTCTGGTCCAATAAATTACCACGATGTCCAGGATGAAGTAACTTAATTTTCAAGATATTAAAAAAAATGTTTACAACACTACCTCACAGTGGTACAAACAGATTTGAGGAAAAATTTTATTGAAATAAAAATTTCAAATAAAGTGGGCTTTTTCGAAGTGGGTCTTAAACACACTTTATTCGTAATTTTTATTTAAATAAAATTGTCGCCGAACTCTGGGTACAAATTGTGTATTTTACATCAAATAAAAATATGGTACAAACAGTGCTGGGCAAAAATGTGTTATTTGAATAAAAATTTCAAATAAAGTGGGTTTTTTCCAAGTGGGTTGTAAACCCACTTTATTCGTAATTTTTATTTGAATAAAATTTTTGCAAAACTCCCTGGGTACGAATCGTGTGTTTTACATCAAACAAAAATATTTTCTTTAATTAGGGAACACAATTAAGAAGATTTTATGTAGAATAATTATGTCCCATCTCAGAATGACATTCAGTATAAACAATTTGTACCGGAGTGTTTTCCTAGGTGAATGAAATTCCAGGGTTTGGAATTGTGTCGCCGGAGGGCGCCGGCGACGATCTCCGGATAATTCATTAAGGTCTAATTAATTTTTGAGCGTCGTCATCGCGGATCCTGTCGGCTCGTCGTCACGAGGGTGAGTAACGACACGCGAGGCGGTCGCGCGATCCGCTCGCGAAGCAGACCGATATGCATATAACCGAGGAGAAAACGAGGCGCACGAGGCAAGGCGAGGCAAGTCGAGGCAAAGCGAGGTGAAGCGGCCGCGCGAGTACCTAGAAGTCCGCTCGGGTAATTGAGTATTCCGCCTCGAAAGAGTCATGTCGATCGACCGATACCCACGTCTGCCGGAAGTCGGCCGAGGATAGTTTGCCCGGAAAGCTCGCCACGATAAATCGCTCGATCCTCGATCCTCGCCGCTGGGCTGGAGACCGCTGCCTCCGCGATCTCCGTTGAATTCGAAATTTTCCTCGGATCGTTGATCTTTCATTGTGTCTTCCTTCTGCCAATCGGGAACAACGGATTCTCCGTACTATGACGTTTTCCTCGGCTGGTCTCTTACCGAACACAGAGAATCGTCATTGGATTTGAACGTTTTCTTAACGAATGGGTGATTCAATATTTCTTGGATTTATTGATTCATATTTTTACTTTATGTGCTACAATTGATGAATTTCTGCGTGATATTAACTCAGAGTCACCACTAATCGCTATACCATTATTCAAGATATTGTTCACATTATTAAATATGTTGATATTTAATCGATAGACTGCGGATTTCTATGCATTTGTGGCTTTTGAAAATTTTCAAGAAAGGGTGGAGTATTAAATTCAACAGAATTTAGTACAGTTTTTATTTATTCCGGATCTGCGAAGACAACTACCACTGGAAATAAGATTCTATTTAATTCCACTTTCTCTGAAAATTCGTCTACAAAAATTGAAAATTGCATAAAACGACAAAAATCATGTACAATGGAGTAATTCTAGGTCCAATGAAATGTTCAATTTTCAAGTTGAAATGAGCTAATAACAGCAGAAATTTGATTACTAACAAGAAGAGTAGAAACAGATCAATTTTGAGGCGGTAAAAAATCATTTTCTCACACAGTGGGGCAGTCGTTGCAGGGATAAGCGTGGCAATAAACACAATGAGATTGTTGTTGTAATGGTAGCGTTTATAGGGGAGCTAAATAGCGAAATCGGCGAGGAAGGCTGGAGGGCGAGGATCGAGAGGATCGATAAAACGATCGAACCACCCGGCCGGATCCAGTCTACGACGTCCTCAATGATCGCATTGCTATGCAAAGGCTCGGGCAAATGGTTGAAATGTTAACTGGGTCTTTAGGCGCACGCACGGTACGCATATCTCGTGTGGCAGAAGGTCGCTAGATGCCCGCTTTAATGGCCACATCACGTATGCACGCGTAAGCTTAAGTAAGATGCGTTTCCACGTGCGAGCATTCTTACGAGCTGCATTCCTCCATCCTTGATGGATCGCCGCTGCCTTGGCCGGCTGTAAACAATGGATCGCGATCCCGATCGAACGACGATCGCTTGTCAACGGCACGATCGGTCCTGTCGTTCTATGAAAACCCACCTACACCGCATAGTTTTCATGCCTAACGCTTCTACGTTCAATTTAATTCCTTTATTCTTCAAAACTAATAGACGAGCTGCGGATCTTTATCTAAAATAAACATTGTCTTCATCGATTGCAAAAAATGGAAACCAAATTGAAAAAATGTTATTTCTTTCCTTAATAATTTTAGCAGAGAAGAAATCGTTTATGGACTGGAATTCCTTTATTCTTCAAAACTAATAGGTAAGCCGCGGATCTTTATCTAAAATAAACATTGTCTGCATCGATTGCAAGAAATGGAAACCATATTGAATATTATTTCATCCCTTAATGATTAGGGAAACTGTATATGGACTAAATTCATTTATTCTTCAAAACCAGTAGATAGCAAAGTTTATGCAAATAAAAATTGTTTCCATCGACTGCGAGAAATGGAAACCAAATTGAATGTTATTTCTTCCCTTAATGATTTTAATAAAGGAGAAATCATATAATAAACATCTTCAATTTTGAAAATTTTTCAACGATTTTGAACTTCACGTGTACCACTGTTAAATGTCACACGTGTTTAAACGCAGAACTACAGCAGAGATTAGTTCATATTACTTTCTATCTCGAACTAACACCTCGATCTCAAAATGTCGTACGCTAGTCGCGGAAGTTAACGCGATAAAAAGTGATAAGAAATTCCTCGGGTCTCACACTTGGAGTAATTTTCTTATAACATATGATCAATTTCAGTTGGCAAAGTTCTTATACAGTCGCCTATAGTTACGAGCGGATTCAAAATAATTGATGACAATGCTCTCTAGAAGATGCTCTTATAGAGAGCTCTTTATATTCACAAAACAATGGAAATACATTATTCAAGCTGGTTTTTGCCGACTGCCGGGTGTTAGTAGCGTCGAATTATTTATAGAGAGGCGCTCTAATTTTTCGTTGAACCGCGCCGCGAGAAATGTCAGAGGCTCATGGTCGACGCGAAGAATCACAGTGTCGATCGATTGCCAGCGCTTTTCACGGAACAACGGCGCTGATCGTTCGACAGGTTTCATCGAATAATAGTCGTAATTATTAATCGATTATCGAGAGAACACGGCTCGTTTCATACCAATAAGCGCTATTACGTGCCGTAATCTTCGGTGCCGAGGAATCGACGGAGCATGATCTCTTTGATACTATGTTGGCTGCATAAAATGCATAAAATGATGATATTTTTCAGTAAAATTGATTTCATCCCTCTTTCTGCGTACAGTTCTTTTCTTATAAACATTTTTATGCAGTGAATCATATTTATATATTTTTATATTGCACTATACATACGTTATAATTCTTGTACTCTGATGTTAAAAATATTTTCATATACTTTTCTGCGATCTCTGTAGATACAAATTGAAGTATCGTATCAGACAGAAGATACATCGATTTCTTACAAATCAATGTCATGGTCGTGTCAGCATCAGCCTTGCTATTTTTCTGGATAGCAGTGTGCGTCGGAAATGACATTTCTCTGGTCTACTTTATATGACTGTGTTATTCTCAATGTCCGCTATTTGTTCTACGCCACCTCTTCATCCCCGTTCCGACCCTTATTCCGCGTCTGCTCTTAAAAACGAACGCTTTCTTCACTTCCAGCCTTCTCTATTTTCTCTCCACCCTCTCGATACTACAACCACGTTTCCTAAAGGCTGCACATCTCACAAATTGCAAATCGGCCACATTATCAGGTCCGTTTAACCATCCTGTAACCCGTCAAGCGACAACACCATCATTTTCTCACCCTCGTTTCTCCTCCCTTCGCGACGCCCCGATTCCCCGGAGCCGGTTGGCTCGATCTCCCTAATCCCCGGTGCATTTTCCAGCCCCGAACATCGCGTCCCATCCGTTCATCGTTCCCCCATATAAACCCCCATTTAGCCTCTCTATCCTTCATCCGGTCTCTATCATTTCCAACAGGCCGAAAGTCGTCGGTTCCGTCGTTAGCGGATCTCTAGGCGCTTCCTAGACGTCGCCGGGGGCGGTGTTCCCGGCTGCCACGAGTCCGCGAGCTAAAAGTGGAGGGGGGGGTTGCAAAACGGGGCCCATCGAGACCAGAAGGGCTAGGGGGGCCTCGCAGGGCCTAGACGGGCCTGTAATTACGCTCTCGAGTGTGTGCGCTCGCAGCTGAGCCGCCCAGAGCGACTCGAAATTACTGAAAAACAAGAGCAAATCGTAAACGTATCAAATTATATCCCGGGCCGATTCCAACACGTCGCGGGATACACCTTCCCCCTCCATCTACAACCTCCCAACCCCCTCACGTTTCACTTCCCTCGTCCGCCACTCATCTCACCTGTCTAAGAAGCCGACGACCCCAACCGCCTAATGCGTTTTTAATTGTTCGAACCGCGGCCGTAAACGCGACGTGACCGCCGATGCAAATGCGACCGTCGAGATACAGCCGATAACGCGGATTATTTTTATCGGAGGTTCAGCGCGATGGGAAACTGTTCGCGGCCGTGCAGCCGTCGCAGAAAACCTTATAGGGTAGTTTGCGTCGAGCGACGTCCAGCATGGGGTGAGAAGCTTGTCGCTCGACGGTTTTAGGGCTGGTCTGCAGCGCGACGGCTCCAAACAGCCGATTCTATTCATTAGAACAACGCTGGAAGAGTTACTGATTGCAGTTATGCTACTTTAAAACTATCAAATATGTTAAAATCGAAAATAAATTTTTAGTCTCTCCATTTCTTTGGAATCCAGATGGAAATCTTTTATTCCGCATAAAAATCCGACATACACGATACAGGCATAAGATATTTGAACAGTCGATTCTATTCATTAGAAAAACACTGGAAGAATTACGAACTGCAGTTATGCAACTATTAAATACATATATTAAAATTGAAAATAAATTTTTATTCACTACATTTCTTTGGAATCCAGATGGAAATTTTTTATTTTGCGTAAAAATCCGACATACACGATACAGGCGTAAGATATTTGAACAGTCGATTCTACTCATTACTAGACTGCGGATCTTTATGCATCATAAAAAATGTTTGTATTGATTGAAAGACACGGGAGACGAATAAAAATTTCATTCTTCTTTTAATACCACCACTGTTTTAAATTGTACGCACCCATTTTTGTCAAAAATGCATAGTCTACTCATTACAAAGACATTAGAAGAATTAGAAATTGCTGTTATGCTACTTTCTACCTATTAAACATATTTAAGTTGAGAATAAATATTTGGTCGCTCCATTTCTTTGGAATTCAGATGAAAATTTTTCATTTTGCATAAAAATCCGTCATACGTGACCCGATTGTAGAATATTTCACGCGCGATGAAGGGGTGCAAACGCAAAGTAACCTCTTACAAATTATTCACGTTTACTAATTCTCCTGCTCCTCGCAAGCTTCCTCCAATAATTCTTTCCGCGCAATATTCCCCAATTTTTCAGTGCCCACGCTGAAGATACTTTACGACCAGAGCGAACAATCAATTATTCAACGTCCACGCCGCGAAGTGAATCGTAATCAAGAAAGGCAGCGTTCGAGGAGCTCCGGGGACCAGATCGTCCCGCGAAAACGGGCACACGCATAAATATACGATATATTTTTTTTTATCTCGCGATCGGACACAGTCGGAAGAGGCTCTTGCTCGCCTGCGAAAATGTAAATGCTGCGTAACAAAGAATGATAAACGCGGGTACCGTTAAGTTCCAACGACGACCAAAATTAGCTACGCTACAAGAGCTCTTTCGACTCCGAGAGTTCGATACAGAGAAATTCGTGTTCGACGAAGCGAAACGACTCGGTTTCAATGAAACTGGATGGATTTAAAAGGCAATCGCGTCACCGTCGGCCATCAACGCGTTGACTGCCACACCGGTGCTCGTGAGAGTCACATAGTATCCGAGCAACTTGTTTAATGATGTAAGAATAGAAAATAATTGCAAGGACACTTCTACTTTCTTTGTAAATAATTCTTTTATTCAAAGTGTGGAATAAACACAATAATTGTGTTTCAAGCTCGATTAAAAGACCGTGTCCTTCGCTGAACTTTTTCCTCGACTAACCATCGAACAGGGTTAAAAAGAGGGGGATAAGCCAAGTGAGTTACTCAGTGGACTAAACAATTAAGAAGCGCCAATTACGGAATTAAGTATGCAAATCAGCCGCCGTATATTACCGGGACCGGCTCGTAATTATGCAAATCCGCGACAACAATCGGCCGAGTGCTGACCAAATACACGACAAGACAGTGAAAAAAAGCCGGAGGCCTGTCGGTTGAGTTATCGCCAACGCGTTAACTCACCGAACAACCCATTGAAACACTTAGGACGTGTTACATGAGCCGAAACTGCGGGAGACGATATGGCGGAGGTTCTGCTTTATTAGACCGTAACTGGGTTGCAATCTCTCGAGGAAATCGAGGAATTTTTGCATGCCAATTTCGACGACTAGGATCGAGGACACATTTTTATTTTTCGAACGAAAACCCGGTTGCTCGAATAAAATTAATGTTCTTCGAGGTACAGCTACACCTCTGGATCGGTGGACATACGTAAGAGAAACGCAAGAGTGTTTATAACAAAGAAAATTGTTGGTAACGTTGTTTTTGATTAGGTGTGCAACTGAGTTCCTTCCCCTTTTTTTCTACGGTCATAACTTTTGACTGAATTCGAATTACTTCCCGATTTTGGTGACATCTGAAAAAACGTTCTTTCAGCTTTAAGAAGAATCGTGATGAGCGCTCTAAGAGATTCCAGTCCTGTACAACACTTTCAAGCAACATGGCGTGCGAGAAGCATCATTTGCGTCACTGCATAGTCTTTGCGTTCCAGCTTAAGAAATCAGCTGTTGGAGCTACTGAAAGGGTTTGTGCGGCACTGGGAAAGAACGCTGTATCTCACAGAACATGCAGAAAGTGGAACCAAAGATTTAGAGCCGGAAATTTTCATTTGTTTTATTGATCCGACATTGATCTTCAGACATACAAATTTCAACCTGTTCGCGAATCAAGTTTCTACCTAGTTTCAAACAGCGAGGTACTAACAACTGGAATGAAATTTTCATTCTCACGATTTGCATTCGCCCTAAGAGGGAATTCTGACTCTGTACACTGCAATGAATCGTTTAATTATGAAACTTGTTAGCGCAGTAGGAAAATGTTCACTCCCATAAATTTCTCAATTAAAACGAAACCGAGCGATCTTTAGAGCTCCCTGTGGGTGGGAGATCTAGGGAAAAAAATTACCATTTAAACGAAGTTACAATACTTACTTAGAGGTAAGTTCATTTTTCAGAACGTAACGGAAGATTAATTGCCATCAAGATCGCGGCGAATTGCACTTGAATTATTTCGGTATATTAAACAGCTAGCTGCTCGCCGAAGTTTATAACATTAAATTTGAAGCGATAACGCGAATCTGTAGAATTTCAGTGTTGGACACAAAAGATTAGAGATACTCCCGGCTTATTACGCGGTCGTTTCCTTGGAAAATACATCAGCGGTTTTCGATTGCAACTTTTGCGGATGATTAACGAGCGGGGGATCGATTAACGAGTTCTGTATTTATTTTTTATACTCCAGGCCACAGTTTTAAGTATTTTGACGTAAAACAATTCTATTGTGTGGTCCAAATAGTAGGAAATATGTGTGGAAAACTTCGATACAAAACAGTCGTCCGCGATCTCGTTCCACAAATTTCCAAATGACGTTCAGGACCAATTATTTCATACTCTCGTCTTCAAAAAATCGTAACTTCCACAATTGTAAATAATTTGGCTTCAAAAAATTCTATCGTGTAGTCCAAATAGTGGAAAATATGCCTGCAAAACTTCAATACAAAGCAGTCGTCTGTTTCCTTTAAAAAAATTTCCAAACGGGGCTTACCAAATGACGTTCAGGACCAGTTATACATATATGTACCCTTCTTCAAAAAACCATAACTCCCACAATTGTAAATAATTTGGCTTCAAAAAAATCTATCGTGTAGTCCAAGTAGTGGAAAATATGCTTACAAAACTTCGATACAAAGCAGTCCCAATCCCAATATTTCTTTACAAAAATGTCCAAACAGGGCCTACCAAATGACGTTAAGGGCCAGTTACATACCCCTCTTCAAAAATCTATAACTCCTGGAATTGTAAGTGTTTTAACTTGAAAAAATTCTGTCGAGTAGTTCAAATAGTGGAAAACATGTGTGCAAAACTTCGATACAAAGCAGTCCCAATATTTGTTAACAAAAATTTCCAAACAAGGCCTACGAAGTGACGCTGCAGAGACCAGAAGGCGCGCATTAATATTTAGACGAAGAAGCCGTGAAGAAATGTGTGGTTTTTCAGTGCCAGCTGACGGTTCGAACGTCCTATCCCATTGAAGCACGCCCAGCTCTTCGAGGAGTCCGTCCACGTCGTAGAAAACGCATTTTCTCGCGGTTCATTGAGACCTTTGAGCCTGGTAATGCTCTGCGAAACAAGGGAAGACCGCTGCAGAATTACCATTTGAATCGATCGGGTCCGCGACGACGATTAATCACACGCGGCCGACCGACTCCGATTAATTCTAAGCTCTACCAATAAACAATCCGGCGTTCTCTGACGAAACCAGTAGTCGTGTTTTAATGGAAATCGAATTCTACGGCGTCGCTAATAATAATTTTCAGGCGGCGGCGGCGTCGTAAACCATTCCCCGCTCGGCGAAAGATCGGCCTGATATTTTCGATTTAACAGCCGAGTGCGCTAACACGAGCGGAGTGCGTACACAATTCGCAGTTGAGAATTATTCGCATACTTATGCATTCGCTATTAATACCGTGCGATTAATTGATATACGTGAAAAAGCGTAACTCGCGTGATTTATCGGCGTTTATGTTGATGCTAGCGCCGTGTCCGATGACAATTATGGTAATCGACGCGTTAAATGCCTACGTCAACGTGCAATTATATCGAGGTCGGTGTAAAAATTTGCTCGCGTAGGTGTGAAAATAAACACAGTAGTTTGTTGCAGGTTTACATATTCGAACCCTCTTCAAAAGACGATAACTTTTTAAATATTGGACCATACGATTTGAACTTCTTTGAGAAGTTAGAGAAATTATAGACTGTTACGCAACGTGAGCAAAATTTTTTAGAAAAATTGCAAGTTGTTGGAATTGCGAAGAGAATACTAAAAGTGGTATTTTACAACTGTTTTATGGGGGCTTGTATGGAAAATTTAGAAAACACGTTTCGTAGATCTGTATCAATTAAACATATTCTGAAATTTTCATCAAAATCGTATTTTAAAAATTTTCAATATAATTTTCCTCTACAATTCCGACGAATTGCAATTGTTGAAAATAGATCTCTTCACATTATGTGGTAAACTAATTTCAGAGTTGGGTAAAAATGTATTCAACGATTGATGAATAAGTTCCTATTTGAATAGTTAATCGCGCAATTAACAATTAATCTCCTAGTTTAGTCATTAAAAAATTGCGGTTAACGATTAAATACTTATTAATCGTTAATTAGGAATAACGGTGTTAAATTTCTACTGTAATTGTTAATATCGATTAACGATTACATTCCTTTCAATTGTAATCGTCAATCGGAAAATTGAAATGAAATACGGAATCAAAACTATATGAATACTGAGAAAAATGTAAACTGAGTTTAAATGTATTATCATTTGGTCTACATATATTGTATAATACAAACTCTGTTTACGTGATTTTACGTTTTTTTCTATGATTTCTATTTTTAATCAACGATTAACGATTAACTTCATCAATCGATTGAATCAGTCTCCAATTTTTCGATGATTTCTTTTTTAAATCAACGATTGACGATTAACTTCATCGACCGATTGAATCAATAGTCGATTTTTCAATGATTACCTTTTTTAATCATACGCATTAAACAATCAATCTTGATTAAAATTTGAATCGATTAATGCCCAACTCTAATTTCTCTAACTTTTCAAAAAAGTTCAAATCGTATATTCCAATATCTAAAAGTTATTATATGTAATCGATGAATGTTTTTGTCGATCGACGAGATTGTTTTTGTTTGGATATCGTTTTCTCGGTCGGCTATCGAGACCGGACGTTCCACGTCGGACCGTTGTAATGAGCGATTACTATTTAATTACCTGGATGGACGTGGACGACGCCGGATATCGGGCGACGATTTTTCAATGGCGTGCGCGGAATTGAAAATGCTCGCGATTTGCATACGCGCCGCCGGTAATCGCTTCTAATTGCCGCGCGAAGAGGCAACGAGTAATTAGCGTGACAACGGCTCGCGAATGTCTGTTAATGAACGATTCTCTTATCCGTCCCTATTTCCTCGTTTTAATAAAGTGATCTGTCGGGCTTGACACGTGTTATTCCGCTCTGACATAGCTTTTCATCGATTGTTCTCTTCGTTGGCATTAGCAAACAGATTTTTCCACGCGTTAAACATTATACATATATTCTAGAAACAAATACCTGACGAAGTCTGTCATTACGTTTGACAGTTTCCCAACGACTACGTTGAGACACGAGCAATTTTCATCCGACAACTTTCTATCTGAATTTCACTCGAACCCCCCCGTAGAGTTTCAATTATCTTATTAACCGAGAAACATTAGTGGAAGTCAATAACATGATCGTTATGATAACGTTGCTAATCATTTTTTAGTTACCTTAACAGATATAAATTCTTCGGACGGGATATAAGTTTGCGTTTTATAGCAATTCATTTATTATTTAAGACTGGAAAGTGCATAAATATCCGCTGTATAATTATTACGGTTTTTTAGATCGCATGTTATGTGCGATCGTGATTATTTATAGACTAGTTGACAGAAGCTAAAGCTGAGATTACTCTGTCGAGGATTTTATAAATCAGGCTTGAGAACGAAATGATTTTCCGAACGACCTAATATAAATTCAAAATGAATAAAATACATAAAATAACTAAAAAGGAGAAAATAATTACTTTTTTCTGGTTTTCCATAAAACACCGAATCCAGTTAAATTTTAAGCAATTAGTTCAAAATTTCTTCTGTTATGAAATTAGTGTCGGAATAGATAGAGAAATTTGATATAAATTTAAATTAAATCATGACATTAGTGACTATAAAAATAAAATCGTGGAGCGCTAAACTAAATTGACTTCGTGGGCGCTCCACGATTTTATAGTTACCAATGTCATGATTTTATTATTTAAATTTATATTAAATTTTTCGATTGCTTAAAATTTTGGGGAAAAATATTATTAATCGTTTAACTGGATTCGATATTTTATGGAGACCCAGGGAAAAATTATTTTCTCCTTTTTAGTGCATTTTAATATAAGCGTGGTTTTTAAAAAGTTTTTTTTATATATTTCATTTTCTATCATACTTCTATTGTAATTTTTCAAGATTGGACTATGGGAACAGGTTTAAAATTCGATTACAAGATTTGACGCATACAACAACGACACGTTAAGAAATATTAGATTCGACGAAACAGTATCCAGCATATTTTCTGCGTAGGCGGAAATAAGTATTTGCATCGTTTCGACCCGATTTCCGAATGTGTTTCTATCCGGTTTCAATTAAGTTCCGTATTAATTCCGTTTTAATTAAGATTAGCGGCCGATTGCATAAAATTTAATCAAACTCGCAGTGGTAAAAGTCGGCGATATTTGAACGAGTTATTGTTCTCCTTTGTCTCGTTGGGAAATATTTTAATAACTCATTTCTGAGGGCGTTTCGATCTTATCGGCTGCAACGACCAAGTAATATTTATCGGCGCGGCTATAATTTCAGTGCGATGCGTGATAGGGGATGCTGGTAGGCAATACCAGATGTCTTACACATTTTACCTGTGCGCGATTCGATTTACTCGTGGCACGGTCTCTCGAATGTATAATTAGATGTCTACAACAGATATAAACGACGGTGTATACGCTCGTGACAAAAGTGTAACATAAATATTGCGAACGTGATAAACTACCGATAATATTATTCGAGAAAGAAAACGCTGCATCCACCGTTCGGATATACCACTAACTTATTTCGCTGGCTGTAAATTGATTAATAGTTTTGTCACTCTGAATCATTGCCATACATCAGAGAGAACCTCCAACGAAATTATTAGCTTGCGTTACTCCGAGTTACCTGTTGGCACATGATTAAAATTGCTGTTGCCGATAAAAATACCAGCCGTGAATCATACACTTCAACGAAACTCTTAACTAACTCGTCTAATAACTTCCTTAAATCAACAGGAAAATTGCGGCAACAATATATCTGCAACAATGCCGATCTTTCCAAAAAAGAACGATTACAAAATTCATTCGCGAGTTTCTAACTGACAACGGGAAAATTGAAACAAAAATTCTGAAAAAAATTTGGTTCTTCAACGGAGGTTCGGGAGAACCGAGCGATTCGAAAATAAAACGTCGAACAGAAAGCCGTGACAAGGTCGAGCGATCCGCGATCGAGTGTGACGATCTCAATGAAGACGTCAATCGCGTTCACAATGGATCTAGTGAAAAAAATGGCGCGTCATTGTCAGCGAACGAGATCACCGACAGGGAACTTATTCGATTGGCGAATCGAAAGGCGAAAAAAAGCGTGAAGAACACGAGGACCCATGAAAACGACGGTGTCCCTCGAAAGAAATGACGCCGGGGCTACCGAACGCCATTGACGATGGTGGACACCCCATGGCGAGGACGTCACGGGGGTAAACGACGCTTTAATAATGCCGATTAACTTCGCCATTGTGCTCGACGGTGTTTTTTCGGCGACGATGATGGTACGAGCGACTTTCATCTCGCAGACTTTCTATCACAATTTCCCTTGAAGTTTCAGAAACGCCATTATTCGAAGTATTGTTGGCATTATTAAATATATATGTTGGCATCTAATTACTGAACAATTAATGTCGGAGAAGTGTGATAAATAGAGTACCATTTTCTGGTGATAGCAAACGCAGCCGTAATTGTCTGGGATTATCGTAATCCCATTAAACTCGAAAGGGTCAGCACCATTAGCTCCGATAAAGTTGTATCGAAGAAAGTGCCGTTTTCTGCAATTCGAACGACCATTCCCAGCGATAGTTGCGCCAGCAAGAAAGACAATTTCATGTTTCAATCTCGAACACGATTCATAAAATCGTAGCCATAATAGTTGAGAAGTTTTCGCAATAGAGCGGACCGCGCGCAAAATGGCCACTTTAAATCACGGCTGCCAACTTCTAAGCCATTACCTCATTATCCGTGACATTTTAACCCGTCGGTAAATTTTCGTATGTACATGCATAGTAGAAAGAGTAGAACAAGTGTACGGGGTGTATAATCTCGATTATTAGGCACGCCATTATCCGTTTAAACATCGAGAAAGAGTGGCTATTGTGTTTCGCCGCGAGCGCTGACAATGGAGCAGTAAGAACTCCTTTTCATTTCGAGCGTGTCAATGGACGCATCCGCGGGGCCGTGGTTGCAACAATGTGCAAGTCTCGGGAGCGACTGTTTCTCGGAAACTGTCAGTCACCGTCAAACCTGCCGTAAAATTACCATTTTCAAGCCTCTACCGGGTCCTCCGTTCACGCCTCGCGAACCTCGGCCGTGCCGTTCCGGCGTCTCGCACGTTTCACTTAACAAAAGAGTAATTACTCGGAATGGCTAATGGTAATTGCTCGTGACTTAACTACAATGGTAATTCCCTTTCGTAATATCAATTCCCCGTAAACAGTGTCGACGCTGCGCTAACGCTGGAGAGAACCGGCTCTTCGGGGCCCCGCTATCACGTTCATTCCGTTTGCGCAACCACGGGTATTAGAGGTAATTAGTATTGCAACTGTTCGTTCGGTGTTCGCGGATGTCGTTAAAAAATCACTCGATGCCAAGCCACACACACACTGACACGAGGCTCGGAGTCTCAGCCCCCGGGACGGATTCGTCATGAATCGTTACGTCAAGTTATCTACATTGTAGCGTTATCGTCGCCGAAGGTAATTGCCAAATAAATTAAGCTAAATCACGCCGTTCCGTTTTTTCCTCGTACAACAAATTGCGCCTCAATGACGCAACGCTCGCCAGATTAGCCCGTTCAGCTCAACTTTAATTATCGAACCGTTCGTTTCTGCGCTTAATCGCTCCATAGTTGCATTATTGCAGGCAATTTCTATTAATTCGCACAAAGTGGCGCAAATAACGCGCATGCCTTTGTGCACACGATTGAAATTGTAACCATTTACTATTAATTTGTTTTTCAGTTCTGAACTTTTATAGATCGGTACATTCTCTGGTAACTATAAATTATTACTACGTTTTTATTAGCTTTCTTTCTTGTCTGTCTGTCTGTTTGTTCAGTACAAATTTTGCAATTGATTCTAATTTTATATCTCTCATAAGGCTTATAAAAAATAATTGTCTTCCGCCTTCCGAGACGAATGAAAATAATAGTGTTCGGAATATCGGGGCTTTCTAAACGCGCGAAGCGGCTTATCGGTGATTTCTGCGTCCGAAATTGCCATCAACGCTAAACCTACCGAGCACTAAAAGCGATGAAAATGTTTCAGCTCGTAAAAATGTCATGGCTCTATTTATTTCGATTTTTTTTGCCATTTTTATTACAATGTTTGCTTGGATGAAGAAATCGATCGAAACGATTTCCATGTAAGCAAACCTAATAATTTCAATAATTGTGAAATGAAAAATATGAAACCGGTCATTTGATCGGCAGTGGTAGATTTAGAGTTAATTAGCCACAATGTCACGGAATGGCAGCTGGGCGAGATGAAGCCGCAACCGTCTAATGGAACCCGAGAATTTCATGATTGGTTTCGGCGAGGCAACGATGTAACGAGGCGGAATGGAAGGGCGGAAGATCGGTTTCCACGGCGGTAATTATCGATACCGACTAATTGCTAGATAAGCGGTTGCCTTTTCTGCATAGCTGTGGCGATCACCTGATATCTCCGCCGGCTCTCCCCGATCTTGTGTATCGTTTTACCGGAGAGCCGTTCTCGGGACGCGTGAAATCTCGCGCGATCTCTTTTCCACGGATAGCCTGGCGCGAAGTTATGCGATCGCTCTAACTCGCGGAACATTCAATTACCCGGGGAAAGAAGGGGACAACATCGAGTGGACGTTCCATCGCGAACATAACCGCGGGGCGAAATACGTTGGCCAAGCGGACACCGGTCGTGGATCGGGCAGCTTTTGCCTTCTGTTCGAATTCCCGTCTATTAGGCTGTTACACGTGAAATATATCCATTTTCTAACCGATCCGCAGATACACACGCCTGTATTATTTCGTTACCTGTTTCGCAGCCTTGCTCGAGAACTGCGACTCCGATTTTTCTCCTTTTCTTTTATTCGTTGTTCGTTTTTCGACAGTCTAATTTATACCTCGAAGACGAAATCGCTCGAATATTTCACCGGGATGGCATCGAGCGTATTCGCACGGAACGAAGCTAGTCGCTGGAACGTATGTACGCGCACATTAACATTTAAACGGCCGGCGCATTGTTCGTGGAAAGTTTCCGACGAAACCGGTCATTTTCTACAGATGAAAAATTCCTGGCCTTGTTAAATGGACAACTAGATGATAATGTTGAGGCTGAAGTTAGAAAACGTGTCGTTTCTTCTTTTGTAAATCGTGCAGTCTTCAGAATTGGTTTCACCGAGGATCTAAATTGCCTGTAACATTTTGTAGCATTCAGCGGGCACCCTCGAGGGAGATCCTTTACGCGAAATAAAAATTCTAGCCAAGAATTTCGGTCGTCAAAAATATTTTTGTAACACAATCAATTAGTCAATCAATTATTGGCAACAAATAGTCAATAACTAAGATAGCCGTCGTTTTCGATCAAAAAATCGTTACGTTAATCGTAACGTTAATCAGAGATAAACAAACACCTCGAGAACCCCGAAAAATCCGCGTAAACAAAATTCTCGAGAGCCCCGCACGCAATCGTCACGCGAGGACCATTTCGTGCGGCGTCCAAAACATCTCGGAGCGTTCGGAACATCTCCAGGCGCGGCGTGCAAGCCGTCCGATCTCCGTCAAAATCGCAATTCTCGTATTACATAACCGATAATTTGAAGATTTAGCTGGTTGGCCGTGTCATTATCCGAGAGTGGTCCTCTTATTACGGTCGGTTGTCGCGCGATAGCGTGCGAACTGTTTTGGCCATTTTTGCCATTCCCCATTTATTTTTCGCTTGAACGAACGCGGCGGCGGTGTCTTGTTCGCCACATCTGCGTGACTGCGGAGATTAATCGCTCAATCGAAAAACGGCGATCCGTGGAACCGATGGAACCGGAAAATGATACCTGGAGAGATCGTTCGATGGTCCTCGACAGCTTCCGGTACCAGGTATACATAACGTAGAAGAGCTACGCCCGTTTTCAGGCGGGAGACGGTCTTCGAGGGACTCCGATACCTAATCGGGTGGCAATCAGGCATTATTGAGGCTCGTTTGCAGTTAGTTACGAGGTCAGAGCAGCAACCGGTAGCGGGAAACGAGGGAAAAGGCGAAACGTCTCCGGCTCCGGGAGACAATTACCATAAATTTACCCGGGATCGCGTATACGGCGCGAGCGACCGCCACCCGGTAGAGAAATGCGTCCAGAAACTCGTTCCACCGGAGAAAAAATCGTCGCCATGTTTGCTCGTTGCGACCACTACGGTCTCTCGCTGATTGTTCGCCTCATTTTTTTCCGCCGGCATTTTTTCTTCGCCTCGCTCTTCTTGTCGCGATACAAACGCGAAATTAATGCGGACCCCGGGTACTTATGGAAATATCGATCCGCGACCGGCAATTTATGGGAACCGGAGACATTTTCTTGCCT